>NC_141380.1:22639903-23108314 GCF_017979445.1 Akebia trifoliata
TCGTTGGATCGAGATGGACTGGGTCAAGTTTAAAATGGATATTTTTATTGAGTTGGTGTACCCAGTGATACTGTAATTTCAAATCAAGTTAAACAATAAAAAATTTATCCTTGAGGACAAACCCGCACATTCCTGATCTCATCATTCATATACATTCATCTCATCATTCACATGCGTTCTGATCTCATCATTCACATACATTCATCATTCACAAGGTCTCATTCAATGAACAACCCGGGAACACCCACGATAAGTTCGAGTCGTGACCTATAGGGAAAGTTTCTAGACTCTAAGCTTACTACGTGCAATGCATTTTTATCTGACCACCCTTGCCCAAGTACACCTATATACTTCTCGAGCGTACTCAATCAAATGGTACATGGTGACTTGGTTTGATATACCGTATAAGTGATAATCTAAAACTTCAACTCACTTCTCTGAAGCCAAAAACAGCCAGTTTGATCCCCAGTTGAGAGGTAGCGCACGATGCTGAGCAAGGGCCAACTTAAATACCTCTCGTCTAGAATAGACGTAGTCTATCCCCCTCGTACAGTAGGGTACAGCAGGGCAAGATCTCGCTTAGGCAGCGATTTTGAACAAGAAGTGCAATTGATGTACTTAGATTATCTTTGATATACCTATGGGTACGAGTCAAAAGTTGTAACTTTCATAAATGGTTTGGCATCCCACGAAGGGACCGACCACGTACTAGTACTACGTTGACAATCGGGACATATGACTGTATGGCATACAATAGGTCAAAGGCTCAGGTCACTCCAGCCTGGGTGCATCGATATACCTTTCAGAGTTACCCGATCAGACGGTACTGATGCCCCAGTTTGATATACCCTAAGGTACATGACTGGAGTTGTGATTTTCATAAATGACGCCGCATCTCCGAAGAGATCGGGCCACGCACTAGTGTCACGTTAGCTATATGGGACGTGCAAGCGTGCAAAACAGTAAACGTGCTAGTGATGTGTGCAAAACAGGGTGGGGTGTGCCCGGGGCCTTTTCCAAACACTGGGCCCATGGGCCTGATCATACCATCATAACATTGATACCACATAAACATGAATCAAAATAAATATTATTCCAATCACATTATTAAAGATACGCACATCAAACTTATCAAGATCATGGCACCGTTAGATAGGCAATTGAGACAACGAATAATAATTGGATCTAATCGTTAGCACAAGCTCATTATTTTTAGTCCAAACCAAGGAGATTCTTTTTATGGTCCAATCAAGGGTGGTTTTGGGTGACCCAAAATAAATCGAGGCTTCAATAAATATTAAATTGAAGATAGCATGATAGTTGTTGTGATTTGGAGTGATGAATCCCTTTTTTTATTTATTTTAAAAAAAAACTTTAAAAAAAAAACTAATTGATTTTTAAAGAAAAGAAATTCTTGTTTTTTTTTTCTTTTTGTTGCCAACACACAATTTTTTATTGTTGCCAAAACATCCAACATGCCGTCAGCACATACAACACTCATTTTTTTCATATATGTTGCTGTCTAGCAACACACAACAACAACAGCACCACACAACACACAACAGCAACACACAACACACAATAGCAATACCCAACAGCAACAACAACACAACAGCAACACCCAACAGCGACATCAACACACAACAGTAACACTCAACAGCACCAGCACATTTTTTTTTTGTTGCTGCCAACAACACACAACAGCACCTTTTTTTTTTAAAGAAAGGAAAAAAAACAATATGCTGCCAAAGGTCAAATCGACACGTACCTAATGAACAGCCAATAAAATTTTCTTCTCTTATGTATACCATCAAGGACCAAATCGGCACACACCCAGAACTTTTTTTTTAAAAGGACAGATCTAGATAAAAAAAATAAAAAGTAGAAAATAATAAAAATAAATAAATAAATAAATCTGATCCGATAATCATTATTCTACCATCAATAAAAACCACCACTTTGCAATCTCGCATTATTTTGGCTCATCTTAAACGACCATCAATTGAACCACAGAAATAATACTGGATTGAACCAAAATAATATGCTAAAAAAAAAAAATTTACCGAGAGAATATAATACAAACCTAAAAAATAAACGAGTAAAATAAACTTTAAAAAAAATTAGGTCAAAATGCAATGTTCCCATACTTGGGGCTTTTCAAATTTGATCATCAAAAGTCCCCAGTGGAGTCGCCACTGAAAGAGCCCTCGATCTGCGGGGTGCGCGGATCCACTTTTGACCTTTGAGGTTTGGGAGTAGCCACCTAGTTATTACAGTCTAGGAACCAAGTATAGACCCTAAATGGATAAATCAACTAATCTACTACAAACATATGGGTCCGAAGATCACATTACGAGGTTGGAAGGTGTAAGGCACCAACCCCGCCCGGCCAATGCCGGTCTCTACTTATCCCAAATAAAACTACATTGCTAACAAAAAGACCTAGATAAAAAAAATAAATAAAAGAATTTTACCTTCGAACGTAACGATTATATTCCTTTAAATCTGATAAAATCGCTCATTGTACAGTACTCATCACTTTGTTCTGTCTCTAGATCTGATTTCTGATCTCCAAGGCAAGGTATCTCTTTCTTAGATCTGGATTCTTCGGATTTGTTTACGGGTTTCTAAGTATTTTTGAAGGGCTTCTAGGTATTTTTCAAGCTAAATTCGAAGTATGGGTGTTAGGTAAGGAGTTGGGGCTTCAAAATTAGGGTTTATGGGAGGTTAGGAAAGCTTTTTGACCTATTTCTCTTAGGATTTATGATTTGATATGAAAATAGGGTGTGGAGACTCCTATTTATAAAGTTTTTTAGAAGAATTAGGATTTGATTAGGATTTCTTTTAGGATTTTAATTAGGATTTTGACTTTAGTCTTATGAGATTGACTTAGTCTTTAGAGTTTTAATTTAGGGTTTTGACTTTAGTCTTATGAGATTGACTTGATTAGTTTAGATTAGGGTTTTGACTTTAATCTTATGAGATTGACTTGATTAGTTTAGATTAGGGTTTTGACTTTAGTCGTATGAGATTGACTTTAATACTTTGACTTTAGTCTTTCTTGGTTGACTTTTAGTCTTACTTGATTGACTTTAGTCTTACTTGATTGAATTTAGTCTTACTTGATTGACTTTAATTTTTAGAGAGCCCCCTTTTATTATATATTTAATTCTTTAGGCCCCCAGATGGAGGGGTCCTTGAATAAATATCCTGGCAACCATCAACAATTTTGCCTGAAAGCCTGATTGGTTGATTTTTTGGTTTAAATTTTTAAATTAATTTTATTAATGTTTCACTTTACATTATTTAATATTTTATTTATTAATTTCAAAATTTTTAATTATTAAAATTGTAAAATTACTGGTTTACCCTCGGATAGGACTTTTTTGTATTTTAAGTCATTTTTCAATGTTCTAGGAGGTTTTAGAATCGATTTTTCGTAAGGAATTCAATGAAAATATTATTTTGTGTCATTTATGAAATTTTTTTGTGTGGAATGGTTGTGAACTTTGTGAGGGGCATTTTCATAATTTTGTCGAATTCATTGAAAATTGACGAAATGATTTATTTAGTTTCGATTTGTTATTTTATGTGTTTGAATGGGTTTTTTCTAAGCGTAACGTAGGCTCTAGGGATGTTTTAAGGTTAGGGGTATTTTGGTTATTTGATCATTTTTTAGTGACTTTTATCGTAAAGCTTCTTTTTGTCTGAAAAATAATGATTTCTAAGCTTTTGGGGTTATATTTTCCTAACGTAGTATGGTTTCTAAGGTTTTGTCAGTTCGAGATACCTCATCCGGATTTTTGAAACATATCTGGTAACAAAATAAAATATTGGAATAAACATCCATCATTGGGAACCGTTGCGATTGAGTTGACGAGTTGATTAATCAGGCGAGTGCAAAAATGGGGTGTCTACAGTTGGGTACCATTTGACTTTAAAATTGACTCCTCTCTTTTCCTTATGGATTGTACTAACTACCTCATTTGGATGTCTAGCTTAGCAATGGCATGAGATTGATGTTGTTGATCTTGCATCATTTTTATGTATTGGTCTTACATCATTTTCACCATGTTAGCCATCATGACTTTCATCGATGAATTATGTTAGGGAGTAGAATAGTTAGTCATACTATTTGGGACAAAAGCTCTACATTGATTGGGTTGTTGAGTTTGTTGAGACTGATGTTGCTATTGAGGAATTATGACCTGATGGTTCTTGGAAGAATTTTTATGAATTAAAGGTCCACCCTAAGAATAATTAGGATCATTCTGTCTATAGGAGAAGTCGGGGTGACACCTAGTATTTGGCTGATACATCTGACTATAAGAATTAGGTGTGGGTTTCTTAAAATTAAGGTTAGAGTTAATGGCTTTGGCCTGCACAACCTTGATCGTTGAAAATCTTCGATGGTACTCAACCGTGTGTTTAGTACCTACACATAAAATACGCATGGTTCGATTTTCACTATCTATGTTCATGGCAGGATTTGAATCTTTGAACTAAACTCTAGGTTGAGAAGATACCACTAAGGTATCTATTTTTCGAGTTAGATTATGGACTCCACTAATGAGACTGGCCATGAAATTCTTTAGTTCAAGGTCAAATTTGACCTAATAGATTTTTGGCTTTCAAGTTCTTAATTCCTCTTTATAGTATTATTTTCCAGGACTACTCCAACTTTGGGTACTCCAGCTTCAGGTACTTTCAACTAATTCGATTAAAAATTTGTTGGCCTGATGATGTAAGAATTTTCCTGTATGCATTGACTCGATTAAGATTTTATGAATTGTTGGTAATCCCTTATAAAATGAGTGTACTAGTTGCATTTTGTCAAACCCGTGGTGTGGACACATAAGTTGTAAGTCTCGGAATCTCTGTCAAGCTTGGGCAAAATCCTCATTAGGCCTTTCCTTAAAACTTTAATGGCTTTCCCAATTCTCTCTATTTTGGCCACGGGATAATATTTAGCCATAAACTTAGTTGAGAGTTCATCCCATGCGTAGATGGAATATAAAGTGAGTGAGTTGAACCATGCAATTGCATGATCTTGTACTGTTAGCGGAAAGAGTCTCAACTTCACACTCTCGTCATCCAAGTTCTTTATCTTAAAGATATTTGTCGATTGTCAAGAACTTGTTGAGGTGTACGTGTAGGGTTGTTCATTCCCTAATCTATGAAACTTGGGCAGCATATTGATGGTAGCTAGGCTTATCGCAAAATTGTATGCCTCAATTGAAGTAGAACAATACAAGAGGGTTGATGTATAGATGTGGGAGTCAATAGCTCATGTATGATCATCTCTCTTACTAGTGGGTTGTTTGTTTTATCAACTAGATTTCCTTGGTTTTTCTTCATATTTAGCTTGAATAACGGAGTGCCTCAGGTTCTACGAATGTATGAGACTGCTCTCTCGATTTCAGGATCTAATGGCAATATGTCATCTCCTAGACTTCATCTATTAAGCATATACCAATGCAGATAAAGACATGATCACAGTAACCTAATTGACTTGTTATGGATGCCTAAACCTAGATAGCTCCTAACTATTTAAAAACAACGAATCAAGCCTCCCAACTCAGTTATCTAAAACCAAAACCAATCATTTGGATCCCCAGATAACAAGTAATGGACAATGTGTAGCAAGGACACTCTTGAATCACCTCTAGACTATAATAGATATAGTTTATCCCCCTTGTACAATAGGGTATAGTGGGGTAGGATCGTTCTTAAGCACCTATTAGGATCAGGAATAATAATTGGGGCAACTTGAATGGGTATTTCCTATTGAGCTCGAAGGACCTATGGTTCAAGTCTACTGAATTTAAATTTTAGTTATTGGATTGATTGAGTAGTTCAATTTAACCTAAAGGAAAAGGAATCGATCATGAAATCTGATCCTTATATTATTCGATGTCCTCCCCTAGGGGTGCCTTTTTACTAAAATGGTGCAATTGGTGTGAGAAAATTATAACAACCAAAGACAATCAAAAACCCACTTATAATAGATTTGTGGGTGTTAGAAGAACTTATCTCCCTTTTTAGACGAGGGATGACCTAGTTGAATCAACTAGAGCCAACGACACCAATTTTGGTATACGAATCTGAGGGGCCGAGACAATTACATCCTACTATCCTCCTAATTTAAATCTATTACAATTTGGGTCTTCCCATATGAAATTGAAATTAAAAGATTAACAATTAAATAAATTCTAACTAATCCTAACTAAGAAGAAAATTCCTTCTAGAATACTCTTCGTTGGTCTATTTCCAAAATTCAACCTGAAAAATTGAATTGTCAAAACCCAAATAATTGTCAAAAATTAACAACACAATAGCAATCTGTTTTAACTGATAGAGACTTGCAGAAGAAAGACTTTTTGCCAACAATTCTAGATGACTGCACCATGCTAATGAATTGGCGTTTTGGGTTTCAACAAAAACCCAATGTTGCTTCTTTTGTGGTTTTGCAAAGTTCAAACTTGAATTTTAAGAAAAAGAATTTGGTTGACAGAAATAATTTTTTTAAAGAAAAGTTGAAAATCAAGAAGATTGTTGCACTATACGAGAAAAACTAATAAACAAGGAGTTGTGCAGAAAATTAATTTCATAAATTCACCACGCCATGGTATTAGATACCTGCACCGTGGTGAAACATGAGCTTTTGGTCTCTGTTTTTACACCGGAGACCAAGTTGGGTCCCTTAAATTGCAGTGAATAGAATAAAATTAAAAGAAATCCTAAACTAAAAATACAATGGAAAAGGATACCAATCATGTGGTTTTTGAATAAAATCGTGTTATTTCAATTCCCCAATAGCGATGCGAATTTTTTCGTCGCTCTTGCAATGATGCTGATGAAATATCGATCGTAGCTCATTAAGATCTTCCGAACAAATAAAATTTATAACTTTAACTTGATAAGGCAAGTAAGGGTCGATCCACAAGGAAAAGATGATAGAATTTATAAACACGAAAAATAACAAAAACCTTTCTAAAATAACTAATTTTTTTAGAAAGAATTTTAACTAATAATTAAGAATAACTAAATTAAAATTTAATGTAAAAACTCTATAAATTGGAAAACCTAAGGAAATTGAATTCATCAAAATTGATGAAGTTAATCTAATTTTATTTTCAATTTTTTTTTGGATAACTCAAATCAAAAAACCGACAAAGGTTCTTGATTCGAAATGTTTAACTTAAAAAAAAAATTTATTTTAAAAAATCTAGATAATTAGCCAAGATCTCCTTCCCTTAACAATTAGTATCGCTCAATGATCCGACATCACAAGGAAGATCCAATATAAGTTCTCCCTAATAGTAAAGGATGATGTCGAGATGAAGGATAAGGAGAAATAATTGAAATAAATTAAGAACCAATGTTTGTAAAGAGAAATTTAATTTAATAATTAAGACATCAAGAACAAGAAAAATAACTTAATATAAAATAATTATCTTGGCTTCATCAATCTCCCTAGATTGGGAGATTAGCCAAGACTCGGTCTAAAAAGTAATAAAACAAATAAATAGATAAATAAATAACTTATCTTTTATTGTTTTGAATAAATCTTGAAATAATTATCTTCTAAATTACTACAAAATAAACCTAAACTAAGGAGGGAGAAGATGAATTAGCATATGGTAGAGACTGATAGATATATAGAGAGTGGTCTCTATTTATAAACTTGGAACAACTTTGAATAGTTGGATAACGTTTGGACTCTATTTTACCACGAGTCTGCATAATCAAAGACGTACACAAGAATTCTTATGTTAATTCTCTTCATTCACTGTGTCGCGGGCATGGTTCACCGCACCGTGGGAAAAGTTGCATGTTTGACTTTGGTGTTTCGTGGCTGACTCCAAAAGTTGACTTCATCTGCTTCTTAGGTCTCCATCTTTGACTTGATCTCCTTGAATATCCACAAAGCAGATATTACACGAAATTTAGATACCAAAAATTAAATTAAATATGCAAAAAATCTTAATTAACCTAAAAATCATTAAATTGAATTAAAAACATACTTTATGGATTTATTTATTAAAAATAATACTTTAGGTTGAAAATCCTAATAAGTGCCTTATTAATTTGATATTAATTCGATATTTTCTGGCACTTATCAATAATCCATATTGTCATGATCATTAGAACCAAATTCTGAAAGGATCAAGGTAGATTTGGGACCTATCCAATAAGGATTGAATTTCAAATTGATTTGATGAGCATCATATTGGACTTTTATTAGATCGGTTTTTATTGAATCTCGATATAACCTAATCCAACCAAATTTGATTTGATGTCAAAAATGTAAATAAATTTCATTATTTAAATAAAAGTATATAATATAAATAATTTCTCACATTTTATCAGATCAGATTCCTATTGGATCGAAACATGATTTATCAAAAATTGATCTTATAAGTGATCATATCACAACCTTGTCAGATCCTTATAAGAATCCAATTCCTCAATCTAGACCCAAAATTATCGAATCAGATTTTGAGTCTAATATGATCCATTGATAATCCTCATCATCGTAAAATCATCTTAATCATCTTATTGAAGAGTTGAAGATTGATTTTGGGGAAAATTAGTAAAAGGGGGTTAAATATTTTAATATTTATAAAAAAGAATATATTTTTTCAAAAATTACTGAAAAAGAAATAAGTCACTAGATTGACCAGCATTTTAGTAACTCTCTAGACTATCCAACGTTTTAATGTGTTAAAATCCATCGCTTTACCAAAAATGCTGTGGAATAGTTAAAACGTTGGACTGTCCAACATTTTAATAGTTTATTTTAACGGGTATAAAATAACCTCATATATTAATAAGGGAAACCCACACTATACTCGAATTATTTTGTCTTATATGTCTTAAAAGTTTCAGAATGAGCAACTCATTACAAAACTTCCTACTCCATCAAAATAAGTTCAAGAACGGTAAATCATCCATTTTTTAATGAACTGATAAGGTTAGAAGTTTTGGAATGGGCTGATTTTTTGTGAGGATTATTTCCTCGTCACAAAGATCATCATCACCAAAAATCAGTTTATTCCAAAACTTTTAAATCATATAAGATTAAAAAAATAAAATAAAAAACAAACAGATATGATTTGGGTTGCCCTTATTAATTTGTGGGGTGATTTTACATATACATTTAAAAGATTGGACAATCCAACAAGTTACTAAAACGCTAGACTATACACCGACTTAATTCATATATTTAACTCTCTTTTATAATTTTCCCTTAATTTTGATTTTTAAAAATCAAAAGTTTTAAGGTCATTTTTCATTGTGGACGGGAAAGACCACAGCACATGTGCAAGTTTGAAAAACGGAGACTATCTCAATTATCCACATAAACGTGGAGGGACCACATGTCATGTAAAGTGCCAACCCGCTTCAAAGATTTTTAGGTGACTTAGTCATGCCTCCCTATATTTTACTGAATATTAGAGATACCCCCAATGTTTTGAAACCTCGGTCTTCTACATAGACTTTGGAGAAAAGACTTGAAGGCCCTCATCTTCAACCTCTAGTCAAAAATCCAATTTTTTCTTCTAAACACTATTCATCTTCAACTTCTATGGACAAAAATTTTAACTCTCAAGAATTATATTAAAATTTTATCTACTTCAAGTCTTCAACAGTCACTTCTCAAGGTAATATATAATTTTTGAGGAAGTATAAAATGATGAAATTTTGAATTGAAAACTCTAAGGCTTTCTACAAAGAAGGTGTAGATATGCGATTTTCGAGCCCAAAAGTCAACACTACATGGATTTGGAGTTGTCAACATTATTTTTTAGAAAAGAATGTGCATGAACACTCGGGAGAAAGTTTTGAAAAGTATTTTTTTTGTCAAGTATTTTTTTTGTAATGACTCTCATATGAATAAGATACTAAGTTACTTAAGATCTAGGTAAGGAGGTCCGTTTATAAAATAGAGAAATTTTAGGTACACTATTTTCTCCACCTTAGGTGGTAGTCTTAGATTTGGTAATTTTTTTAAAAATAAATGAAAAGTCAATAAATCTAGTTTTGTGCCCTCAAGTTTGAGGGACTTTAATTTCGACTTAGATCATGAGGGATCCTTATGGAAGGAGGGAATACCTTTTGTAATCAATGCCTTCGAAAACATACAAATCTCAAAGTGTAGGCTTGATGGTTGTGAGTCCTTTTTCACAGAGAAAGTGGCTGTCTTTAGCCTTTTTAAAAACACATTTTTTTTCGTGGGTGCAAATGATTTGGGGATTTTTAAGAAAAGATTTTGAAATGATCTTGAGCCCCTACCATTTTGATTGAGTCTAGGCCCAATCTACCGGGTGTAGGTGAGGGCGTCCTCTACATTTTATAGTTGATCTAAATTGAAAATAAAGAAGAGAGGGAAAAAAATAAAAGAGAAAAAAGGAAAGTCAGAGAAGGGGGGGATTATGTATTATTTCTTTTGTCCTCACCCTACATTGTTCTTCTTCTTAATTTTCAAAGAGATCCTTTTGATCTTTGATCTTGAAATATTGAGGCTTTAAGAATGAAAGTACATGGTATTTTAATATAGGAATTGACATGGATTGAGATTTTGTAATGTGAAGGCTTGAGAGAGATAATGGTTGAGAGAGAGAGAGAGAGAGAGTTTTTAGAATTAGGAGTTGAGATAGTTGAAAGTAGAAAGAGGAGGTTCAATCATCATTTGTCTTTTTCACATAGTCAATTTAAAAGACTAAGGTCAAGGGATGAATGTCATTAATTTAAAAACATGAGGGGTATCTCTAAAAATGAGCAAAACGTAGGTGGCAGTTTTAAATCACCCAAGATCTTTTCATGAACCAACCCAATTAAATAACACACCTGCAACCGCAATTACTACCACGTCTTCTTCCTTCACAAATCACAACTAACTCTCCAAACTCTGAAAGCTCACCCTTTTAACACCTTTTTTATTTTCTCTTTCTTTATGTATTACTTTCTTCGAACATAAGCTTACGCCTTCTCCAAAATCCCAACAAAAAGCAACAACAAAACAATCCAAAACTTTTTCTACAAAAACTCATCTCTCTCTCTTTCACTCACTCTCTCTCTTATCCAATCTCATGGGTTGTTCAGCCTCTCGACCCGAATCACTTCTCTCAACAATCACTGAACCTTCTCCAATCTCTCGAACTCTCTCTCTCCCAAACCCACTAGTCCACCATCCACCTCTCACCAAAGGAGACACTCACCACCTCGTCTCCCTCATCTCCACGACTTACGGCTCTCTTCTCCTCCTAGACTCTGACCCTAACCCTAACCCTAGTCCTAAGCCTGATTTCTCCTTCTCTTCTCCTTCCACTAAAACCCCACTACTTTGCCCATCTCCCGATTCTGTAATCAACACCTGGGAACTCATGGCAGGTCTCAACGACGAAGATGACATAGACCAATTTGTTAAGAATCATTCTATAGATTCCAAGGTGAAGAAATTGTGTGATTCAATTGAATCAGTATCAGTTGTTGAAAAATTTTCGACGAGACCGTTATGGAAGCACTTGACGGAAGAATCGCTTCTTGCGGATATGGATCCGATTGTGGCGTCGAGTTTCAGACGAGCTGTTTCGTCTAAGAAATTAGAGTTTAATAATAATAGCAATCAGTCTAAAATTACGAAATCTGCGGGTTTTGGTGCTAGGGTTTCAAAATTGTTTGAAAATAGGATTCAATTACCAGGTACTGAGGATAAGATTGTGTTGTATTTCACTAGTCTGAGAGGAATTCGAAGAACTTATGAAGATTGTTGGGCTGTTCGAACGATCTTTAAGGGATTTAGGGTTCCGGTTGATGAACGAGATGTTTCGATGGATTCAACATTTAGGAAAGAATTGATAAATGCAATGGGTGAGAAGATTGTAAATTTGCCTCAAGTTTTCATTAGAGGGAAATATATCGGTGGGGTTGAGGAAATTAAGCAGATTCATGAGGTGGGACGATTGGCAAAACTTGTTGAAGGATTTCCATTTCGAGATCCGGGGTTTGTTTGCAAGACTTGTGGGGAGGCTAGGTTTGTTCCTTGCTTGAATTGTAATGGAAGTCGAAAGGTTTTCATCGCGGAGGGAAAGCCGCGGAGGTGCCCCGACTGCAATGAGAATGGGCTGATACGGTGCCCTAGTTGTTGTTGTTGTTGAGTGGTACCACCATTACTACTAGGTAGAATCTCTTTGCACCTAAAAGGGTTTCTCTTGAAACTCTTAGTTGGGTTCTTTTTGGTTCTTTGTTTCAAATGTTAAAAGCTTTGGGTATTCTTGTTCATCGTCTCTCTGAACAAAATAAATAAATAAATAAATAAAAGCAACAGATTTTGGCTCGGTTGCCCATTAGACCATTATTTATTTATTTATTTATTTTGCAAAGCTATTCTTGCTAAAATAGAATTGTGATATATTGTTTCTTTATCTTCTTGGGTATGTAAATTGGTTTTCTTTGTGTTGTGATTGATGACTTGAACATGGTTTTTCATCCCATCTCATCCAAGAATTTATCAAGATGACTCAATGAGATATCTCAGTAAAAGGAGAAGAAGAAGAAAAACCAATAACTCGGTGACAACGTCTCATCTCATCTCATTCACAAATGATACCAAGATGGCCCGAGCGAGTCATCTCCATCTTGGACAATTTTTGAAACCATGGTGTTGAATTCAATCACCAAAATATTGGGCAAGTATAATGTAACTCATTTTAAGATTACATGGAGTGAAATTGGACAAGAGAGTAGGTTTTGAGGGTTTGGACGGTCTGAATGTAAGCTAGAAGCCTATAAGGGGATGACCATAGGCAGTCAGAAGTTGGGATGGATTGTTCTCAATAAGATCATTTTACTTGGCATTTATTCAAACTTTCTCTTCTTCATTTCTATGGTGGCAGTTTGGGGTCTGAAGGTGCCATTCAAAATCTCTTTCTTTATCTTGTCAACAAACCACTTTGGTCAAAATTCCTACATTCTTAAATTAATTGAAGGGACATCATTGTTCTGAATTTCTGTTTCCTCCATCATTTGAATGGGGAGACAATAGCTCGTATCTTTATGTATTGCAAGCTAGCACATGAGGTATGGTCGTTGCTATTTGTAATAGTTGGATGCATTCCTTGGTCTTTGTGTTCCTTATTCAAAGGTTGGATGTCGTTGAATTGTACATCTTCAATCTATTGGATTTAAACCCTCGTGCCCCCACCCTTGAAAGGGGAGGAACCAGTGTGTCTTTGAGGGTAAGTAGTAATCTTGTCAGAAAATTATCTCAATCTTAGGATTTTGGTGTTGATGTTTGTAAAATCTTCAAAGAATTTAAAAGGGCATCCTTCGAGGACTTAATGGGTAGATGGGATCAGGTTTGTTATATTTTGAAGGATTAGTTTTCTATTTTGGATGTGGGTTGTTTTATATTTGATTGGCTACCTTGACTGCCTTCTTTCAATTAAGTGTAGATGTCAAGAACGAAAAGGACATCTCATCTTCTCCACAAACACCACCAAGATGATTCGGACAAGTCATCTTGGTCTTGCACCATTTTTTAAAATAATATCCAAAAGTTGTATAGGGAGGGAGATATATCGTACTGTAATGTCTTTCTTAAATTTGAGCTAATTATTTTCTCATTATTTGGGACATAAAGCACTGCCGAACCACATATATCTTGGGATGCTATGTCATGTGTTGCTTTAATTTTTACTGATTTTGTAATCTTTATTCGTGGCTTGATATTCAAATTATGAATCAGATGTTGGCTACAATCGAATTACAAAATGAGTTATTGCTCAATCCAGAAAAAAAAAAAAACAATCTGCTTTCAGT
Source organism: Akebia trifoliata (assembly GCF_017979445.1). Classification (NCBI taxonomy): domain Eukaryota; kingdom Viridiplantae; phylum Streptophyta; class Magnoliopsida; order Ranunculales; family Lardizabalaceae; genus Akebia; species Akebia trifoliata. The sequence goes on from NC_141380.1 coordinate 22,653,731, forward strand.
GTGTAAACTTTGCCCGCTATTGCCAACTATTGATGAAGGTAGTGCTGGCCTTGTAGAGGTTGGTCATGCAACATATTGAATCAGACGCCTTCAAAACTGACACTGAAACTTCAAACTTTGCTCATTGAAAGAAAATAGGGATAAGGTTCTCTCATCTTCTTCAGCTTAATTGTATTATTTTCACTTACATTAATTATTATTTTTTTGTGCAAGTCCTGTAGGTAATGTTGAAGTAACATTGAAATTGACATCGTTTCACACATTGTTGATGTTGATGTGTGCACAGAACAATAGATGCTTTTCATCGAGAAGAGTCTATTGATTCTGTGCACACCAATGTGTGAAACAATGTCAATTTCAATGTTACTCCAGCACGACTCTTAATTATATTAAGAGCTAAACATGGAGTTTTGCAGCATACAAGAGGATATATTAGAGAAAACTTTGGGGATAGAAACTAAAGTGAATCTCCACAGAACACAAGGTTGGCATTACAGACATTTAAGGCTAACGAAAAAATGAATGGTTGGTTTTACATTCATCGTCTTTGTTTCTGGAAATTCTTCCAATATCCACTATTGACTGAGAGGAACACATTCAAGTTCAATCTCCAACACTCCACGTTCAACGTTCTGCAGCCTAAGGACGATATCTTGCTTTACCTGCCATCAACAAGGTTGATAATACTGTCTTTTACTAGAGTGTTATCCTTGGTTGCTAGCCATTTCCCTAGTTGCATGGATTCAGTGATGGTGGAGTTCTCATAGGCTTTGGCTGCAGAGACCAGAGGTTGGATGTCGATCTCAGCATCACCCATGCGATCATCTGTCGTGAATGTATCCTTGTCATATACTTGCTGTAAATGATATTGAACAACCAACAAGAAGAATGTTCAGTATGAGGCTTTGCATCTAAAAAACCAAACGTTATTAAAAATATAAGTATAAAACCCAAAGGGAGTGGCTAGTTGCACATCATCTAGTACCAATTGCACTCTCAACTTTAAAAAACAAAAAAAAAAAAAAATCCAACTACACTCTGCAAGAATTTTACACCAATACTATATATAAAGAACCCATCATTAGTAGAAACTCCTTCAAATTTAAACTGAACCTATCATTAGTAGGAACTCCTACTATTTTTACCTTAATGCATATCATGAAGTTTTGAAAAATGAATCTAGAGTTTATGAAACTCTGGTATTGTATTTCATCTCTCATTTTTAAGAAAAAAGAAGAGAAACAGTTCAACCTTTTGTTTTTGGAGTGCAATCATAACAGTGAACCGCAAGTGGTATTTTGAAGTGATGGAGTGCAACCGGTACTAGGTGATGTTCAAGTGTGCAACTAGTCGGTCCCAAGCCCAAATTTAGAGCTAATAAATTTTGTAATATTGATATGAAAGAAGTTCAAATTTCAAAACATAGTGCAGAATCTGTATTCTTTCACAAGATTGGATCAATTTTAAAGTATTAATACATCATCTCTTATGGTTAAGGGCTACACAAGGTTTAAAATCTCGTCTTGAGACATTGACTCGGTCAGGAAATTGACTTACTCAACAGACATTTTTTAACACTCATGATATCGGGATCAGTGTTTTGTTCCCATCTTCAACTTGAGAAAACCTTCCTAACACAACCTAATCATCTCCAGCATAGTCACAGTCGGAATACAGGTATAAAATGACAGGAAAACTTTGGGTTAAAAAAGGGAAAAAGATGGAAAAATCAGAAAGAAATGGGAAAAAAATGATGAAACATAAAAATTAAAATTAAAAAAAATATATACATGTATATAAATAGTACATTAAACATTAATTTTAATTTATTCTATGTTTTGAATATAACATGTGCTCAAATATAATATGTTATGATTCTTAAAAAGGAGAGCAACTATTGGCATCCTAATTTTACTTGTTACACCCCAATTTCTTAAATTATTTATCACCCCCAAATTAAAGATTAAAACACACCATTTGACCATTACAAAAGTTTGGATCAAATTATTATCTTAAAATTATACCACTCGTTCAAATAATTTCGATAGTTGTTTATAGTTATGATTGGGCTCATATAAAATCTTAAACCCAAAAAATCTAGTAAAAACACAAGAGAGCTTCTATTGGCACTCCAACTTTAACTTATTCTCAATCATTAACTTATTTTCTTTATATTTTAATTTGGGTGTAATAAGTAAAAGTTGGGGTGCCAATAGCAGCTCTCTAAAAAAGTATACTTGTCAACATATTTTTTTATTAAAATAATACACTATTGAAAAAATTAAAAACTATAACATCAAGATATTATCACCAAATCTCATATTAACATTTATGAATCACCAAATTCACTATATGTTGAATCCCACATTAAACAACATTAATGAATAAAATCACAAAACAAGTATACGGCTACAAAGAAAGTATTTAGTTTTTTTATTTCAAAAAAAAAAACAAGTAACTTTTTAAAAATAAAAAATATTTTAATCACCAGAGGTATAAGACTTGTTTTAAAGACGGATCATGCATTTGTTAGGTAAAAAAATGGCCACAATGTTTCGTATCAATCTTGGCCAACACTGATATGTATCGGGCGATATTTTAAACAATGGAAAACCCATATTTATATTGCTAGGCATGGATCTTCCCTGAAGTGATTAAAAAAGAACATAAACTTCTATGCAGAAAGGAGCAATCTCAACGGGTCCACCTACAATTGCAAAGCGTTTTAACACTCTGGAACATGCTTATTGGATCCTTCAGAGTGATATTCGCTCAATTATGTTGCATGCTAAATTCCTAGCAATATGAAAAAGAAATGCCAACTTACCAACTTTAGGGGTGGAATGGGTTCTGGAATTGCTAGCATTAGCCTTTCATTCCAAACTGGATTCAGATTGCTCTTTATCACACGAGTCTTCATTGACTGCAACAAAAGTTTCAAAGAACTTCCATTAATTAATACAGTAAATTTTGTTCTAGTTTAGAAATGTAATAATGAGATCATTTATCAAGGGAATAGGCTTACTTGGTGTCCCAATGTGAGGATCACATAAGGATCACTAGTCATCACATCCCGAACGGCTAGGTTGGTGCCTCTCACAACATTGACCATTATCAATCCAACAAATTCAACCATACCCGGCTACAAAAATGTAAATTTATCGTAGTAAATAGAAATATCAAGTTATTAATGGCAAACTGAAAATCTAAATACCGAGAAGCAATGTTTTAAAACTGGACCAGTCATTGACCCGTATGATTGACCGGGTTGGTCCAAAGTGGTCTGACCGGTGAATCGAACTGGTCTGGCCCAAAAATGACTTGATACAATGCCACATGATATAGGTTATAATATTTTAAGAACTTCTAACAAACAAAAAATTAAAAAGAAAAATTTTCACTGTTGGATTTATATTTTGACTTGAATTTGAAATTTAAGATTTTAGTGGTTGTCCATTTTCAAAAATGGATAAAGCCAAAAATTATTTTTATTTATTTATTTATTTTAAATCTAGTCTAAGCATGAAATTTAGAGGGTTGTAGTGTAACAAATTGTTAATCACCCAAAAATTGGACCAGTCCTTACATAAATCCGGTCAGGTCACTGGTTAACTGGTTGAACCAGCCGAGCCAACTGGTTTTTTTTAAAATTGGGTTTTTTCAGTTGATTCAACCTGTTAAAGCTAACGGATCTGGTCCAACCAGCAGGTCTGGTTCGGTTCTTAAAACACTGCTGAGAAGTGAATCAGTAGAAACAAATGCAGAATGATGGATTTGTCACATGGATAATCATACCGTTAAGTTAGCTGAGGTAGCTTTTTTTGAGGCCTTGTTTTCAGAATCCTTTCTTCTCCAACTGTTCCGAAAAGCTTGCCCTAATCCATGAATACGGCTTGGGGTGGGTTGTTTCTCGTAGTGTTTCTTGTCTTGGGTTAAACAGGTGTTGTTATTGCTTGAAGAATTGCTCTGCTTGGATGATGAACCCAAATTTGAGGATGGAAGAATGCAAAAGTTCTGTTCTTTAACGTTCAAAAACTGTTGTAGTTCATATTTTCTCCTGGATATTCAAGAAACAGTGTTAAATTCAGAATGATATAGTGTTTTTCTTGTACAAAATTTGGAGAATAGTGGAGTTAATTTTTACCTTATGAAATCAGACCGCTCCTCTATAGGGGAATCTGGTTTCAGCTTTCTGAAATTATCAGGAAGGAAAGCTTCATATTTCATGTTTGCTGCAGCATTTCCACCCATTTCAACCAAAGAATCAACTTGTTCATCTGTCCATTCATCTAGCTTCACCGACAAAACCTGAGGAACAAACAACAAATATAAATAAAAAAAATCTTTTCTGCTCATTTCTACTACCAAGTAAATTTGAAGAAAGCTATTAATAAAGCTTTCATATGGTAAGTTACCTAGACTCCCTACTAATATAAATAAGAGAGAACCCATTAATGAAATGTGCTCTGAATCTCTTCGGTATTTAGGCAACAAAATCATGGATGAAACCAATAATCAAAAATTGTTAATTAAGAACTCAATGTTGTCTCTTATCCTTTTAGAAGTATGAGCAATTTTAAACTACAAAGATTCCTGTCCTCGCATGATAAAAGCATAATGCTCTAGTCAGTAGAAAGTTATTCTGGAAAACTAAGGTCTTACATTTTCTATGTATAAGTGTGGAAATTCTGAATTTAATGTTATGATTTTTAGGACTTAATTGGCTGAAATAAACAGATTTAGTCAATGACTAAATCTGGTAGATTAGCAGATTTTATTGTGCATCCCTTGATCAAAGGGATTGTTATGTTAATTTAAATTCTTTCCTTATTTAGGAAAGATTTGTATGGCAGACCAGCTGTCCTTTTTTCCCTATATATTTCCTTGAACCACGTACTGAAAATTTATTCAGAAAGAAAGAATATACTTTTCCCTAAATTATCTTTATGGTAACAGAGCTGGAAATCTGATTCTTCCTCCCTAAAATGGTGAAATACGGTGCTACCATGTCCGGAGATAACCCTGAATCCCCAACTTCCAACCAGTCCCAAGTCCAAGTTGAGACACTTAATTCTTCCTCCATCACTACTCTTTCCGGTAGTGATCTTTCTTCTCTCCATATCACAGCCTACAAGTTGGATGGAAAAAACTATCTGCAGTGGGCACAATCTGTCAAGATTGTTATCTGTGGCCGAGGCAAACTCGGTTACATCACAAGTGAGCTTGTTGTTCCCTCACCAACCAGTCCCACCTACAACACTTGGATGGCTGAAAACTCTATTGTTCTCGCATGGCTTATCAACTCCATAGAGCCAAAGATTAGTCGTTGCTATTTGTTCTTCAAAACGGCGAAGTCTGGGATGCAGCCCGCAGAATGTATTCAGATCTTGGCAATGCTTCTCAAATATTTGAACTCCGGTCAAAGCTAAAGGCTTTAAAGCAAGGTACAAATTTAGTGACTCAGTACTTTTCTGATCTCCAAGATTTATGGCAAGAACTTGACCTATTCACTGATGATGACTCCAGTTGTGCTAAGTGTATTGTCAAACAACGACGCAAGCTCGAAAGTGAACGGGTGTATGATTTTTTGGCTAGACTAAATCAGAATCTTGATGAAGTCCGTGGTCGTGTGGCGGCTCGAGATCCTTTTCCTTCAATAGAGGAGGCATTTGCTGAAGTACGACGTGAAGAGGGACGTCGTAAGGTGATGTTATCTGATGATCCTCCTCCTCTCACATCTAACTCAGAAGGATCAGCCTTGATGTCCAGGAACTTTACTCCAAATGGGATATCCAATCATGATCCACGCATGAACAAGCGAGGTGAACGACCTTGATGTGATCACTGCAGTCGACCTGATCATACCCGTGAGAGGTGTTGGAAACTCCACGGCAAACCTCCAGATTGGAAGCCAAAAGGGGCAGCAGAAAGTCATGGTTTCACCTCAACTGGAGAAACACCACAACCTACACCTGAGACAAATATGTTTAGCAAAGGACAATTAGAACTGCTTTAAAAAATGTTCAGTTCCCTCAACATGATCCTACCGCGAGCACAAGTTTGGTGGCACAAAGGGGTAATCCTGCAATGGCTTTAAAATCACATATGGAAATTTCAACTCCTTGGATAATAGACTCTGGTGCGTCGGATCACATGACTAGTAATGCTTCACTTTTCCATACGTACATCCCTTATTCAGGGGACTTCACGGTGAGAATAGTTGATGAGTCTCTATCTAAGGTGGTAGGAATGGGTTCAGTGGTCATTTCCAATAATCTGACCCTAAAATCTGTTCTATCGGTTCCCAAATTATCTTGCAGCCTATTGTCTATTAGTAAACTTACAAGGGATATGAACTGTGTTACTAAATTTTTCTCTACTCATTGTGAATTTAAAAACTTGGAATCGGGGAGGACGATTGGCAATGCTAAGGAGTGTGGTGGACTCTATCTTCTTAAGACTCCTAGTAATCCTAATGAACAAACTCTATCTGCTAGTAGTGTGTCATTTCCTGTTTTGTCCAATAAAGAAAATGCTATTATGTTGTGGCATTATAGATTAGGACATCCTAATTTTCTCTACTTGAAAAAGTTGTTTCCCAGTTTATTCAATGATAAAACCGCCAAACACTTTCAATGTGAGGCATGTCAAATTTCAAAACATGTGAGAAACAATTATCCAATCCAAGGTTATAAAACATCTCATCAATTTTCTATCATTCATACTGATATTTGGGGATCTTCTCGGATCAATAACATTTCTGGATTTAAATGGTTTATCTCATTCATTGATGATCATACAAGAGTTACGTGGGTGTATTTAATGAGACAAAAATCAGATGCAGGTATCATCTTGAAAATTTTCTTTAGTATGGTCCAAAATCAATTTCAAGCTAAAATCAATATCCTTAGAACTGACAATGCCACAGATTATTTCAATTCAATCCTAGGAGACTATCTTTCAACCCATGGAATAATCCACCAGAGTTCTTGTGTGAATACACCCCAACAAAATGGGGTTGCAGAAAGAAAGAACAGACACCTTTTGGAGGTGGCCCGATCCATTATGTACACCATGAATGTCCCAAGTTATTTTTGGGGAGAGGCAATCCTCACGGCTACATATCTCATCAATAGAATGCGATAGGGAGTTAAAAGTCTGTTTAAAGCCTGCGATGTGGCTATACTCACAGCAACGATGCTGTTTAGGATCTGCGACACCCAAGGTGGTTGTATCTCAGCCCTACAACACCCAAGGTGACTATAGTTGGGCCTTGCGACACCTAAGGTAGCACCCTCGACGTCTGCGATCACAGCAGGGAGTTTTTTTTTCCATTTTTTCGACACAACAGGTGGCTGCTCTGTGTTTTGCGACGTAGTAGGTGTCTGTCTGAGCCTTATAACCACAGCAGGGGGTTGAGTTTTGAGCAAGCGACACCAATAGGTGGCTGCCCTGCCCTGTGCGACACAGCAAATGGCTGTTTTCTCGTTCTTGTGGCTGTTTTTTTTTGTCATTTTTAAGCAGACGACACCCATAGGTGGCTGCTCTGCCTTGTGAGACACAACAAGTGGCTATTGTTTGATTTTTTGATCACCGTAGTGGTTATATGAGGGTGCGGACAGTGTTTTTGAACATCTACGGAACTTTTCGATCACAACAAGGCGTTGTTTGGGGTTGTTCTTACATTAGTCTTGCTCTTTGATTCCCTACACTTGCGGTAATGATTCCTTGGGTCACCCACAGCAGTGGTTTATCAGCATTTACAGCTCTTTCGATCGTGCATTGTCACCTTTAGGGTGCTGCGATCATTTTATTCTAGGGAGTCGTGCCCTCATCTTACTTGAACTTTCTTCCAACCAAAGTACTCAGATTATTTGATGGCCTCTAAGTCGTCCTCTTCCTCGATCACTGATACTAGTAATGGATCGAGTAGTCTTCCTTCTCATTCAACCGACTTTCCAAGCATTCAAATCACTACCATGAAATTAAATGATCCTAACTATCTCTTTTGGGCACGATCGGTTGAAATGTTCATTGGTGGAAAAGGGAAGATTGGTTACCTCACAGGAACGGACAAACAACCTGCACAGACCGACAGTCTTACTCCCATTGGTTTGCGAATGATTCTATGGTCCGTTCTTGGCTGGTTACATCTATGCAACCATACATTGCTGCCGGTTTTATGTTCTCCTCGACAGCAAAACAGATATGGAATTCCGCAAAGAGCATTTACTCGCAACGTCAAAACAATGTCTGGATTTTTAACCTAGAGCGTGAGATTTCTCGTCTCTCGCAAGGTGACTCTTCTGTTACTACCTATATATCACAACTACGTGCTCAGTGGGAAGAGTTGACATTTTATTCCTCGTCCTACGTCTGATGAGACATTGTATGTGTCAATTCTGTGCAAGAATCGGATTTTTCAGTTTCTAGCGGGTCTACGGGATGAGTTTGAGTATGCGAGAGTTCATTTATTGGGCATGGATCCGTTTCTGTCTCTCCAGACTGTATATTCTTACGTCTTAGCTGATGAGAGTCGTCGCACAGCTGTCCTACCTCCTTGTTCAAGAGATCACTCAGTTATGCTTGCTCACCTACCTTCTCCACAGCCACCCAGTGGATCTCTGCCTACCCGTCACCGACATAAGTGTGATCATTTTGGAAAGTTGGGTCATGTGAAGGCTCGTTGTTATGCACTTCATGGTCATCCTAATCAGAACCGTCAAAAATTTCAACAATCTTCAGCTCATGTAGTCTCTCAGCAGACAACTGATTTAGCACCTCCTTCAATTACAACCTCCTCATCGGATTCGGTATCTCTATCCCAAGCCGAGCTTGATAAGTTTAGGAAATTCTTCAATCAGATAGAGACCTCATCTCAGCCGATTTCTACCTTCGCTCACTCAGATACCTTTGCATCTGCACATAGTGTTTCCACCACTTCCTCATCATGGATCATTGATTCTGGTGTCTCAGATAACATGACCAGTACGTTCTCCCTTTTTAAAACCTATAGTGTTTGTTTTGGTCATCACAAGGTTCGCCTGACTGATGGTTCTTTGTCTTCTATAGCTAGTCACGGTCATTTTCCTGTTACATTTTCATTATTCCTAAATAACACACTACATGTTCCTCAACTTACTACTAACCTTATATCTATTAGTAGTCTTACCAAAAATTTGAACTGCAATGTAACCTTTTATACTTCTCACTGTGTCTTTCAGGATCTGGGGTCGAAGAGGACGATTGGAACTGGACGTGAAGTGAATGGATTGTATCTCTTGGACGTACCCAGTTCACCTAGCACCCGTTATGTGGTTTCGCGATCGAGTGCTGAGTCAGAATACAGAGTTATGGCACTTGGAGTGTGAGTTGTTGTGGCTCAAGATCTTACTAGCTGACTTGTGTCTTTCTGTGCCAGTCCCATTCTTACTATATTGCGATACTAAATCGACTATTAACATAGCGGCAAATCCGGTTCAACATGATAGAACGAAGCATATTGAAGTTGATCGTCATTTCATTAGAGAAAAGATTGCTTCTGGACAAATTTGTACTCCTTTTGTTCCTACATCTCAACAACTCGTTGATGTTCTTACCAAAGGTATTAGCAAAACCATCTTTGAAGGCATCCTGTCCAAGTTGGGCATCGTTGATATCCACGCACCAACTTGAGGGGGAGTGTTAAATAAGTCTTAATGTCCTTTGTAGTTTTTTAATGTCCTTTTTAGTCTTTTCCTCTACTTAGATTATGTAATAGCTTTAAAGCCTAATTAGGGCTAATTAATAGAATTAATCTCTCTCATTCTTCAACTGAAATGTCCCCCAATACACTCACTCCAGAAATCCACAATCAGACTACTACCAACAAAGAGTTACGTGTTTATTTAAAGAGGAAAAAAATCCTAGAAGAGGAGTCTCCTACACTCCCTGAGCAAACTCAAAAGTCCAATCCGACTAATCCAAGTTCAGAACTTCTAGGTAACACAATTCATAACTCTCATACTGATAATGATTTAGGCATCCCTATTGCATTAAGGAAAGGAGTAAGATCCTGCACTCAACATCCTATACATTGGTTCATTTCATATAAGGGATTGTCTTCTCAACATCGTGTTTTTGTTACTAATATGTCTACTGTTGAAATATCTAGAAATGTTCAAGAAGCTCTAAGTAAGCTTGAATGGAGGACAGCTATTGGAGAAGAAATTATTGCCCTCAAGAAGAATGGCACATGGGAACTCTCTGAATTACCACAAGGAAAACGATCCGTGGGATGTAAATGGGTCTTCAACGTCAAATACAAACCAGATGGAAGTATAGATCAGTATAAAGCCAAATTGGTAGCAAAAGGATTCACTCAAACTTACGGTATTGACTATCAAGAAACCTTCTCACCAATTGCTAAGTTAATTACCGTTCGTGTTCTACTCTCACTAGCTACTAATCTTGACTGGCCCCTACATTAGATGGATGTCTAGAATGCATTTTTAAATGGAGACCTAGAGGAAGAAGTATATATGGAGATTCCACCAGGTTTTGAGACTAAGAATAATGCCCACAAAGTGTGCAAACTTCGAAAATCACTTTATGGACTCAAACAATCACCAAGGGCTTGGTTTGACAGATTCACAAGAGCAATCAAGCAACAAGGATACATACAAGGGCAAGCCGATCATACCATGTTTGTCAAACACTTTACAGGTGGGAGGATTTCTATCCTTATTGTTTATGTGGATGACATAATTATTACCGGAGATTTCCATGAAGAAATTGAGAATCTAAAGAAGGGACTCGCTAAAGAATTTAAAATTAAAGACCTAAGATATCTCAAATATTTCCTTGGCATGGAGGTAGCAAGATCAAGAGCAAGGATTGTAGTTTCTCAATGAAAGTATGTCTTGGACCTACTCAAGGAAACAGGCATGTTAAGGTGTAAGCCAACCGACATACCTATGGAACCAGGTTACAAAGCATGCTTAGAAGAAGATAGTCTACCTGTTGATAAAGGAGAGTACCAACGCCTAGTGGGGAAACTCATTTATCTCTCCCACACTAGACCCGACATTGGGTTCATTGTTAGCTTTGTAAGTCAGTTTATGAATGATCTAAAAGAAGTTCACCAAGAGGCAGCGAATAGAATTCTTAGATATCTCAAAATGTCACCAAGAAAGAGGTTGTTTTTCAAGAAAAATACCAGCAAAAAGATTGAGATTTTCACTGATGCTGATTGGGCTAGAAACATCACTGATAGAAGATCTACAACTGGCTATTGTACCTACGTTTGGGAAAATTTAGTCACATGGAGGAGTAAAAAGCAGACAGTGGTAGCAAGGAGTAATGCTGAAGCAAAATTCCGAGCTTTAGCACAAGGAATCTGTGAAGGAATGTAGCTGAAGAGAATTCTTGAAGAATTGAAAATCACAAACACCTCAATGAAAGTATTTTGTGATAACATGGCTGCAATAAGTATTGCTAAAAATCCAGTCCATCACAACAGAACTAAGCATGTGGAGCTGAACCGGCATTTTATCAAGGAGAAGATTGAGGGTGGCATACTTAGTCTCAACCATACTTCAACAAATCTTCAAATAGTTGATGTTCTTACAAAAGGTCTTCCAAGAATTAAATTTGAACCACTGATATCCAAGCTGGGGATGATTGACATTTACTCCCCAGCTTGAGGGGGACTGTGGAAATTCTGAATTTAATGATTTTTAGGACTTAATTGACTGAAATAAACAGATTTAGTCAATGAATAAATCTGGTAGATTAGCAGATTTTATTGTGCATCCCTTGAAAAGGGATTGTTATTTTAATTTAAATTTTTTCCTTATTTAGGAAGATTTGTATATGATTTAGTCCTTGAACCACGTAATGAAAATTTATTCAGAAATAAAGAATATTCTTTTTCCTAAATTATCTTTAATAAGTAACTATATGTATATGATTTAGACTAAAATCAAGAAAGAGATGATAAGGGATAGGAAGATGAAGAGACACAGTTCTTACATAAAATTAGGACTAAAGAAAAGAACAAAAAACAATTACATTCTCTGGAAAATAGGCCTTCATACTATATGAAGGTATGAAAATACCCCTAAGAAAGAAGTAACGAAATTATTCTCAAAACCCAAAATACCAACAAAAAAAAACTATCAAAACAAATACAAAATTTCAAGGTTCCAGCTTGCTAAGTTGGTTACAAATTCTGTCAGTGTCTATACCATGATCTGGATTCAAAAATTACCTTCACCTACTAATTACTAATATGATGAGAAGGAAGGACTTTAGTTTTGCAATATTTAATCAAGTTGAGCATGGTTCAGATTCAATACCTTTGAAATATGCACTCCAAGGCTTCTATGAACTCCAGAACACTTGATACAAATAAATACTCCAAGACTTAAAGACCTGATCTCCACCAAGAGATTTGGTTAGAACTTAGAAACCATGCTTGTCTAAGTGAAGCAAGTAATAAAAATGAAAAAACATACCAATAACTTAATTATAGAACAAACCACTACTGGCTTCCTAAAGGCATATAGGCTTGTATGTTAAAGTTGGTGATGGTATCCAAAAAGCATTTTAATTACCCCCTTCTCATTGTATTATTTGCAATCTAGGAACATGGTTTAAAAGTACAAGGCATGCTAGACAAAACATAAATACTACTATTTATTTCAAATAAAAATTAAGATTTTGCACAAGGCAAGAACAACCATCAAGTATGTTAAAAGAAAATTTTTAGAACTTTAAACACGTGGGCTAATAAGAATTTTGACGAAAAAATGTTAAAAATTAAATTACAATAAAAATACACAGAAACATAAGGAAGAGTTAAAGAACCAAAAACTTGTGTATATATGATAGATTCAAGTCATATTAGCAATCATATAAGAATTTTATGAACTAATTTAAGAATAGAAAGTTGTAAGAAACACAACCCATTAGTGTGTATAGGATGATATGGTTCACTGCTATTGAGGATTAATATTCTAAGATTATATGTTTGACTTTCAGAGTCTCAAATATGTGAGTTAACATCTATATGTCCTGCTTAACTCTATTTAATAAAGTATGGTTTAAAATAATGGTAATGAAACAGAAAGCTGTAATAATGGGAACTACCTAGACCTGCTCTTCCTTCTTTTTTTTCTTTTTTTTTTAAATAACGACTACTGCTACAGGGTTGTTGTTTTACTGTTTATAAATGTGGATTTTTGTTTTTGTGTGTGTGTATGTGTGTGTGCGCGTGCAAGGAACAGCAGTAATAAGGGGCCGTAACTCATAGCAATGTAATTTTGAAATATTGTTTTATTTTAAAATGTTTTCAAATTAAAATAATGCAATTATTCTACCATTGTTTTAAAAAAACAGTCATTGTTTAAGCTCTAAATGTTGGAATTTAGAAGGTTGAATTAGAAAACCCTTTAATATTCATTTAATTGCAACCATATGGTAAATCATTAACCATAGGGTATTTAAATCCCATGTTTGCTTTTTTACTTTATGCTTTATGCTTTTTACTTTATTGCTTTATGTTTAGTTGAATGTTTTGATTTTACCTTGAGAAATAATAGTCCCACATCGACTAGGAGAAGAATTGATTTGCAATTCTTAAGTAGTTGTGCTTCTAATAGCTTTAAAGTGGATAGAAGTAGTGGGCGGGCTCACGCGCGCACACGGGGGTCCAAGAGAAAAACCCATGGTTCTAATTGGAATTTGGATCCACCGGTCCGAAAACCTTAATGTGTGTGCGCACGTACGACGTGCGCGCAGGGGGGGGTGCAAATTCTCGAATTTACACCTCACGTGGGTGCGTGCATAGGCCCGTTTTTGCTTTAATTTTCAAGGTCCGTTTTTATTTAAAAATTCTAGACGTTTTTTAAATTTAAATTGAACCAGTGTGTCTACTATTCTGAACCAGCACAATGTGCCTGTTCGGAACCAGTTTGTGACTGTTCTAAACAGTCACTTTCTCTTTTATATATATCAATTGTTTAGTCGATTTAACTACTTGATTTTCTCTGTTATTATGTATTTTCGAATTATCAGTAAATTATTATTTCGTTGTGAGAGCACACAACATCGTCGAGTTCGAAGTTACGTTCCAATTTAGAGTACCCTTTTGGATACGTGGGTTGTTGAATCCTGCAGAACGAACGCCTACAGACTGTGGTACCGTAGCAGGGGCGAATTTCGTTTTAGGACAGTGCTTTGTGCACGCCTCAACCATTTCTTTTTAGGTAATATTTTCTTTTACATTCAATTTCGAAATATAAGGTTTGTTCTAACTTCTTCTCACTTTGCCATAAAAGAAATCAGTATTCAGAAATAACAATCTAAAACGAAATTCCTTTATTACTGATTTCTATGGAGACAGTTTCTAATTCCGTGCACAGTGAAAAACCCGATAAATTCGATGGAAAGAATTTTAAATTCTGGCAACAAAAAATGTTGTTTTATTTAACAACATTACATTTGGCTCATATCATCACTCAAGAACCAGTTTCTTTAGATGATGATGAGGATGACCAAATCAAAAGAACCGAATATCGGAAATGGGAACATTCCAATTTCATGTGCCGAAATTATATCCTAAATGGATTAAGTACTGTTCTTTATAAGGTGTATTCCTCTATTGAGTCTGCCAAAACTTTGTGGGAAATTCTTGAAAAGAAATATACTTTAGAAGATGCCGGCACAAAGAAATTTGTTGTTGGGCGTTTTCTAGATTTTAAGATGGTAGACTCTAAGTCAGTTGTATCACAATCCGAAGAGCTCCAAATCCTTATTCATGAGATCCATGCTGAAGGCATGAGTATAAGTGAAGGATTCCAAGTTGGATCGATAATTGAAAAATTACCACCATCTTGGAAAGACTTCAAAAATAATTTGAAGCATAAGAGAAAGGAAATGGGACTCGAGGATCTAGTGATAAGACTTAGAATTGAAGAGGATAACCGAAAGAATGAGAAGAAGAGTGAAACAAACTCTATGATTTCTAAAGCGAATGTAGTGGAAGAAGAACCTTCCAAATTCACTAGAAAGTTCAAACCCGGATTCCAGAAAAAATATGTAAAGAAAAATTTTCATGGTCCAAAAGCCAATATCCAGAAGATCAAGGGAAATTGCTATTTTTGCAATAAACCTGGACATCGGGCTAAGGATTGTCGCAAAAGGAAAAATCAGCAACACCATCAGAAACATGAACAAGCCAATGTGACTGAAACACAGAACCTATCAGCGGTTGTTTCAGAAGTGAATCTGGTAGGAAATACCAATGATTGGTGGTTGGATACGGGAGCCACCAAGCACATATGCTCTGAGAGAGGCATGTTTTCCTCTTACAACAACGTTGGAGATGAAAAGTTATTCATGGGAAATTCTTCCACATCCGCTGTGATCGGAAAAGGAAAAGTGAATGTGAATTTCACATCTGGCAAAGTTCTGACTCTGAATGACGTGCTACATGTTCCAGAAATTCGAAGAAATCTGGTTTCAGGATCTCTTTTAAGTAAGAGAGGCTTCAAAATGGTGTTTGAGTCTGATAAATGTATAATTACAAAGAATGGAATGTTTGTGGGCAAGGGCTATCTATGTGATGGATTATTTAAACTCAATGTAATTTCTGATTCTATTAATAATATTAATTCTTTTGCTTATGTTTCTGAGTATTCTAATATTTGGCATGCTAGATTAGGCCATGTTAATAATAAATCAGTTATCAAATTAATGAATAGTGGTATGATTCCTAAAATGCATATTGATGTATCTAAAAAATGTGAAATTTGTGTTGAATCAAAATTTGCTAAAAAACCTTTTAAAAATATTGAAAGATGTACAAAACCTTTAGAATTAATACATTCTGATTTATGTGATCTCAAATACATTCAATCTAGAGGCGGTAAAAAATATTTCATAACTTTTATTGACGATTGCACTAGATTTTGTATGATATATCTTTTAAGTAGTAAAGATGAAGCATTGGAAATGTTTAAAATTTATAAATTAGAAGTTGAAAATCAACTTGAAAATAAAATTAAAATTTTAAGATCTGACCGAGGAGGAGAATATGAATCTAATCCTCTAACTATATTTTGTCAAGAAAATGGAATAATACACCAAACCACTGCTCCTTATTCTCCCCAACAAAATGGTATAGCAGAGAGAAAAAATAGAACTTTAAAAGACATGGTAAACTCTTTACTTGTTAGTTCAGGTGTACCTTTAAATTTATGGGCAGAAGCCCTTTTAACATCTTGTTACATTTTAAATAAAATTCCATTAAAGAATTCTGATAAATCACCCTATGAACTTTGGAAAGGTAGAACACCTACTTTTAAATACATGAAAGTGTGGGGGTGTTTAGCCAAAGTGGCTGTTCCTTTACCTAAAAAAACAAAATTAGGTCCTAAAACTATAGATTGTATTTTTATTGGATATGCCATTAATAGTAGTGCATACAGATTTCTTATTTATAAATCTGATATAAATGATATTAATCCTAACACTATAATTGAATCCAGAGATGCTGAATTTTTTGAGGATGTGTATCCTTGTAAGGATAAAATTGAAAAACCATTAAAAAGATCTCACATTGAATTATCAATAATGAACCTAGAGAACAAGAGTCTGATATAGAACCTAGGAGAAGCAAGAGATCTAGAACAGCAACTTCCTATGGACCTGATTTTATTAGTTTTCTCTTAGAAGGAGATCCTCAGACTTTTAAAGATGCAATTTCAACACCTGAGGCTCCATTTTGGAAAGAAGCTATAAATAGTGAAATGGATTCAATTATGAGTAATAACACTTGGGAATTAGTTAATCTACCTCCTGGTAATAAAACAATTGGTTGTAAATGGATTTTTAAAAGAAAATTAAAATCTGATGGAACTATAGATAAGTATAAAGCCAGATTAGTGGCTAAAGGGTACAAGCAAAAAGAAGGCATTGACTTTTTTGACACTTATTCTCCTGTTACTAGGATCACTTCTATTAGAATTCTTATTGCTATAGCTTCCATTTATAAATTAGAAATTCATCAAATGGATGTAAAAACTGCATTTTTAAATGGAGAACTTGATGAAGAAATATATATGGATCAACCGGAAGGATTTGTAATTAAAGGACATGAAAATAAAGTTTGTAGATTAATTAAATCCTTATATGGTTTAAAACAAGCTCCAAAACAGTGGCATGAAAAATTTGATACTATAATGATATCAAATGGATTTAGAATCAATGAAGCTGATAAGTGTGTTTATTATAAAACTATCTTTGATTCTTATGTGATTATTTGTCTATATGTAGATGACATGCTAATTTTTGGATCTAATATAAATGTTATAAATCAAACTAAGAAATTATTGTCTAGAAATTTTGACATGAAAGACTTAGGTCCTGCTGATGTAATTCTTGGAATAAAAATTTTTAGAAATAATAATGGATTTGGTTTATCACAATCTCACTATATTGAAAATGTTCTAAAACGTTTTAATCAGTTTGATTGTATTCCTGCAAAAACACCTTTTGATT
This sequence comes from Akebia trifoliata, assembly GCF_017979445.1. Taxonomy (NCBI): domain Eukaryota; kingdom Viridiplantae; phylum Streptophyta; class Magnoliopsida; order Ranunculales; family Lardizabalaceae; genus Akebia; species Akebia trifoliata. Next base: position 22,671,275 of record NC_141380.1, read on the forward strand.
CAAATTGTAAGTTAATGAAAAATATTGGTAAAGGTGTTTCTCAATTAGAATATTCTCAAGTTATTGGTTGTTTAATGTATATTATGAACTGTACTAGGCCTGATATTGCATATTCAGTAAATAGATTAAGCAGATACACTAGCAACCCAGGACATGATCACTGGGAAGCTTTGGTGAGGATCATGAGATACTTAAAGTATACCATGAGTTATAGGCTGCACTATAATAAATATCCTGCCGTATTAGAAGGATACAGTGATGCCAATTGGATATCAGACTCGGAAGAGTCGAAATCCACTAGTGGCTATATTTTTACACTTGGAGGTGCAGCAATCTCATGGAAATCCACCAAGCAAACGTGCATAGCTCGTTCCACCATGGAATCTGAGTTTATTGCCATGGACAAGACTGGTGAAGAAGCTGAGTGGCTAAGGAATTTTCTTGTTAACATTCCTATTTGGCCTAAACCAGTATCTGCAATATCTATTCATTGTGACAACCAAGTTGCCATTGCAAGAGCAAAAAATAATGTATATAATGGCAAGTCAAGGCATATTAAACGGAGACACAACTCTGTAAAACAACTACTCTCTAATGGAATTATTTCCATTGACTTTGTAAAGTCTAAGGAAAATTTGGCGGATCCTCTAACAAAAGGATTATCTAGAGAGTTAGTTGCATCGACTTCGAGGGGAATGGGCCTAAAGCCTACTAATTAAAAATTATTTCAATGGAAACCCAACCTAATTGATTGGAGATCCCAAAAATTAGGTTCAATGGGAAAACCAGTTGAAGTAATTTAAAAAGAAAACACTAATGGAACAGAGTGTTCCAAGTCCATTCCTATGAAGTGTTTAGTGTTGCCTGTAAAACAGAAAGGTTGAATTATAATTCTTAATGTTGCCTATACTTGTAAAAGTGAAGTATATCAGGGTACTTCTCATAGGCACACCTAAATGAGTGTAGAATTGGGCCGATTCTATGAGAGTTAAGGCTAAGCTCTCTAAAGCACTCATGAAACCAGGATATGTTCAGGGCCAAAATGAACACCATCGATAGAACTTGATAGTTGATTGAGTAACCTGTGTGTATAGTCTATTGTTTAGGTTTACACTAAAGGTTGACAGTTCAAGGCTTAAAGTCCACTGATCGACTTGTAAATCCGATAGACTTATACTAGGTAAGGTTCAAGTCCAAAAGACACCTATACTGAAACATGGTTGTTCAAAGTGCTCTCTCTTTATATATTTTATATATTTTATTTTGAGTTTTCTGCATTCATGTGGGGGATTGTTGGAATTTAGAGGGTTGAATTAGAAAACCCTTTAATATTCATTTAATTGCAACCATATGGTAAATCATTAACCATAGGGTATTTAAATCCCATGTTTGCTTTTTGCTTTTTTACTTTATGCTTTATGCTTTTTACTTTATTGCTTTATGTTTAGTTGAATGTTTTGATTTTGCCTTGAGAAATAATAGTCCCACATCGACTAGGAGAAGAATTGATTTGCAATTCTTAAGTAGTTGTGCTTCTAATAGCTTTAAAGTATATAGAAGTAGTGGGCGGGCTCACGCGCGCACACGGGGGTCCAAGAGGAAAACCCATGATTCTAATTGGAATTTGGATCCACCGGTCCGAAAACCTTAATGTGTGTGCGCACGTACGACGTGCGCGCAGGGGGGTGCAAATTCTCGAATTTACACCTCACGTTTTTGCTTTAATTTTCAAGGTCCGTTTTTATTTAAAAATTCTAGACGTTTTTTAAATTTAAATTGAACCAGTGTGTCTACTATTCTGAACCAGCACAATGTGCCTGTTCGGAACCAGTTTGTGACTGTTCTAAACAGTCACTTTCTCTTTTATATATATCAATTGTTTAGTCGATTTAAACTACTTGATTTTCTCTGTTATTATGTATTTTCGAATTATCAGTAAATTATTATTTCGTTGTGAGAGCACACAACATCGTCGAGTTCGAAGTTACGTTCCAATTTAGAGTACCCTTTTGGATACGTGGGTTGTTGAATCCTGCAGAACGAACACCTACAGACTGTGATACCGTAGCAGGGGCGAATTTCGTTTTAGGACAGTGCTTTGTGCACGCCTCAACCATTTCTTTGTAGGTAATATTTTCTTTTACATTCAATTTCAAAATATAAGGTTTGTTCTAACTTCTTCTCACTTTGCCATAAAAGAAATCAGTATTCAGAAATAACACTAAATTCAATTTTCATTTTGAAATGTGTTTGTATTTTTTAATATTTTCCATGTGTGCATGAGTATTTTGGGAGTGTGGGGGGGAGGGGTGCGGGAGGACTTTTAAGCAATATTGTCACATTATCGATGTAATGGAAAAACTGATACAACCATTAGCCGTGACATTATTTCGTGCATGTTTTAACCTTTATCAAAACATAAATCCATATTTCACATTGGTACAACAACCAAAAGAAACTAAAATGCTTCCATATATTTCCACTCTATATTTTCATTTATGGAGGGGCAAATACATAGTTCAAAACAACACTTTTAACCTTGTCTAAGAATCCTACCAAGGTGGTTCGAATACATGTGAATTTCCACTTCAAATTTATGCATTAAGGATCAGACCTATGGAAATCTGAATAACAAAAAAATATGTCAGAGCTCATACAAATCTACAAGAGTACACTATAGTAAAGGTAGAAAAAACTTGTAATCCTAGATTTGCTATCTCCAATGTATGCAAACTACTGTACTGGTGGAACCTAGTTGTTGGACACAACAAGTTAATGAACTGGGACTTGGTGAGTTATAGGCATCTATACTTATAATCAATAAAGTCAAGAATAAGAATTCTCTATGGATTAGTAAATACTAGAGTTTGCTCATGCCTATGGAATGGTCATCCTGTTTGGGCTAAGGGGGTAAAAGTGGAAAGACAATAAAGTTGTAAGGGTATTGTTGGAAAAGCGGTAGAAGAGTAAAGGGAATAAAATTGGAAAGGTATTAAAAAAAAGGGAAAAAGATGAAAGACAATGAAGCTGGAGGGGTATTAATGGAAAAGGGGTAAAAGAGAAAAGGCAATAAAGTTGGAGTATTCTTCGAAAGGAGGGAGAGAAAAAGGAATAACGTTGAAGTTGTTTCTCGAGATACGTGCAAGATTGAATCTGAACCGCTCTTTATGGGGAATAAACATTGAGGTGGGGGAATACAACTATTGAATAATTCTTTTTTTATTAGGTTTTTTAGTCTTTTCCACTTATCAGACTATGTAATCCTTTTAAAGCCTAATTAGGGCTAATTAATTAATCATCAATTTCAAATCTTCTCAATTCAACTTGATATTAGAGCCTCCATCATCCTCCTCCCTACGACAACCTCCTTCACTACACCTCTCGCACTCGATAACCATTTCACCCCTATGGGGGTTCTTCCTACTCCTTAATCGCACCATGCAATAAGGTTTTTTTTTCTTCAGATCTCTGTGAAGGGCTGTAGGCAGCAGCAAAGTTGCTGGATGGTGAGGTTGCAACAACAGTAAGGCTGTTGTTTGGTAACCAACAGAGGCATGCACTGCCACAGCCAGCTGTTGAAGATCGTAACAACAGCAGAGTGCTGTTTTTTAGTCAGAATAGGTTAGGCGACACCTATTTGGCCATTGTGGAGTGTCGCAACCCCCTATTGAGAGTTGTAGCAACAGCAGCAGAGCCTTGCGAAGAGTTTTTTGGACAAAACTAAGGCAGACAACTCTTGTTTGACCTCCACAGTGGCTTGCTACACAGCAGGTTGCTGGTTTGAAGGTGACACTTGTTTTTTGACCTCCACAGAGGCTCGCAACACAACAGGTTGCTTATTTGACCTCCAAAGTGACTTGCGACACAGCAGGTTGCTGTTTTGTAGCAGGCAACACTTGTTTTTTTATCTCCACAGAGGCTCATGACACAGCAGGTTGCTGTTTTGAAGTCTGCAATCATAATAGGTATGTTATTTGAGGGTGGCGACAACTATTTTGAACATCTACGGGGGCTTGCGATTACAGCAGGGTGCTATTTGGGGCTATTCTCACAGCAATGTTGCTTCTTGGTGCCCTACGATTGCGCTAATGACTACTCAGGTCACCCACGGCCGTGTTTGATCAGCTTCCACGTCTCTTACGATCGTGCATTGTCACCTTTAGGGTGCTGCGATCATTTTCTCCTTGAGAGCTGTCCCCTCGTCTCATTTGAACTCTCTTCAAACCAATGTACATAGACTCTTTGATGGCCTCTGAGACGTCCTCTTCCTCAATCACCGGTAATAGTGATGGATCGAATGGTCTTCCTTTTCATTCAATCGACTTTTCAAGCATTCAAATTACCACCGTGAAATTAGATGGTCCTAATTATCTTCTTTGGGTACAATCGGCTGAAATATTCATTGGTGGAAAAGGAAAGATCGGTTACCTCAGAGGGGCAGACAAACAACCTACACAGATCGACACTTCTTACTCCCATTGATTTGCTAATGATTCTATAGTCCATTCTTGGCTGATTACATCTATACAACCACACATTACGACTGGTTTTATGTTCTCCTCGACAGCAAAATAGATATGGGAGCACTTACTCGCAATGTTAAAACAACGTCCAGATCGTTAACTTAGAGTGTGAGATTTCCCGTCTTTCGCAAGGTGACTCTTCAATTACTACCTATATATCACAACTATGTGTTCGTTGGAAAGAGTTGACCTTTTATTCCTCTTCCTACGCCTGGAATGACCCTCTTGATGAGGCATTATATGCGTCGATTCTAGATAAGAATCAAGTTTTAGCTGGTCTCCGGGATGAGTTTGAATATATGAAAATTCATTTATTGAGTATGGATCATTTTCCGTCTCTACAAACAGTGTATTCTTATATCTTGGCAAATGAGAGTCATCGCGCAGCTGTCCTACCTCATCTTCAGGAGACCACCCCGCTATGCTTGCTCGCCTACCTTCTCCACAACCTCCCAGTGGGTCTCTGCCTACCCGTTAACAACATAAGTGATAATTGTGGAAAGTTGGGTCACGTGGAGACTCGTTGTTATGCGCTTCATGGTCATGCTCATCAGCAATGTCAACAGTCTCAACTATTATTCAGCTCATGTAGTCTCTCAGTCGACTACTGATCCAATACGTCCTTCAGCTACTACCTCCTCCTTAGATTCGGTATCTCTATCCTAAGCTGAGCTTGACAAGTTCAAGAAATTCTTCAATTAGATGGAGACTTTATCTCAACCGGTCTCTACTTTCGCTCACTCAAGTACCTTTGCATCTGCACACAGTGTTTCCACCATTTCCTCACCATGGACAATTGATTTTGGTGCCTCAGATAACATGACCGATACGTCCTCCCTATTCAAAACCTATAGTATTTGTTCTGGATATTGCAAGGTTCGCCTGACTGATGGTTTTTTGTCTTCTATAGCTGGTCAAGGTCATTTTCTTGTTATATCTTTATCCTTAACTAATACACTGCATGTTCCTCAACTTACTATTAAACTTATATCTGTTAGTAGCATTACCAAAAATTTGAATTGCAGTGTAATGTTTTATCCCTCTCATTAAGTCTTTCAAAATCTGGGTCGAAGAGGACTATTAGCACTGGACGTGAAGTGAATGGCTTGTATCTCTTAGATGTACCCGTTTTACCAAGCACCCAGTCTGCTTCTCAACTTAGTAGTAGTAGTCAGTCTAATAAGACACTTGTAATGCATTGGCACTTACCCTTAGGCCATAGTTCATTTGGATATTTGAAACATATGTTCCCTGCTTTATTTAATAATAACAATTTGCTTAATGTATCTTGTGAAACTTGCCAATTAGCTAAATATGTATGTTCTCCTTATCCTATTGGTATGAATACTACTTTACTTGCTATGTTTGACCTAATTCACTCTGATGTGTGGGGTCCTTCCCCCTGTCACATCCACTCTTGGTTTTCGTTATTTTGTCTTGTTCATCAATGACCACAATTGTACCACTTGGGTCTATCTTATGAAACACAAGAGTGAAGTATATGGGATCTTCAAGTAATTTCTCACTATGGTTCATTCCTAGTTTGGTAGTATAGTCAAGACCTTCCGTTCTGATCATGGATCTGAGTACACCTATAGTGAGGTCTTAAAACTTTGTTTAGAGTCTGGCATTGAGCATCAAATGTCCAATGTTAAGACCCCTCCGCAGAATGGTTGATCAGAGCGAAAAAATCACCATATTCTAGAGTTAGCTCGTGCCCTCTCTATTGGTATGAACGTGCCACAATCCTATTGGGCCGATGCAGTTCTTACTGTTGTTTACCTTATTAATTGGACCCCCTCCCAAGTTCTTCAGTTTTCCACGTCCTTCTCTCAGCTTTATCCGGATCGTCCCTTGTTTTCACTTCCTCCGCGTGTATTTGGGTGCGTTTGCTTTATTCAAATTCTTGACCAAACTCGTACTAAACTTGACCCTAAGGTCGTAAAATGTATCTTTTTGGGTTATTCCTCTACCCAAAAAGGATACCTTTGTTACCATCTTCCTTCTCGACGGCGTTTCATTTCTCGGGATGTTTCTTTTTTTGAACATAACCCATAATACAATGGATCCATTGGCATTCAATCTGAGTGATTTCCCCTAGATTCCCTTGATAATGATCCCTCCACTTATTATTTTCTCTTCTCATGCCTATTCCTCCTCTATCCCCTGTCAATTTGTCACTTCTTCCATTGCAGGTTTTCTCTCGAGGACCACACAATACTACCGTTACTCCTATACCAGACTAGCTCGCCTCCTCGCCTCCAGCTCTACCTCCATCTGTCCCTTATGATAATGGTCCCATTGCCATTCGTAAGAATAAGCGATACTTGTACTTATCCCATTTCTAATTATATATCTGATTTTGCCCTCTCACCTCTATCGGAGTTTTCTTGCTTTTATTTTCATTGTTTCTCTTCCTAATACTGTTGCAAATGCTATTACCCATCCTGAATGGTGAGAAGCTATGATTGATGAGTTAAGTACTATTGAAAAGACTCAGACTTGGGAACTTGTTCTTCTTCCACTTGGAAGGAAGGTTGTGAGATGTCACTAGGTTTTCACCCTTAAGCATAATCATAATGGTTCTATTGCTCATTATAAGGCACGTCTGGTGGCAAATGGTTATGCTCAGACTTATGGGATTGATTATTAGGAGACATTTCCTCCGGTTGCCCAAATGACCACCATTCGAGTTCTATTTTCTGTTGCCGCTATCATAAAGTGGCCTCTTTTTCAGTTAGATGTTAAGAATGCATTTCTCAATGATGATCTTCAGGAAGAAGTCTATATGGTCCAACCTCCTGATTTTCTCACAACTGTTTCTCCTATACATGTCTGTCGTCTTCGTTGTTTTCTCTATAAACTGAAGCAGTCTCCTCGCGCATGGCCTGAGCATACATCAATTTGATTTCCATCAAAGTTCTGCTAATCACACATTTTTCTTGTGTCACTCTTAAGGCAAAACTGTTGCTTTGATTGTTTATGTGGATGATATTGTCCTTACTGGAGATGATAGTGCTGGCATTACTGAGGTAAAATCTTACTTAGGATGTCAATTTGAGATTAAGGATCTTGGGTATCTTCATTATTTTCTGGGTATTGAGGTTGCACGGTCCCATTCCGGTATATTTATCTCTCAGCATAAGTATGTCATTGATTTACTTAATGACTCTGATTAGCTTGGTTCTCGTCCCGCTGGTACTCTTATTGAGCAGAATCACAAATTGGTTGATTCTGAGGGGGAGTGTTAGTCAGATATTGGCCAGTATCAGCGTCTTGTGGGAAATTGATCTACTTGTCTGTGACTCGCCCTAACATTGCCTATGATGTTAGTGTTGTAAGTCAGTTTATGCACTCACCTCGCACATCTCATCTTACTGCTGTCTATCATATTCTTAATTTTTTTTTTGATGTCCTGGCAAAGGTATTTTGTTTAGTAATCATGGTCATCTTCACATGCAGGTATGGACAGATGCAGATTATGCTGATTCAATGACTGATAGACGATCTACTTCTGGGTACTATACTAAAGTTGGTGGCAACTTGGTAACTTGGCGCAGTAAGAAGTAGGATGTGGTTTCTCGGTCCAGTACTGAGTCAGAATACAGAACTATGGCACTTGGAGTATGTGAGTTGTTGTAGCTCAAAATCTTACTAATTGATTTATGTCTTCCCGTAACAGTCCATTTTCCATTATATTATGATAATAAATCAACTATTAACAAGTATGACAGAACGAAGTATATCAAAGTTGATCGACATTTCATTAGAAAAAAGATTGTTTATGGGTAGATTTGTATCCCTTTGTTCCAACATCTCAACAACTCGCTAATACTCTTACTAAAGGTGTTAGCAAAACCATCTTTGAAGGTGTCATGTCCAAGTTGGGCGTTGTTGATATCCACACACCAACTTAAGGGGGAGTGTTAAACAATTCTATTTTATTAGGTTTTTTAGTCGTTTTGTCCTTTTTAATCTTTTCCACTTATCAGACTATGTAATCTTTTTAAAGCCTAATTAGGGCTAATTAATTAATCATCAATTTCAAATCCTCTCAATTCAACTACAACTGTTGTGTTTTATTATATGGATAGATTTTTTTTTTTTTAAGATAAATATTAAGGACAACAAGAATTCAGTTAAGGGAAAGATTTTAGGTTGTAAATGAGACTAAGGCATTAGCCCAAAGCGTCAGCCAGTATATGAGACCAAGGCATTAGCACTCCAAATCTGTGAATCAGGTACTCCAAAATAAACTTCTTTAAATTTACCTCCCCAACTTGAGATAGGGGAACTGCTTCCACCAATTTGGAGTAGTTCTAAAAGCAAAAATTAGAACAACTACTATAAGATAGTGGCCGGTACCTAAATGAAATTTCTAAAGACGCATTTATACAAAAAGAAACCTAGTACAACCAAGAAGCCCAACATTTGGTGAAGGAAATTGACATTCTCAAAGGCCGACCACGGATACACTGTGATCCACCTCCAAAGGGGAGCCATTGTGGGTGCAATAAATGATGCTTAATCTAGGTCGAACATGTGACACTTCCAAATGCGTACATAAGGACCTAAGAATTGTGAAGGACTATACATATTCAGAGCAATCCAGAGATGATCCAATACAAATCTCAAGGTTGGTTCAACACGTAACCTAGGGTCTACGCACATTCCCATTCCGGAGAGCCCATCTCAATATGATAGATAAGTAGAAAAGGAAAGTTATCCTAAGATTTGAAATAAAGCTATATTAGGATCCAAGTCCTTGACTGATGGAGAAAAAGTTGTTACTTCGTGCTTATGAGGTTGTCCACTTCTTGTTCTCCTCTTACGGAAGAAAATCAGGCCAAAAAACCCAAGCTTATAGAAATATTGCAGTCTTTTTATTATTATTCGTAAGCCTGTTTTTAATGAGATCAGTAACTCGGTAAAGGCAGGAATCGAATGCAAGTCTATAGTACATCACCCATAGACTTTACCAAGTAAGCTAGCTGGCAGCTTCTTTGCATTCATTTTAACAGTAGTGGATTGGCACTCTAGAACGCAAGGGCATAATCGTCGATTTAGGTGATGAACCTTGCGAACAAATATACCATTCTTGTCTCATGCTCTTCTTCAATTTGTGTGTGTGTGTGTGTGTGTGTGTGTGAGTGGGAAGGTGTGTATCACATAAAAAAATTGAGTTGTCAGGGGAATCCCAAGGAATCAAAGGTGAAGATTGAGTTCTTGGGGAATCACGAGGAATCAATGGAAATCCTGATATTTTACCTCTAACTTCCTAAAAGACTTGGGTTCCATGATGCACAAACTCTCCTACAGAGATTTTGCTGCAACATAACTAAAAGAGATAAGAACCAAAATGATTACAGAAACATTTGAGTTAAAACTAATGGCTTTATAATAAGAAAGTAAGCAACGAAGTAAGATAAAAGTTAACTCAGTCAGGATTCAAGTTAAAATAAAAATAAAAACACGGCTTAACTAACATCGGAAACTTACACCCATTTTGGATCCGGAGAGCCACAATCTGCACAATACCTATTTCCTGGTTGACGCAACAGATTTTCCAGCCTTCCTAATGGGCCTGATTAGTAGAAAACTGAAGTTACAATTTAAGCACAAAGTTATATGAGCTTCAAAATCTTATAAAGGCATTATTGTTCCCTCCTAACCACAAAGATAGTATGATAATAAGAAAAGATACGATTAGTAGAAGAATATATTGCACGCAAACCCATGTGATTTGTTAGATGATGTGGCAAACTAAGCACCAAAATTAGACAGTTTATCCTTAGTTTCTTAAGAAAGATCATGGTGAATGGATAATGCAAAACATGAAGATCAAACCAAACTACGAACAGGTTACTTTGCAAGGAAAAGATGTCTAAAAAGGCTGCACATTCAAGAAATGGAGAATAACAAGACTATTATTGTTTTCAATTATCGGAGAATTTGAAGATCTTCAATTTGATTTCAAGCAATTTCAGCACTTGAACTTGTTCTGTAATTTATTTATTTTTTCAGGACTTGACCTATAATTCAAAATTTTCTAAATCCTGCTCAACATGGTTTAAAGTTTCTTAGAATATCTCGCAAATGTTTTGACCGAGATCAGAACAAAACATAGTATGCTTCGGATTGTCTCGGAATGCCTCATTCGAGGCAATATCGGTTTTCTCCCAACCAAGACATTGCCTCAAGATGAGATTTTAATCCATGCTGATTGATGCTCTCAGACAGCCTATACTAAACTAGGAACTCAATTTCTTTGAAGCATCCTTTGAATCCACTAATATAACTACAAGAATTGGGTTCATTAGAAATCTTTGTGGAAATAATGAAGTATTAGTGTACATAAATCGTAAAAAGATCTCCATGCTTTAACATGTTTCCAATTCATAAAATCTTTGAACCGTCTCATAAGTCAATCAGTGCTGACAGAATCACCATATTCTGGAGTCACTTGTAAATTAAAGAAATATGGGAAGGTTGATGGATACAGTTGAATTTGTTTATTAAGATAACAAGATGTAATAATAAACCCAAACAAAATGAAATGAAATGGCACCAGAATTTCAGTTGGCAACGCACACATTACCTGCATGGGATGTTTTGCATTCCTTTGTGCAACTCCAACTTGTTGAGGGGTCCGAAGACAAGAGATCAAATAGGCAAGACGACCCTGATCCTACATAAATTATAACTCTTCAAAAACAAATATTCAACTTAATTATCAAATCATAAATAAGGCTGCATATTTCAACTATTTTCTAAAGGCATTTGTTTTGGAACTTCATATGTTCCTATTACAGGTACATTTATGGCATACAAGTACAAACATCCATGATGGAATATACGAGAAGTGCAAACATTCACTTATTTTCTTTATTTTTAATTGGGTGTGTAAGAAGTAAAAATTGGGTTGCCAATAGCAGTTCTAAAAAACATTCAAATACTGGGGAAGAAAATTAAGAGAAAGACCACAAGGAAAGTTGAGAACATAAAAGATGAAGAATTAACATAGTGGAGACACCTTGATGGTCCATCTACCAAACATATAGACAAAAGAGCCATCAGCAAGACTTGTCAAACTCATGGAAACAGATCCAAAGAATTAAGAAGTACCTTTCATATGATCAAGTGGTCCAGTACCAACGACACATGAAATGGATGAATGGAGATACATGAAGAGTGGAAGTAGATGTAATATCCCTCCTCAAAAATTATAAATGAATGTTGACTGAAAAATTGAGACGTGTTTGGAATGCCACACAACCAAGCAAATAGGTGAATCATAGCCCTAACATATGACCAAATAAAGTAAAAAAAAGATCATCCGCAATGATCATATACTAATATCTGAGTTGGTGATGTTGTGGAAATATTGATGGCAGGATATTCATATTCAACCTCAACTGGTCTTGAGACATCAATAAGTTGGGAAAAATATCATGAGAAAAACTCAAATATGTTATAAGAGAGCAAGAAGCCCAAGGAACAATGAGAACATAAAAGACGAAGAATAAAGCTACTAGAGGGGACTTGATGGTTCAGCTAGCAAAAATAGAGATAAAAATACCATCAGCAAAAATTCTCCAATTATGTAGAAACAGATGAAATGGATGGAAGGTAGGGTAGACGTGGAGACTTGAAATAGAGGTAATATATTCCCTCAAAGGTTACAAATGACTAGTGACTGGAAATTATGATGTGTGCATTCTACACAACAAAATAAATACATGAATCACACCCCTAAAATGCACAAGGTTTAAAATCTCATATCATCCTGTTGTTTTGGTTTTTCCAAAAACTTAATGGAGCGAGAAAGAACCGAAATATTCTAAAGCATTCACTTTTAATCATTAAATTTTAGTTTTTATCCATAAAAACATACAAAATAAAAATAAAAATAGTTTTTAAATGTTCAAAAAGAAATTTAGAATTAAAAAACACATTTTATTGATATGCATTAGAATGCTTTGAAACATTTCGAAACAAACATAAGAACCTTGAAACATTGCATTCAATAAATATATAATGTTCTGAAGTCTTTTTTTATTTGATTGAATGGATCTCAAAAGTTACAAAATATGTTTCATGGCAGTTTATTATCAAAACATTGCATTTGATATGTTTAAGTATGTTTCGGAAAACGTTCCAAAACATTGTGATACATTCAAAATTTTGCAAGTTCTAGTACGGAAAAAATTGGAAGGCTCCACTGAAACATTCCGAATTAGAACAAAACTTTGAACCACGAATGTATGAGCTAATAAAGTCAACAAATATCATCCACAGTACTCGTCCTTGAACATCCTGAATGAATGATGCTGTAAGTGAATCAAACTAGTAAAGATGTGCACATCTATATGAGGTTTGCACAATTGAACAAATAATCTCTAACTGACACATCATCAAGATTTTGGTGTATGGTGACAATGGATCAAGCAGCAAATGATTACTCGAAAATTCAGCACCTAATCAACAACATCTAGAAGAAGAGATATGATTAAATAACAAATATTTGCAAATGAAGATTAAAAAAGATGACGAAAGAAACAAGAGAATGGAACTTTCAAATTCTAAGCTGGAACATCCAACAAAAAAATTGTGTTATACGCAAGTTAGATGAAACTATGGTTCAAAGTTTTGTTTTTGGTTGGAATGTCAGCCAAAATATTCCAGAATAAAACATTTTGGAGCGAAACATTCATTGAATAAATGATTCTACGGAATGGTTTAGTTCATTTTGAATTTTCTCAGTTTACCATGTTTCGGTTGAAACATTATGAGGCAAGACAAGACAAACCCAAAAAATCGAATCTTCTGCAATTCTTGTCTAGATTCTTGAAATATACAAATAAAAGTTATTTAAAAAAAAAAAACTCTTTGAATCTCTACAAAAAAGATATATTTGAAGGACAATAATACATCAACTATTGTCTTTTGATGTCTGTTTTTTCAAGAGAAAACATATATAATATATTTAACCATGCTTTCTCTAAGAGAAAAGAGAAGGGAGGGAAAATAAAGCAAGATAAAGGTCACCAAAATGAATAAAGCGATTTTGCACTAGGTCTATTTTACATTAATATAATTGATTAATGGACTCATTGACCAATGAATATTTGGACCACTCTGTGGACACCCAGTTGTCCTAATTCATGATTTCTAATCATTGGCTATAAAAAATAAAAGCAGGGCCAGCCCAGCTCAACAAGTGACTAGACCAACTAGGCCATACCCATCTTAGCACTGGTCATCCCTAGATCATCCAAGATATACCCAATATTTTTTTTTCTAACACATACATTACATCGAGATGAAATTTGAACCTTAGCAATATAATGAAATTGAGAAATTTCCTCCAATTGAATATAGTTTGTGTGTATAAATATTGGATAACTTGTTGAAATATTAAACATACTAGTGTGCAATTTAACTTAATATATTTTCAACATATCGGTATTTTTCAGTGCATATAAAAATGAAAAAGCATAATATATTACTTATAAAAATAAAGCATAATATATTTAACATATATGGTTGTAAGATTCATTTTATAACAGAAACATATTTCTAATAATATTTATCAATAAAGGAATGGTTTTGATGATTTCAAAATATTCAGATTGGCAGCCATGTACAGAGTTAAAGCTATATGGTATTTGTACTTTGACAATATTGATAGCAGATATGCTACCTGGCAAGCTAGATATTTATTAAAGGTAGCTTGGTTTTGATCAAGGGTTCTCTTTCTAGTGTACCAGTATAATTTATGGCATGTTTTCTACTGCGGATGTGATTTCAAATAGTATAAAGAGGAAGATTAAAAACTCCCTCTATAATAACAGGGAGGATTTTCATAAATATCATTTAATGAAGTGGGAGAAAATATATGACTTAAAATATAAGGAGCGTTGGCTGTGAGAAGATTGGAATTGATGAATTTGGCTACATCAAATAAACAATAATGGTGATTTGGGAGAAAAAATATAGTCATTGGAGAAGAATTATTTGTGAAAATTTAGGGTGTGATCTTCTAAGATGTGATCGCGGTATTGCCAGGTCTCCTTATGGGTGTGGAGTGTGGAATGGAATACAAAATCAGAAGGTAAAATAAAATCTAGAAGTTATGTTCAGGGCTGAGAATGGAAGGAAGGTTTGATTCTTAGAGGATGTGTGATGTGGAGAAACCCCTTTGAGATCTTAGTTTTTTATACAATTCTCCCTATTAAGAAGAACTCTACTATTCAAAACTTTGTATGTAAAATTAGCGAAGATATTTCTTGGGATCTAGGTCTTAGAAGACACCTAAATGACAAGGAAGAAGAGCACATAGCTAATTTCATGGATTCCATTTCTAATTTCTCCATGTTATACCCCATGTGTCCTCCGAAGACAAGAGGTTGTGGAAAAAGTCCCATGATGCAGTGTTTTTGGTTAGCTCCTTCTACATTATGACTTTTCCAGGTACCATTATTTGGTGTACAAAATCCCATCTAAAGTTGATTTCTTAATTAATCAGCTTCTCACATTCAAATCCTAATAATAGATCATCAAATTGCTCGTAGAAAGCTTCCTATTCATTCTTGTGTTATTTGTAAACAAAGTAGGGAAAATGTTAATCATGTCTAAATTTTCTTATTAAAATCCTACAATAGATCATTAAATTACCTATAGAAGGGTCCTTTATTGATTTTTGTGTCATGTGAAAACAAAGTGGGGAAGTGTCAATCATCTCTTGATACATTATAAGATAACAAAAAGTACATGGTTCCATATCTTTTCCCCATTCCATATCTATATGACCATATATTTTTCAACGTTGGTTAGTTCAGTCATGCTTTTAGTTGTAAAGGTAGAATTCTTTGGAGTTTGCTACCATTTGAAGTTTGCTGGTGTATTTGGTTGAAGAGGAATGAAAAAAAAAAAAAGGGTGAGGGGAAGAATGGGGATCTGCATGATATTAGTCTAGCGGTGAAAAGTCCTACGTTCTTTTGGACCAAGACGTATAAGAAGTTTTTTTCTTTTTGTTTTGTTTTGAATGGGGACCCTGATTATTTATTTATTTTCTGGCCTCGCTTGTAGCTTGCCTCAACCTATTTTCTAGCTGATAGTGGTTTACATCCTTCTCTCCTTTGTTACAAAAATTGCTTATTCAACATTCTCCGAATGCACCTACTATGCCATCAAAACCTCCATGGAAAATTTCTTTAAACGAGTTTAAGAGTAACACTTCCAAACCCCTAAAATTCCAAAATTTAACCTTACTTTGATACTTCAATTTTCCAAATTCCTTTCTAATTCTTCTTAAATTCCTTTACTTTTGTTTCTTCTTATAATTAATTTAGAGAATACAAGTTCCATCAGTTCCAAAAGACTCATTTTTCCCATAGCCTACAAACGTCTTAAATGAATAACTGCATGATTTATTTATTTAAAAAGCATGGAAAAAATATAATATACCTGGAACATTGCTGGCATCGGTGGTATTTTCGTGCTGGGTAGTCATTTACAACCCCCCCAAGAATTTCAGACATAGATCATGAAACATTCCACTACAAGCTCACAACAATCTTCTCTTCTGCTTCTTCTTAGCATCAACAAATAAATTACCATACTCAGATCCATTTTTTTTTTTTTTTAATTGCAGATATAATCAAACAAACCAGACAAAAAAATGGGTTCTCCTAGAACCCAAAAATTAAATTTAAAAAAAAAAGGTGGGAGGGAAGAGAAATATACCTTAAAAATGTTGTAAAGTTCAGGAATGAATCTGTCCGAGGAGAATAAAGGAATGGGTTGGATCAGATTCTGAATCTGGGATTTTGTTCTCATCTAATTTTTTTTTTGTTTGTTTTTCTGCGTTTATTTTTTCGAATCTGCTTTTGGTTGGTGTGGGGTTTCTCATCAAATCTAATAATTTGTCATCTGTTCTAATATTCTCCTGCATTCACTTTGCCAAACCAAAAAAAAAAAAAAAAAATTGACAGAAACTGTCAAAATGAATATTCTGGGGAACGATGAAATAAAAAAATTAAAAAATTAAAAAAAAAAAAAAATGGCTCTGTTTTTAGTTACTAAATAAATTTAAGTAAATTATAAATGCTCCCACCGACTTATATGATATAACTGTTCTTCTTTATTATTTATCTATTAATAAATATTGTGGTTGCGTTCGTACCTGTCACTTAACGGGTGCAATGTGCACGTCTGGATTTTAACGTGAAGCGAAACTGTACCTTATAAACGTTAAAATTTTGAAAAGAGATTATATCGTTAATAACGCTTTCTTATAACACAACCCATTGTCCATCTTATCTTTTGAGTATCTCCAACCGGTAGCATCTATATGTGTAGGCCGGAGGACTACTTGCACTCACTTTATTTTTCTCGTAAAACGTTATTTTTTAATAAATAGTGTAATTACTCCTGATACTCATGCCCACTTTAAAGAAAATATAACTTTTATTTGATAGAAAAATATCAAATAAAAAAATTTCATTGCATTTTAGCAGGATCCTATTGAATCTATATGAAAGAATTAGATAAGAATCTATCAATTGGAATACTATAGAAACTTACTTCGATATTGAGCTATTTTTTCACTATTGAGAGAGTGAAGAAAAATGAACAAGTGGAGAATGAGAAAGAGAAGGAGATGAATGAGAAAGAAGAAGAAGAAGAAGAAGAAGAAGAGAAACAAATAAGAGAATAATGAAAAAGAGAGCAAGACGAATGAGATAGAATACAAAGAATACTAATAAGAAATGGAACTTAGTAATAGGATATCTCCGGATTATTCTTGATTATTCTTTATTATTCTTGTAATATTCTAGATTATGATAGTTGGGACTTTCTAGATTATTCTTACAAACTTTTAGATTAGGATAGTTAAGACTTTCTAGATTATTCTTACAATCTTCTAGAATATGATAACTAAGACTTTCTAGATTATTCTTGTAATGCCTATAAATACCCTATTTGGGCATTTGTAACAACTATCTAAGAATTCTAAATCAAATAAGATCTTTACATGGTATCAGAGCCTCAAGGCTAACGCCACCCATTTCTTAACGCTAGCCGATCACACCTCCACCACAAAAATTTTCTTTCTAAGTCATGGCCTCCACTCCCACCACACCGTCATCAACCACCCCCCACCCCACCGTCATTAATCCTCTAGACAACACCACACACCTCATTGCTATTAACGTTTCAGCACAAGCACCCCTAAAACTCACATCCACAAATTACACCGCATGGAGGCTCCAATTTCAAACGCTTCTCATCGGCTACGACTTACTCGGATTTATTGATGGAACAAAGCCATGTCCACCTTCCACCATCATGCAAAACGGTGTGTCTCATCACCAATCCCGATTATCTCATATGGATCCGTCAAGACCAACTCTTGCTCAACGCCATCATCGGTTCTCTCACACCGTCACTAATCCCATTCATTGCTACTGCAAAAACATCCTATGATGCTTGGACTACTCTTTCCAACACCTATGCTAAGCCGACTCGTGGTCGCATTCTCGGTCTCAAGGGCCGCCTCACCAACCCCGTCAAAGGTACTCAGTCTATCACTGAGTATATGCAAGGCATCAAAACCACTGTTGATGCACTAGCCCTTATGAACGTCTCGATTGATTCTGAAGATCTCGTCATGAAAATTCTTAATGGCCTTGACGAGAATTATAAAGAACTCTCTAATGCTATTCAAGCACGAGAAACATCCATCTCTTTCGATGAGCTACATGAGAAACTGCTCAACCATGAAGCACATCTCCATTGATTATCATTTTGTCCGGGATCTTGTTCAACGCTCTATGCTTCGCGTGTCCCACGTTTCTTCCACTGATCAGCTTGCCGACGTTCTTACAAAGCCTCTTTCTCGGACTCGACTGCGTGACTTAGTTTTCAAGATTGGTGTCTCCTCTGGATCACCATCTTGAGGGGGCCTAATAGGATATCTCCGGATTATTCTTGATTATTCTTTATTATTCTTGTAATATTCTAGATTATGATAGTTGGGACTTTCTAGATTATTCTTACAAACTTTTAGATTAGGATAGTTAAGACTTTCTAGATTATTCTTACAATCTTCTAGAATATGATAACTAAGACTTTCTAGATTATTCTTGTAATGCCTATAAATACCCTATTTGGGCATTTGTAACAACTATCTAAGAATTCTAAATCAAATAAGATCTTTACACTTAGTTGGGATGATGGGTGTATGAGTAAACCTAAAATTTTCCTTTCACCCACTTTTTAGGTGGTTGAAAGACATAAATGGGTGAGAGATAAAAATAAAATAAAAGGTGAATGCAAATAGCAAGCCCCAAATCTTTAAATTTAGAGGGTCTTTGTCTCTCTTTCATCTTTAAATTTAGATAGAATAAGAAGAATACTAATAAGAAATGGAACTCAGTTGGGATGATGGGTGTATGAGTAAACCTAAAATTTTCCTTTCACCCACTTTTTAGGTGGTTGAAAGACATAAATGGGTGAGAGATAAAAATAAAATAAAAGGTGAATGCAAATAGCAAGCCCCAAATCTTTAAATTTAGAGGGTCTTTGTCTCTCTCTCATCTTTCTAAAGTGTTTTA
Source organism: Akebia trifoliata (assembly GCF_017979445.1). NCBI lineage: Eukaryota > Viridiplantae > Streptophyta > Magnoliopsida > Ranunculales > Lardizabalaceae > Akebia > Akebia trifoliata. The sequence continues at coordinate 22,690,419 of NC_141380.1, forward strand.
AACTTAATTTAAAGTATAATTTTTGTAAAATCCGACTCCAACATGTCTTCAACTTTTAACTCTCTTCGATATCTTTATTCTTGAATCTTGATTCTTAACATCAAATATAGGGGGAGGAGAATTTATAAAGATTCCTTCTAATTATTATTTACTTTTTAAATTTTATCTGTTGTCCATTTCCTTCCACTCAATTCTTTTTTTGTCACGCCTTCAAATCCATTAACGAATCCCAAAGATTCATCTGTTAGATCTTAATGCATGATTAACTATCCATCTCATTTTAACATATAATAAATAAATAACAGTTATAATACAGTGAAAATTTATAACTAATAAATAATAATTAGAGTTTCCGGAAGCTATTATCAAATATGACCATAATCCATATTCCATAATATTCACTCTCATAAGACATAATATCTCTAAACAGACATAAATTTCTTAAAATAAAAACATAGACAACTACTAAACCTTATGACCATCTTCAAGTAGATAGAATATGCAACTCATAGACATAATCAACCTCATGTACCTCCTCAAAGGTAACTCTTAAATAGTCGAAATATCTGAAAAGATAAATGGTAAGGTGAGTAACAGGAATTAACCAATAGGAAGTCTACCATTCTAACATTTAATCACAACGTGCAACATATAATCATACTAAAATTTAAATCATTCAGGTTTTGATATATCATAGTATTCGAATAAGGACTAAAAGAAATATAGTAAAATAATATAGATAAGCATCAATCTATCAATTCTACAAATAAAACATTATCATTTTTAACATGCTTTCAAAATAAAACATCTATCGATCATCAAAAATAAAGAAAAATACATAATACAAACACGACGGTATAATTAATAAGAGTGTTGAGGAACATGACAATATAATAGTTTCGACATGACCATCGATATTCTAAACTATTCTTAATATGAAACTCATCATTCTTATATGATTGTGTGGTCAATCGTTGTTACCACATTTGGGTGACCATTTATCTAGTTGAGAGTGGTCGTTGACCGAGGTTCAAATACTTAAATGAATTACGTTGATTATTCATTTAACGACTGCAAACTTTCAATAATCACTAACTAGCCCATGAGAAAGCTCCCTGTGTTTAAGGATGTCAAGAGACAGTATTGTGAACCTCGATTATCTCTATATTATTCAAAAACTATCTTTACACACAGATATTTCCTAGAAAATAAGAGGAGAAATTCCCGGATCTCACAAGTGTTGTATAATATTTTTGGCTTACCAAGGTTTGAGTCTAAAATAAGACATGGTATTGGTCATTAAGAGGTATACAAGCGAAAAAAACAAAGGAGATTCCAAGAAAAAAAAAACTACACAAAAATAAATGACTAATTTCTCTAAGGTAGAGTGATAAATTCGTTTAGAGTAATCACTTTAATCTAAGAGTGATTGACAAAATTTATTTTCTATTTTTAGGCCCATTTTTATAATTTTTGTTGATATTTTTTTAAGCAATTCCCCCTATGAGCTTATAAATATGGGGGAAAATTTTATTAAGGAGAAACTCTGTCAAATTTACATCTCAAGCTCAAGAACTATTGAAATTTATTTATTTCCTTCTATTCTTGGTTAGAATTTATTTATTCTTGTTTGTTTAATTTCTATTTTCCACAAGTTAATAGAGTTAAATCCTTTGAAATTATAATAGGAGTTCTTGCCTGACACTTTTAAAGGAAAACTCATGAACTACCTCATCACTTGTGAGGTTGGATGCTTAATCTATTATCCTTTTGATAAGTATAAGGGGTAAAAGAACTCATCTATGATCTGTCTCTACAACGATCCAAGACTAATCCTATGGTCAATGGGATGAGACTAAAGTCAAACTAAGGTCAAGACTACCTACATCAAATAAAAAGTCAACTAGAAGACTATGATCAAAGGTCAAAGTCAAATTAAGAATATCAAATTAAACTAGAGAAATCATCAACTCAACTTCAAAAAAATTTACAAAAAAAAAAAATTAATGGATAAAAAAATAAAAATATTTGTTGTGGTCGGGCCTAAGATGGCTTCTCATGTTGTCTACGTACCTAAATTACTTTTGGGATTAGACTAAACGTAGTTTGAAAAATGTGTGTAAAATCTTGAAACAAAATTGTCAAAATCAATGAGTTGACTCACTCATAAACCCAAAAGAATTTATTTTTATTTTTTTTAAAGGTAATACATAAGATCTATTCCTAGAAGAAAAAAAATCTATTTAATTTTCTAATGCGTTTGTAGATGCGTGATTTTTGATTATGAATACCACTTCTACGAAGGTTTGGAGTCGCCACCATTCATATGTGTAAAAGGGTATGAATGGTCACCCAATGTGCATTTTAGAAAAAGTGTTATTTTTGGCCTTTAGTGACTCTCGATGGATAAGATACCGATCCAATCTAAGATCGGGGTAAGCGGCTCGATTAGAAAAAAAAAAATAAGGTGTTAGGCACCCCTTTATCTCCACCAAGTAGTGGTAACCTCAAAGGACTCGGTCATTTTGATTGAAAATGTAAAGTAAAATAAAGTGCCATGTGTTGATAACTTACACCCTAAGTAAGGATTTACTTTTAACTCGATTATAAGATCATCCCATTGAAGGAGATAATCCTTATAAACACTTATCCTTAGGAACTATATGTATTTTTGAAAAGTATTGGATACCGTTATCATGAGTTGAGAAGGACCCGAATACTGGTTGTCACAAAATGATTTGAAGGATTAAAGCGATTTTGTTTTGAAAGTGATTACAACCCTTATACTTTCAATTGAATCGAAGTCCGATCTACCGGAGATAGGGGAGGGGGAACATTACATCTTAAAAGCTTTTTAATAATAAAAATTAAAGAGATGAATGGGATAGTAGAAGAGGGATATAGAGAGGGTAGAGAGAGAGGGTGTTCCTTTTGACCCACCTTGAAGCTTTAATTTTGTTCTTCTTTCCTTTCTTCTTCTTTTTTATATTTTCTTCTTTGAGTCCTTACTGAATTTGAGAGTGTAACTCTTTAGAATAAATAAAGTAAGGGAGTAAAGAAGAGATGAATAAAGAGTTGAGTTGAGTGTAGATTTTTTTAGTGTAAGACTTGATACCCATTTTGGAAGGGAAGAGGGTATTTATAGGTGTTTGGAGGTTACTTTAGGGATATAATGAGGTGAAGTAATGGAAGAGTGGAGAATGACATGAGTTTTGAAGGTGGGGGTCTGAAATTTAGAGTTGGGATGAGGATAGTTGTGTAATGAGGGTAAATGGATAATTTTTTATCCAAATAGTTTGGATCTTTCCCAACCCATTTGGGTGGAGTGTTTGGTGAGGTAAGATGATGGATGTTTGATTTAAGAGAATGAGAGTGTAAGGAAGTGATTTGTTGATGGAATGTTAGGTAAGTTAAAGGAGAGTAGAGTTTATGTTAGGAGAATGAGTTGTGTAAGGGATTAGTTTTGAATTTTGGGAGGATTAAGGAGATGATGACATACGTCAAAAAGGGATGGGGAGGTAAGGTGATTAGATAAGTTGATTGGAGAGAATGAGTGTCAGATTGGAGATGAAGGGTGTGGGTTTGATTTGTGAAGATGGATTTGTAAGTGATGATGAGGGTAGGTTAGAGAAGGGTATGGGTTGAAATGATTTTTGGAGAGAGGTGGTGTGGGTAAATTAGAAAGGGGTATGGGTTGAGATGATTTTTAGAGAAAGGTGATGGGAGTAGGTAGTTGGATGAGAGATGTGAATTGGGGTGATGACATGTATTTCATTTGATTATCAAAGGATGATTGGTTGGTATGGATAATGGTTTGTGGGCTAGGGTTATGGATTATGGATGTGGGTTTGAAGTGATTTGGTCTTTGGTATGTTGGGCTTGGGTTTTCAGAATGATTTTAGGTTATTGGAATTGATTATAATTATTGGAATTTATTAGGATTATTTTTTTATAGGATTTTGATGATGGGTACGTTTTAGGGTTTAGGTGATGTGGGATTAAGTCTAGGTTAGGTTGGATAATGTGATAAATGACTTTTGGTGAGTTGAGGATTTGTGGGCTTTAAGCGGGTTTGGGGTTTTTTGATTTTGAGAGTGGAGTGATGAAAGGTGAGGAAGGTAGGGGTACGCCAAGTCTTTTCTGTGGATCCATTAGACTCTTAGGGGGTCTTAGGAACTTTCAAATCGATCACAAAAGCCACGTTCCAACCAATTGGGCTTTTTAGGCCCGTTGGTAAGTTATTTAGAAAATCTATATTTTTTTTGGGCCCTTTCGAGTGGGGATCCATTCAAATTAGAATGTCTACAGTTGTCCTTCTTTGTAAAAATTGCATGCAAAAAACTACAAAGAATAGACTAAACCCTATTTGTAGGTCAGAGAATTTTGTAAAACATGACTTGATAACATTGAGTGGATCTATAACTTTTGTAGAAAATGATTATTTGAGCACAGGGTCTGACAGGGTTTTGTCTTATTAATTCCTTAATCTAGATGACACAGAGCTCATTTGAGATCTTAGATTCAATGCAAATTTGATGAGTTTTGAAATTTGAGTGTTTCTTTTGTCGTGTTTTGACAAATCAGAGTTGAGTGCAACTCGAATTTTTTTTTTTAATTCTTTTGATATTTGATATTTGATTTTTTTGCATTTTCTTAATTTTCGATTTTCTAATTTTTGGATTATTTTATTGATTGATCTATGCATGAAGCTCGGATAACACTTGGATCAAGTTTATCCGTTCTTGGAGAACGATTAACACTACTTATGCTTCATCCGTACATGAAGCACGGATGGAATAAATTTTGCCTCATTCGTACTGGTAACACAGACCAGTACGAATTTCAAAAGGTTAAGGTCTACGCACCGTTTTCCTTTCTCATTTTTTCTCCTCTTCTTCAATTTTCTCTTAGATTCTTGTGATTTTTCTTCCATTATCCTTATTTTTCATCGGTTTGGGGCCTTGACATTATCATTTTGAACAATTTAGCGTGTGTATTGCATTTCGATACTTGTGGAGGTGACCTAGAGCTTCAAGGTAACTTTCTTCTCTCTTAGAAAAATATTTTTCCTTGTTTTTTTTGTTTTTTTTATTTCCTTCTTTCAATCTCAAAATTTTCCAGTTTCTCTTTCATATTCGTAACCACTTCCTTGAACAAAATTAGAATGATTCTTGATTCTTGCGATCGATAGAGGTAAGTGCTTTAACTTTTTCCCATTTTGATTTTTATGATGCTACCATGATTGTTTTTTGCCTTCTTCGCTAGTTTTCTTATTTTTCTAGAATATTACCATGAAAACAATTAGGAATTTGTCGAATTATCTTATTTATTATTCTATTTTTTGTTTTGTTGTTTGTTTGTCTATTTTCCCATTGGTGTTTTGTTGGTCGATGGGATTTGAAGGATGATGGGGGTGTAATGTGGTTTGGTTGATGATGATGTTCGAGAATTAAGACTTGCAAATTGCTATGAGAGACATGGGTTGGGTGTTTTGAATTGGGTTGAAAAGAATGAGATGGTTTTGGCGGGCTATGACTTTTAAAAGTATTTGATTAGGGGCTAATTGATCGTGTTGGTGTAGACACCCCATTTTTGCATCCGCCTGATTAATCAACTCGTCAACCTGATCGCAACGGTTTCCCAATGATGGATGTTCATTCCAATGCTTTATTTTGTTACCAGATATGTTTCAGAAATCTAGATGAGGTATCTCGAACTAACAAAACTTATAAACCACGCTACGCTAAGAAAATACGACCCTAGAAACATAGAAATCATCATCTTGCAAATCAAAAAGAAGCTTCATGATAAAAACCACTAAAAATGTCCAAATTACCAAAATACCCCTAACATCAAAACAACCCTAGAACCTACGTTACGCTTAGAAAAACCCATTCAAAACACATAAAACAACAAATCGAAATCAAATAAACCACTTCGTCAATTTTCACAAAATTTGACAAAATTACGAAAATACCCCTCATAAAATTCACGACCATTTCACACAAAAAATTTCATAAATGACAAAAACCAACATTCCCATTGAATTCCTTACGAAAAACTGATTCCAAAACATCCTGAAACATTGAAAATTGACTTAAAACGTAAAAAATCCTCTCCAAGGGCAAAACGGTAATTCTATAATTTTAATAATTAAAAATTTTAAAATTAATAAACAAATCATTAAATAATGTAAAGTGAAACATTAAAGTCAATCAAGTAAGGCTAAAGTCAAGATATTAAAAGTCAACCAAGAAAGACTAAAGTCAAAGTATTAAAGTCAATCTCATAAGACTAAAGTCAAAACCCTAAATCAAAACACTAATCTAAACTACTTAAGTCAATCTCATAAGACTAAAATCAAAACCCTAATATAAACTAATCAAGTCAATATCATAAGACTAAAGTGAAAGCGCCCTCGATCCGTGGGGTGCGCGGATCCACTTTTGACCCTTGAGGTTTGGGAGTCGCCACCTAGTTGTTAAGGTCTAGGAACCAAACTGACTCTAAAAAAGATAAACTAATCTACGAAAGAGAAAAAAAGTTCGGGGATCACGTTACGGGGTTGGAAGGTGTTAGGCACCAACCCCGCCCGGCCAAAGCCGGTCTCTACTAACTTTCCAAATAAATCACATTGCTAAAAACCTAGATAAAAATAAAAAATTTTATACCTTTCCGAGGCAAGGATTTTGTTCCCTCAGATCTGACAAAAACAGCTCCTTGTACCGTACTCTCTTGCTTCTTTTGTCTCCGGATTTGATTTCGGATCTCCGAGGTAAGGTATCTCCTTATTTTTGGATTTGAACTCCTCAAGTTTGTTGTAGATTTTGAGATGTTTTTGAAAGACTTTTAGGTGTTTTCTAGGCTAAAATTGAAAGAGGGATGTTAGGTAAGGAGTTGAGACTCCAAAACTAGGGTTTATGGGATGCTATATGGGCTTTTAGACCTACTTCTCTTAGGGTTTATGATTTTATACGAAAATAGGGTGTGAGCACCTCTATTTATAGATATTTTTAGGGGTTGATTTGGATAGAGTTAGTATTTAATTAGAGTTCTTTTAATTAGAGTTGTGTTTTAGTTAGACTTATTTTAGGTAGAATTGTGTTTTAATTAAAATTGTTTTAGGTAGAATTGTTTTTAAGTTAGAACTCTATTAGATTGAGTTATTATTTAATTAGAACTCTATTATGACTTTTGGTCTTATTTGATTGACTTTTAATGTTTTGACTTTAGTCTTAATTGATTGACTTTTAATATCTTGACTTTAGTCTTGTTTAATTGATTTTAATTTTGACTTTAGTCTCACTAGATTGACTTTAATACCTTGACTTTAGTCTTGCTTGATTTACTTTTAATTTTTGGAGAACCCCCCTCCATTATTTCTTTAATTCTTTGGACCCCCAAATGGAGGGGTCCTTAAAGAAATATCTCACGAACCCTCAACAATTTTACTTGAAAGCCCGATTGATCGATTTTTTAATTTAAAATTTTAAATTAATTTCATCAATGTTTCACTTTAATTATTTAATATTTTATTTTTTAATTTCGGAATTTTTAATTATGAAAATTGTGAAATTACCGTTTTACCCCCGGAGAGGACTTTTCACGTTTTAAGTCGGTTTTTAATGTTCTAGGATGTTTTAGAATCAATTTTTCGTAAGGAATTCAATGGAAATATTAGTTTTTGTTGTTTATAAATTTTTTTTGTGTGAAATGATTGTGAACTTTATGAAGGGCATTTTCGTAATTTCGTCAAATTTTGTTAAAATTAGTGAAATGATTTATTTGATTTCGATTTGTTGTTTTATGTGTTTGAGAGAGTTTTCCTAAGCGTAACGTAGGCTCTAGGGTTATTTTGAGGTTAGGGGTATTTTGGTAATTTGATCAATTTTTAGTGATTTTTATCGTGAAGCTTCTTTTTGGTCTGCAAGATGATGATTTCTATGTTTCTGGGGTCGTATTTTCCTAGCGTAGCGTGGTTTCTAAGGTTTTGTCAGTTTGAGATACCTCATCCGGATTTCTGAAACACATCTGGTAATAAAATAAAGCAATGGAATACACATCCATCATTGGGAATCATTGCGATCGAGTTAACGAAGTTGATTAATCAGGCGGATGTAAAAATGGGGTGTCTACATAAAGTCAAAACTCTAAATTAAAACCCTAAAGACTAAATCAATCTCATGAGACCAAAGTCTAAATCCTAATTGAAACCCTAAAAGAAATCCTAATCAAACCCTAATTCTCCTAAAAAACTTTATAAATAGGAGCCTTCACACCCTATTTTCGTATCAAAGAAAAAACCCAAGGAAAAGTAGGTGAAGAAGCCCCCACAACCTCTCCAAAACCCTAATTTTGGAGTCTCAACTCCTTACCCATCACCCCTACTTCGATTTTAGACTAAAAATACCCAGAAACCTTTCAAAAACACCCTAAAATCCATAACAAATTCGAAGCACCCAAATCTAAGAAGGAGATACCTTGTCTCGGAGACCAGAAATTAGATCCGGAGACAGAACAAAGTAAGGAGTACGGTACAAGGAGCATTTTCAACAGATCTGAGGGAATAGAACCTTTGCAGATCGAAGGTAAGATTTTCATTTTTTTTTATATATCTAGGTTTTGTCATTAGCGATGTAATCTTATTTGGGATAAGTAGAGACCAACATCGTCCGGGCGGGATTGGTGCCTAACACCTTCCAACCCCGTAATATGATCCCCGGATTTAGTTTTTCTATAGTAGATTAGTTTTTTTTATATCCGTTTTAGAGTCAATTTGGTTCCTAGACCATAATAACTAGGTGGCGACTCCCAAACCTCAAGGGTCAAAAGCGGATCCGCGCGCACCGCGGATCGAGGGCGCTTTCAGTGGCGACTCCATTAGGGACATTGAGGATCAGACTTGAAAAACCCCAAGTACGAGAGTATTGCTAAAGTGATCTAGTTTTTTTTTTATTAGCTTATCTGTTTATTTATTTATTCTTGTTTTTTAGTTTTTTTTATCATCCTATTGTTCAATGTTTGATCATGTGTTTGGATCCTGAATATTCTGCTTTTATATGTTCGTTTTATTATTGTGGCTCAATCGAGGGGTATTTAGAATGATCCTAAATAATTAACAAAATCAAGAAGTTTAATTGAGGATGGAATGATGATTAGTGAATCATATAGGTTTGTTTTTTTGTTTTTTTTTTTAATAAAGTTTTTGGTGGATGATGTATCCTTCGATAATTTCTTATTTTATTTTTAGTTTGTTTTTTTTTTATTGTTACTTTAAAAAAAAAAAAATTTTAGGTTCCACTAACAATGATAATGGGCTGAGGGTGTTGGTGTGAAAAAAAATAAAAGTCAATCCTTTTAATACCCCCCATTTTTGTTTTTTTTGTGACAAATTTTTTTTAAAAAAAAGGATCTATCTATAGCAATGTTGGGCTGTGTTGTAGCAAGAAAAAAAAATCATTTAAAAAAAAAAAAAAAAATTTTGAGGTTCTGTCAACAAAAATAGCATGTTGTTTGTGTAGGGTGCCGCGAGCAATGCTGATTTTTTTCTTGTCTCACACCACTTAAACAGCAACAACATTGATGTTTGAGAGGTGTGTCATATATAAAATCAATATGTTGCTTTTCACACACCATCTTCCTTAAAAGGACGACCTGGTTTCAGCGTTATTTAACAAAAAAACTGAACATCTCTCTGTTCGATCGGTTGAAATCTCAGCCCGATCGTTTTAGCTTTTGCTCGAAATCGCTAATTCCTTTTGATTCAAAGTAGTTTTTCTTAAAATCGACTCGAATTAAAGGAGTTCATCATGAATAAATCATTTTTTGTCGAAGAAAACCTCCATGGTCACTGGTTCAAGCCGCGGTGAATTCAAATTTTGAATGAGATCGAGACATGAACCATCCCGATCGAATCAAACCCGATATGGATCGGTTCTAAAAAGGATTTCATGGCAGAAATTTCCTATTTTTTTTTTTGTTCGATCTAATGTTTCGATTTTTCTTGAGAACTTTGATTTATTTCAATTTGAAAATGGGTAGATTAGCTTAAAACGAAAAACCAAAATTTTAAAGTTCGTAAATTTTTTCTTTACTCTCTCGATTTTTCTGGATTAGCTTTATCGATATTGTTTGGTTCTAGTTCTTGCTCTTGATTTTTGGATAGTTAAAAATGTTGATCAGACGGAGATTGATAATCGGGGTGAACATGGAGTGTGGCTGTTCCATTATGATTGCTTTACAGCAACAACTATTGTAACACATGACCACGGGGATGGCTGCTAAGCACCCATTGATTTCAAAAAACCAATCCTAGGACGTTGATGGATCAAGCCGTCCCGATTTGTTCTTCTATTTTTGCAGGTTTTTTATCAGTCGGAAAATATCGATTTAACAATTTTGATTTAAAATCAGATTCCGCAAAAATATTACAATTCTCGGACAATTTTTTATCAATGGAGGGGTTAACTTACATTGAATTATATCTTCATCAAGTCCCTAAATTGATAAGAAAGTTTTTTTAAAAGAAAAAAATACATTTTCAAAAGAAAAATAAAAAAATCAAGTCTTGAATGTCGCCAACAGCAACATAGGGTTGTATATCTTTTTGTTTTGTTTGGTTTCGTAAAATACTTTTGATTGAGATCAACTTGTTTTTTGAAAAATAAAAAAATAATAATAAAAACATCCTTTTTATTTCATCGATCATTATTATACCTTCAATTCAATGTCCTTAGAAACTTTGAATTATTTTGGGTCGCCTCAAAATAACTTTGATTGGGCCATATAAAATTTTTGAGACTTGGAACTATAGGCTTATTTCAGTGATTCGGACCATATCATTAGTTTATGTTAATTGCCTATCTAACATGTCATAATCTTGTTTGATGTTGATCATAATGTTGATGTGATAGAATGTGATCGGATTGGTATTTAATGATCATGTGATATCAATGTTGTAGTGATATGATCAAGCCCACAGACCCATTTATTTGAAAAGGCCTCGGGCACACCCCACCCTGTGTTGCACACACCACATGCACGTTTACTATTTTGCACACTTACACGTCCTATATAGCCAACGTGGCACTAGTGCGTGGCCCGGTCTCTTCGAAGTTCCGACGTCATTCATGAAAACCACAACTCTAGTCACGTACCTTAGGGTATGTCAAACTGGGGCATCAATACCGTCTGATCAGGTGATTCTGAGAGGTATATTGATGCACCCAGGCTGGAGCGACCTGAGCCTTTGACCTATTGTGAGCCACACAGTCACATGTCCCGATTGCCAACGTAGTACTAGTACGTGGTCGGTCCTTTCGTGGGATACCAAACCATTTATGAAAGCTACAACTCTTGACTCGTACCCGTAGGTATAAAAGATAATCTAAGTATATCAATTACACTTCTTGGTCAAAATCGGTGCCTAAGCGAGATCTTGCCCACTGTACCCTATTGTACGAGGGGGATAGACTACGTCTATTCTAGACGAGAGGTATTTAAGTGGGCCCTTGCTCAGCATTGTGCGCCACCTCTCAACTGGAGATCAAACTGGCTGTTTTTGGCTTCAGAGAAGTGAGTTGAGGTTTTAGATTATCACCTATATGGTATATCAAACCAAGTCACCACGTATCGAGAGGTATATAGGTGTGCTTGGGCAAGGGTGGCCAGATAAAAATGCATTGCACGTAGTAAGCTTAGAGTCTAGAAACCTTCCTTGTAGGTCACGACTCAAACTTATCGTGGGTATGCCCAGGTTGTTCATTGAATGGAATCTTATGAGACTTTGTGATTGATGTGAATGATGTGGATGATGAGATCAGAGTGTATGATTGTCCTCAAGAATCAGAAATTTTATTTTTGAAAATTAAAATGGGTGCACCGACCCAATAAAGAATCCATTCTTTTACAATAATGATCCAGTCCATCCCGATCTATCAATCATGGTGGGCGGGGCCATTGAAGTTGAAATAGAAGTCAAATTTTCAAAGAAAAAAAATGGTTTACGAAGGGAAAGTATTTTCCAGAAAAAATATTTTTCCAAAAGAAGTATTTTCCAGTAAAAGTGTTATTCTCTAGAAAAATATTTTCCATGAAAACAAGATTTTCCAAAAGAAAATAAAGAGAAAATTGATATTTTACATGGGCCTTGGAAGAGTACTAAAATACCCTTTTGTGTCAAACCAGGATGCTAGTCGCAGGCGATAACCCAATTGATCAGTTAGTCAAAACAACTGTCGTAGGGATGCACCCTGTAGAGAAGATCAATTTTGAGAGATTCATGTTGAGGAGTGCTCTTTACTTCCACGAGTTTGAGATAGACTGGAACCTCTTACATGCTATGGCTAAGCGATGGAACCCCCATCTTCATATATTCCATATGGGGTATATGCATTTGTGCCCCACTCACGAGGATTTTTGTGGTATCATGGGGATATCCACTTCAGGACCCCTAGTCAGGCCCTCATTGAAGACCGGGTATTCTGGTGACCTCGCCACAGGACTGAACATTTCCAAGGAAGAAGCCAAGGCCTTAGTTCATAACGGGAGATTAGACTTAATACCTTTACTGGGTCTATATCGCTCCCGCAGTCACCCTATCAATGTAAAACCTGAAGCCTGGCGAGCTACTAGAGATTATCGTTTGTGCCTAGGAATCCTAGCCCAATACATGCTGACCTCCAATAGTGATGGCCAAACTATCCCTGAGTCCTTCATAGATATAGCTTCTCAACTCTCAAGGAAAGCTAACCCGGTACCTCTCATTCTAATTGAAACTTTCTCAGGTTTAGATGCCATAAAAAATGGTGAGCGGGAAAGTTTCAAAGGAAGCCCCTACTTACTATATATGTGGTTTTGTGATCGTCTCAAAATTGTAAATGTTCCATCAAACCTCAAATATGGGCCATAATACTTTTCCAAGAAAAACCTGTTAGTGCGTCACAACTCAGTCAAAGCTTGGAGCAAATGGTTAGACTCTCGCTTGCCTGTCATATCGATTTTAGGTGCCCTTGGTGGATGGCTGATCCCCCTGTTCTAGGAACCAAAGGATCCTACTATGTCCATCTGATCGGTTTAGAAGAAACATTTTTTTACCATCCTAATCTGATCCCAGAACAATACGACGTACCTACAGAGTTATCTTTACCTCAGCACAAAGCTTTCTTTCCCCCTAAGCCTTTGACTGAAAAGTTAGTACACCTTATTGAGAAAGCTTGGAACAGGCGCACCTTAGGATATCCAGACAGACCAGCAGAATTCAAAGAGCCAGTTGTTAAAGTCAAGAGAGTCAAGCCTAACAGCAATCCTGATGACCATCAAGACAAAGCCAAGCGTTCATGTAAAAATAGTTCAAGTCAAATTTGTTGAAAGATATTTTTAATAAGAACATTTATTTGTCAATCATTTTCAATAAAACTATTTTTCTTTCAAATAAATATTGATTTCTTCTTTGAATGTTCATTGTGTGAATGGATTAATTAATGGATTGGTGCACAAAACTCAATAAAGTGATTCTTTAAAATGTTATTAAGAGGGTAATACTGAAAATTGACTAAATTTACCTTTGATGGGGTCATATAGGATTATCATTGCGCCCAAACTCAAGCGTCCACCTCCTAGTTGGAGTCGTAAGTCCAGTCGGTTAGAACGAGCTACAGTACCAAGTCAACAATCAGAGATGGCTTCAGAATCTGAACTTACAGAGATCCGTAAGATCTTGGCGGCCTTTGCCAACGATATCAACAGTATAAAAGGTAAAGTAGAAACATTAGAACAGATCTCGAAATCAACAGGAAAGAAGGTAAAAGAGAGACGTCCACGTGAAGTCTTCAAACTCGACGGAGATGAAGAATGTGTTGATGAAAATTCGATGTTAGCTAACAGAATATCTCAATTAGAGTCGGCTATGAAAAGTATAAAAGGCATCGATGAAATTGCAATAGGTATTGAAGCTCTGAACCGCATCCCTAGAATCTGTAGACACCCCATTTTTGCACTCGCCTGATTAATCAACTCGTCAACCTGATCGCAACGATTCCCAATGATGGATATTTATTCCAATGCTTTATTTTGTTACCAGATATGTTTCAGAAATCTGGATGAGGTATCTCGAACTGACAAAACCTTAGAAATCCCGCTACGTTAGGAAAATATGACCCCAGAAATATAGACATCATCATCTTGCAGACAAAAAGAAGCTTTACGATAAAAATTACTAAAAAATGATCAAATTATCAAAATACCCCTAACCTTAAAATATCCCTAGAGCCAACGTTACGCTTAGGAAAACTTATTCAAACACATAAAACAATAAATCGAAACTAAATAAATCATTTTGCCAATTTTTACAAAATTCGATAAAATTACGAAAATGCCCTTCATAAAGTCCACAATCATTTCACACAAAAAAAATCATAAATAATACAAACCAATATTTCCATTGAATTTCTTACGAAAAATTGATTGTAAAACATCCTAGAATATAAAAAACTGACTTAAAACGCGAAAAGTCCTCTCCGAGGGTAAAACGGTAATTTCATAATTTTCATAATTAAAAATTTTGAAATTAATAAATAAAATATTAAATAATTAAAGTGAAACATTAATGAAATTAATTTAAAATTTTGAACTAAAAAATCGATCAATCAGGCTCTCAGGCAAAATTGTTGAGGGTTCGCAACATATTTCTTTAAGGACCCCTCCATTTGGGGGTCCAAAGAATTAAAGATATAATAGAGGGGGGTTCTCCAAAAAATTAAATTCAATCAAGCAAGACTAAAGTCAAGATATTAAATTGAATCAAATAAGACTAAAGTCAATTAAGTAAGACTAAAGTCAAGATATTAAAAGTCAATCAAGTAAGACTAAAGTCAAGATATTAAAGTCAATCAAATAAGACCAAAAGTCAAAACCCTAATAGAGTTCTAATTAAATAATAACTCTATTTAATAGAATTCTAACTAAAATATAACTCTACTTAAAATAATTCTAATTAAAATACAACTCTACCTAAAACAATTCTAATTAAAATATAACTCTAACTAAAAGAATTCTAATTAAACACTAATTCTATCTAAACAAACCTTCAAAAAAAATCTATAAATAGGGGTCCTCACACCCTATTTTCGGATCAAATCATAAATTCTAAGAAAAGTAGGTCAAAAAGCTTTTCCAACCTTCCCAAAATCCTAATTTTGAAGTCCTAACTCCTAACCTAACATCCATACCTCAACTTTAGCTCAAAAAATACCCAAAAATCCTTCCAAAACACCTTCAAATCCATAAGAAAAATCAGAAAACTCACAGATCTAAGAAAAAGATACCTCAACTTGGAGATTAGAAATCAAATCCGGTGACGGGCGAATAGCAAGGAAATACATACGTAGATACTCTTCGCTAGTGCTGAGGGAATCGTTGTAATCAGCAAGGTAACTTTCTTTTATATTTTTTTTTATAATTATTTGTTATTTTTGGTCTATTTTGTAATGTAATCGATTTTTGGGAATAAGTAGAGACCGGCACTTGCCGGGCGGGGTTGGTACCTAACACCTTCAAACCCCGTAACGTGATCCCCGGACCCGTATTTTCTTTCGTAGATTAGTTTATTTGTCTTTTAGAGTTAAAGTTCGGTTCCTAAACTGTAATAACTAGGTGGCGACTCCCAAACCTCAAAGGTCAAAAGTGGATTCGCGCACCCCACGGATCGAGGGCGCTTTCAGTGGTGACTTCGTTGGGGACATTTGAGGATTAGACTTGAAAAACCCCAAGTATGGGAAACATTGCCAGTAGGACCTAATTTTTTTTAATTATTTTATTTTTAGTTATTTATTTATTTTATTAATTTTTTTTTATCATTCTTTTTGGCTCAATTATTGAGCACTGGTTTGGATATTGAATATTCTGTTTTGGCATTTTTTTTATGGATCATCAAGGGTTATTCGGAATGACCTTAAAATCATGCAGGATTTCAAGAAGGTAATGGACTAAAATAATGGGTGTTGACTCATTTTGGATTATTATTATTATTATTATTATTATTTTGTATTATCCTTTATTAATAATAACCTTTGGTTCAATTTTGATATTTCGGATTTGGCGTATAATTTTTCTTTTTGATTCAATCTAAGGTCATTTTGGGATGACCCTAAATAATGAAAGATTCAAATTGACATAAATTGATGATGGAATGATGGTGGTTGGAATTTGAGTTATGGATTTTTTTTTTTTTCTTCTTTTAAAAAAAAAAAAAAATTTCTTTTAGCACATTACTAAGTATAGACGGCGAGTTATGAAGATAAATTATTTGTGAGTGATACATTAAGAAATAAAAAAAGTGTCTTTTTTTAATATTGTTTGTGATGAGGAGAGAATTTCAAGAAAAAAAAATCAGAAAAAAAAAATCACAAAATCATTTTTTACGCGTGGTGTGCCATTAGCAGAAAACAGTTTTTACTGTTTTTTTTATCTCCTTTTCCACAAAGGAGATGACGGAAATCAGTAAGAAACAGAGAGAACGTCTCTCTCTCTCTCTCTCTCTCTCTCTCTCTTCGTTCTCTTTAGAAGTTTTAGAAACCCCAATGATCTCTGTTCCAGGAGTTAGAAATTCTTTAATTCAATAGTTCATGGAAGAAATCAACATCACCACCATCATTAATGGCCATGTCTTCTCACCATTAACAGCTACATTTTCATGCTCTTACTCTCATGGTTTTACCAGTATCGATCCCATCCTCACCACTTGGTGTTTCAGCCCATCGATCATGTCCTTACCTTCTCACGACTTCGCGTTTCTTTCTTCTTATCCGTAGTCGCTGCACTTCATTCGTCCCAACGAAACCTCCATTAAATCCGTTTAATTGTAGTGACGTCTTGCAAACGGAGCAAAGGACTGACCAAGATCAATGGATCCCCAAATTTCGCTCCAAATTTTCGATATCTTTATCAAAATCGTTTCTCTAAGCACTTCTAGTAGCTGAAATTACGCCAGAATATGACCCTTCAGCCCATAATTTAATGGATTATTTCGTAACAGTCCCTTTTCCGGTCATCTTCTCCGATGGAGAATGCATCGAGATGTTAATGTTTGTCCAGCAATTCGATTTCAAGAATTTCCAATCGGTTATTGGCCAAAAGATCGATCTCTTACCTTTTCAGATTTTTTTTTATTATTAATTTTTGCAAAAAAAATCTAGATCGATTGGTACTCGTAGAATCCCAATCAAGGAGAGTGAATTTCAGTTCAGCCCTCTTGGAGAAACGAAAAAAACAAATGTTAATTGGGTTTTTTTGTTTGCTTAAGCGATGACCGTGTATATATGTAGATCGAAAAATCCATGAACCCGAAAGAGATGATTTCAGATACGTTTTGGGGATTTGTTGGCAGCCCTTACGCTGTTATTAAGGAGAGAACGAGTTCTGAATTTTTTTTCTGAGAGTTGTTAGAGCCACACCAATTGTTGCTGATACAACACCAGCTGGGTGCTGTTTTTTTTAAAACTGATTTATGTGGTTTTTTTTTTCTTTCCTCTCTTTCTACGTGGATAGCATTCTTTAACATTTGGATTCTCTTTAACTTCTCAAGCATTTGGTCAAAACATTTGTTTGGCTTTTAAAAGTCTATTTTTTTTTATAAAAAAAAAGGGTTTTTTAGTCATGATGGTTGCTGGCAGCAACATAAAGAAAACAATAAAAGAGAGCACTGAGTGCTAGATAGCAGCAATACATTTTTTATATTTTTATTTTCACTCAATTTATGTTCTGTTAAGTGTGGTACATTATGGTGAAAAAACAAAAAAGTTGAGTGTTAATGTTACCAACATCAAGAAAAAATTGAGTTTAGAACTTATTTTTTGAGCCATGCTATCATGACTTACTAAATCTTACTAGGTGTTATTGGGTCCACGTGGAATATCAAGTTAGAAATCTAATACCGTAGCCTTTTAGATTTCATAAAAAAAAAAAACTCAGAATTTTTATAAAAAATTGACCCCAATCTTCATTGTTGAAAGTGGATGGCTATAATCTCCAAATTTGAAAATGGAAATCCAACGGTGAAAATTTATCATTTTTCAAAAATTTTAGAATTTTATCCTTCCTAATTTGTACACTTCATCATAGAATTTTGACTCTAAATTTAGGATTTTGATGAAATTTCTTAGCCACCCATTTTCAAAATCTTGGATCCAAGTATTATTATTATTATTATTATTATTTTTTAAATTGAATTTTATTCTCATCCACATTCTTTTTTCCATCAAATCTAAAAAGGCTATGATATTGATTACCAATGAGATGACCACGTTGACTTAATGACCTTTAGTAAAATTTGAAACCTTATGAGTGATTCAAGTTAGCTTATGTTCTAAAAAATTTTACTACCCATGTCTTTCAAAAAAATATATTGCTCCTTATCCCTACAACCATCATTCTATCACTAATTCAATATTCGTTAAAATCTCGATTTGTTTGGGTCACCCAAAGTGATCTTTGATTGAACCATAAAAAATAAAAAATAAAATAAATCTTTTTGTTTGGATTTTAAAAAAAAAAAAAAAAAATTTGCTTGTTACAATGTTGGATCTGATGATTATTCTTTTTGTTATACCCATTGATTGCCCATCTAATATGCTATGATTTCTATAGATATATTTTTGATATGCTTGCTTTGTTTTGATCTCGATGCTATGAATTGTGTATACTTTAATTAAGTATTAATGTGAGATCCATATTGTGATGGTCTGATTTGGCTCATGGGCCCATTTATCTGAAAAAAGCCCCGGGTACACCCCACCCTGTTTTGCACACATCACATGCACGTTTACTGTTTTGCACGATTGCACGTCCCATATAGCCAACGTGGCACTAGTGCGTGGCCCGGTCTCTTCGGAGATGCGATGTCATTCATGAAAACCACAACTCCAGTCACGTACCTTAGAGTATATCAAACTGGGGCATCCGTACCGTCTGATCAGGTGACTTTGAAAGGTATATCGATGCACCCAAGCTGGGGCGACTTGAGCCTTTGACCTATTGTAAGCCACACAGTCACATGTCCCGTTTGCCAACGTAGTACTAGTACGTGGTCGGTCCTCTCGTGGGATGCCAAACCATTTATGAAAGCTACAACTCTTGACCTGTACCCATAGGTATATTAAAGATAATCCAAGTACATCAATTGCACTTCTTGGTCAAAATCAGTACCTAAGCAAGATCCTGCCCCGCTGTACCCTACTGTACGAGGGGATAGATTACGTCTATTCTAGACGAAAGGTATTTAAGTGGGCCCTTGCTCAGCATCGTGCGCCACCTCTCAACTGGGGATCAAACTGGCTATTTTTGACTTCAGAGAAGTGAGTTGGAGTTTTAGATTATCACCTATACGGTATTCAAATCAAGTCACCACGTACCGTCTGATTGAATACACTCGAGAGGTATATAGGTGCACTTGGGCAAGGGTAGGCAGATAAATCGCATTGCACGTAGTAAACCTAAAGTCTAGAAGCCTTCATATAGGTCACGACCTGAACTGACTATGGGTGTTCCTGGGTTGCTCAATTTAATCCAACCAACAGGTAAGTGGGCGGATCGATTCAGACCGTTCAAACTAGACCCGCAATATCGGTCCGACCCAATCGGTGAAATGTACAGATCAATTTGAACTAATTAAACCAGTTGGCCCAATTGACAAATGGATCAAACTGATCAATACCAAATGAGTTGGACTATTTAGTTACATTTTAAGATCAAATTAATTTATTTGATCAAAGATTCTATCCTAATCAAAGATAGACCCGTGACTAATTTTTCTCACATTCTTGGTCAATATAGACTTATAGTGTATTTGGATTCGATATTTCCCATTGGAGGACTAATTTATATCAAAATTTTAATCATGTGGTTAAGAGTCAAACCTTCAGAATCGATGGTTAATCTTAGGTGCTCCTAAACGTTTTAAACCCTCATCTGTGTCATTTTGGGTCCGTCAAAAAAGTCGTCTAGTCAAAGTATCAATGTCAAGTCCAAGTAGTCCATCCACCCAGAAGGACCTTCTCGCTTTGTAAATAATTGTCCCTGATTTTTCTTTGAGTTTCAATCTAGTTTTCTTCAGTCTTTAAATCTAGTTAGTTGTTTTAGTTACGTCGGTCTTTCTTCAACTTTCAAATTTTAGTCAATCTATGTTTTTCAATTCTAATAAAATATAGAAACTTCTGATTATCATGCGTGTAATAATGATTTGAACATAATATCTAATATGAGGATTGACTTAGAGCTCACTAATCAAACTTATAAATATTGGAATTAAAAAGTACACTCAAGAAGTGCAAATTGATAATACATTATCCTCAGGGGAACATGAGAGAATAATAAATTTACTTGAGAAGCTCAACAATGTTCCTACATAGTCTCATGAGGATATAAAGTCAATGATGATTTTCAAAAGTCAAAGTTCATCGATCAAGAATGATGCAGTTGAAACCATCGACAAAGGTACTAAGACCTACAAGAAGGGATCCATCAGGTTTTTCACTTAAGAGAGGAGAGTTCTCATTCACAAAAAAATAAAAGATTTTCTGGAAGTTCTAGAAAAGCTGAACAGTTAAATATAAATAACTCAATCACACTCAATTTCGTAGAAGAAGACTGAAGATTACTTTTTCTCAGAAGAAGACTGAAGATTATTTTTTTTCAAAAGAAGACCTTCCTCGACAGAGCAATTAAGACATCAAGTTCCTAGAACTTTAACCAAATCAATTAGCACTTCACCAAAGAAGGCCTTCTTTGGTCGAACAATTATCCTATCTTACCAAAAAAGAAAAAAAAACCTTCTTTAGCTCCTCGCAGCCTTTAAAAAAAAAATAAAAGCAATAACATCTTCTTTTTAAGCCATACTGACCAACCTTGGGAGGGAATCTTAGTATGAACTACGTTTTGACTTGATCCCAAAAGAAAAAAAAATATTTGGGGTACGTAGGCAACCTGAGAAGTTACTTCAGGCCCGGTCATGCAAAAAAAAAAAAGAATAAGTGTATTCTCTTAAGAAAAGTGTCATCTAAGAAAAAAAAGAATCAGAAGAATTGATAAAAAGAAAAAAATGCCAAACTAGGGGCATTTAGAAAAAATCAAAATAATTAACATAAAAGAGAGAATATCAAACTAGGGGCATTTTGGGAAGTTGAGCCTTATATCTTTTCTTTCTAAACCATATCCTAAGCCCACCTATTAAGTCCTCCTGAATGCTAATTGACTCGGTTAAGGTGCAGGGAACCAAGAAGTTGTCGAGTTGGTTAATCAAGATCATCAAGAAAAAAAGAGAAGCCTGCTAAGTCGAAAATCTGAAAATGTGACTTAGGTAAAATTTAGGGCATAACCATAAAAAAAAGCCTACTAGGTTGAAAACCTGAAAAGGCGACCTAGGCATCAAGGCATCATCAGAAAAAGAAAGACAAAATCCGCTAGATTGAAAACCTAAAGAGGCGATCTAGGCAAAAATTAGGGCGTCATCAAATTGGAGGAAAGGTCCCATCAAGAAGAAAAATTAAGAAGAAAACTTGTCGAGAAACTAGAAAATACAGAACCATTCAAGCCACAATATTCATTTTTCAACCAATAGCTCACATCCGACGAAGACAATGTTGAAGTCAAAAAAATCAGAAGTCATCTTGAACATTGTAGGATCTTCAAAAGTATGTTACTTGTTCAAGTGTTCGCTAATGGAAGATGTAGAATCATCAACCACTTTGAAGAGAAAGATCTTTTATTCTAATATTTATTAAGATTTTTTAAGTCCAGCTCAAGCATTTCTCAAAAATAATGATCAATTCTTTATTGCACATATGATAATCTTAAAAGTCTTAAATTTAAGAGAATGTCAGTTCTTCTATCTGTCATACATCAGAGTCCATATTTTTCAAGCGTAATCCATTCCATCAGTCTCGTAGTCAAGTCCCAGTTAAAGTCAACCTTGAAACTAGGAGCATTTTTGAAAGTCATTTAATTCCAAAGTTTTGTTCTTAATCACATGGTAAAAAGAAAATCTTACAAAAACTTAAAAGTCCGGTGAAGCCCAATGATAATTATGAATCCAGATGCATGATAAGCCAATAAAGGCCTGATCTTTCAAATTTTGAGCTCGATTTTGAATCATAGAATGAATTAATAGGATTGTTTAAGTTCCTATAAATCTAAGCCTGAGAAACATGGCTTAGTAAGTTTGAGTCCGAGAAACGAGACTCCAACTTTTTGAATCATAAAATGAATAGACTTTTTGAAGTGCCTATAAACTTAAGTTCGAGTCCAAGAAACAGACTCCAACTTTTTTAATCATATAATGAATAGGCTTTTTGAAGTGCCTATAAACTTAAGTTTGAGTCTTTGAGTCCGAGAAACAAGACTCAAACTTTTTGAATCATAGAATGAGTGGGCTTTTTGAAGTGCCTATAAACCTAAGTTCGAGTCCAAGAAAGGAGACTCCAACTTTTTGAATCATAGAATGAATAAGCTTTTTGAAGTGCCTACAAACCTAAGTTCGAGTCCGAGAAACGAGACTCAAACTTTTTGAATCATATAATTAATAGACTTTTTGAAGTGCCTATAAACCTAAGTTCGAGTCCGAGAAACGAGACTCCAACTTTTTGAATCATAGAATGAGTGGGCTTTTTGAAATGCCTACAAACCTAGGTTCAAGTCCGAGAAGTAAGACTCCAACTTTTTGAATCATAGAATGAATAGGTTTTTTGAAGTGCATATAAACCTTAGTTCGAGTCCGAGAAACGAGACTCCAATTTTAATAGGATTGTTTAAGCTCCTGTAAACCTTAGCCAGAGTCCGAGAAACGAGACTCCAGCTTTGTTTGAATCATATTGAATTAAAAAATTGTTTAAGTTCTTTAGCACGAGAAGCGTGGCTACAATAGGTTCGAGTCCGATAAACGAGACTCAAACTTTTTCGAACTCTAAAAAAGAATTTCAAATAGGATTTAACGAAGTTTCTACAATGTTATGATTCCAATTAACTCATTGTTCAACCTTGCCATGATTGCTTTCGTTGCATAAGCACATTTCAATTTTGAATCATTATTGTCAGTGAGAGAAGATCACTAGGACCTAACACATTTTACTCAGTAATCATCACACCATTGCACACACGTGCACTTTTGCATTAGTCAGGGAGAATTTTATAAAAATTCAAGGATCTAACACTGCCAGTAAGAGCTCGCGCTCAAGGACCTGACATTTTTTTAGTTCGGGGAGAGCTTTACCCTCAAGGATCCAAACACCCCGACGAATTGCTAAATCAGGCTGCAAAATGAACTGTCACTAGCTTTGGCATTCGGATATCGCACTATCTACCAAAATAGATTTGCTATCTAGTTTGCTTCAACTCTCTGCCAAAGAGGGGCATCTGTAGACACCCCATTTTTGCACTCGCCTGATTAATCAACTCGTCAACCTGATCGCAACGATTCCCAATGATGGATGTTTATTCCAATGCTTTATTTTGTTACCAGATATGTTTCAGAAATCTGGATGAGGTATCTCGAATTGATAAAACCTTAGAAACACCGCTACGCTAGGAAAATATGACCTCAGAAACATAGAAATCATCATCTTACAGATAAAAAGAAGCTTTACGATAAAAATCACTAAAAAATGATCAAATTACCAAAATACCCTAACCTTAAAATATCCCTAGAGCCAACGTTACGCTTAGGAAAACTCATTCAAACACATAAAACAACATATCGAAACCAAATAAATCATTTTGCCAATTTTTACAAAATTCGATAAAATTACGAAAATGCCCTTCATAAAGTCCACGATCATTTCACACAAAAAAATCATAAATAATACAAACCAATATTTCCATTGAATTTCTTACGAAAAATCGATTCTAAAACATCCTAGAACATAAAAAACTGACTTAAAACGCGAAAAGTCCTCTCCGAGGGTAAAATAGTAATTTCATAATTTTCATAATTAAAAATTTCAAAATTAATAAATAAAATATTAAATAATTAAAGTAAAATATTAATGAAATTAATTTAAAATTTTGAACTAAAAAATCGATTAATCAGGCTCTCAGGCACAATTGTTGAGGGTTCGCAACATATTTCTTTAATGACCCCTCCATTTGGGGGTCCAAAGAATTAAAGATATAATAGAGGAGGGTTCTTCAAAAAATTAAAGTCAATCAAGCAAGACTAAAGTCAAGATATTAAAGTCAATCAAATAAGACTAAAGTCAATTAAGTAAGACTAAAGTCAAGATATTAAAAGTCAATCAAGTAAGACTAAAGTCAAGATATTAAAGTCAATCAAATAAGACCAAAAGTCAAAACCCTAATAGAGTTCTAATTAAATAATAACTCTATTTAATAGAATTCTAACTAAAATATAACTCTACTTAAAATAATTCTAATTAAAATACAACTCTACCTAAAATAATTATAATTAAAATATAACTCTAACTAAAAGAATTCTAATTAAACACTAATTCTATCTAAACAAACCTTCAAAAAAATCTATAAATAGGGGTCCTCACACCCTATTTTCGGATCAAATCATAAATCGTAGGAAAAGTAGGTCAAAAAGCTTTTCCAACCTTCCCAAAATCTTAATTTTGAAGTCCTAACTCCTTACCTAACATCCATACCTCAACTTTAGCTCAAAAAACACCCAAAAATCCTTCCAAAACACCTTTAAATCAATAAAAAAAATTAGAAAACTCACAGATCTAAGAAGAAGATACCTCAACTTGGAGATTAGAAATCAAATCCGGTGATGGGCGAATAGCAAGGAAATACATACGTAGATACTCTTCGTTAGTGCTGAGGGAATCGTTGTAATCAGCAAGGTAACTTTCTTTTATATTTTTTTTTATAATTATTTATTATTTTTTGTCTATTTTGCAATGTAACCGATTTTTGGGAAGAAGTAGAGACCGGCACTTGCCGGACGGGGTTGGTGTCTAACACCTTCCAACCCCGTAACGTGATTCCCGGACCCGTATTTTCTTTCGTAGATTAGTTTATTTGTCTTTTAGAGTCAAAGTTCGGTTCCTAAACTTTAATAACTAGGTGGCGACTCCCAAACCTCAAAGGTCAAAAGTGGATCCGCGCACCTCGCGGATCAAGGGTGCTTTCAGAATCCATTTGCCCGAGAAGTTTGTGATGCCAGAAATGAACAAGTTTAGTGGTATAGGGTGTGCAAAAACACATCTTAAGGTGTATGTTACTAACATGCACACTATGGGACTCAGCGACGAACATATGACGTTATTGTTTCAGAGAACTTTATCAGGGTCGGCACTGCGTTGGCTAATGTCTCAAGATCCAGTTACTGTGGGCACCTGGGAGAGCATGTCAAAGGCCTTCTGGCATCAGTATAAGTACAATACCGAGATTGAGACTTCAAGAAGATATTTGGAGGC
Source organism: Akebia trifoliata (assembly GCF_017979445.1). Classification (NCBI taxonomy): domain Eukaryota; kingdom Viridiplantae; phylum Streptophyta; class Magnoliopsida; order Ranunculales; family Lardizabalaceae; genus Akebia; species Akebia trifoliata. The sequence continues at coordinate 22,715,846 of NC_141380.1, forward strand.
AACTAAGCAGAAAAATGGAGAGACATTTACCGATTTCATTGGTCGCTGGAGGGCCAAGGTTGCACAAATGTAGGATAGACCTTTAGAGAAGGAACAAGTAGCAATTATCCTAAAGAACCTCTCACAAGGATATGCTCAACACTTAGTGGCCCAATATCTCCCTACTTTCGAGTCTTTGTTACAAGCTGGAAGTCAACTCGAGGACGCTTTTGCCTCTAGGATTTTTTCTAACCCCTCGGATAACAAGCTTAAGAAACCCTATGTTTCTAAACCTAGCACCAACCATGTCTACATAGCCAACACATCAGCTACCCCAGCTCAACCCCCAGTCCGAACTAATAACTAAGCTCACCCAAGTCAACCTCAAACTCCGCGTCAATTTACCAATCTAGGGATGAGTCTCACTGTAGTTTTTCACAAATTAGTGAAAAAAGGACTTCTTACCCCTATCCAACCCCGAACTCTACCTAATCCCTTGCCAGCTGGACACAATTCTAACTTTTTCTGCAAGTTCCATAAAAACCCTGGCTATCACACGAATCGATGTATTACCTTACGCCATGCCATTCAAAACCTGATCGACAACAAAAAGGTCACAATCCCTAGCCCACCAAATGTCACCACTAATCCACTACCTACCTATCAATCTCCACCAACTTTGAACATGGTTTCTCACACACCATTACCATTCGACCCTGTCTCTCTTATCCATCCCATCCAAGGCAAATCGCCTAGTTACCCCCTTGCTGGGATAGCCTTCACTGATGAGGTTTTCACCACAAATTGTGAACCATTTGATTTAACCTCATATGATACGTATTGTTTATCCCCACCTCGATACAGTAGTCCCGCATTCACCAGTTACTTGTTGGCTCAGATTAACTTGAAAAGTCCTGTATCTTTGACAGATGAAGATCCATACTTGTTGACTGAAGAAGATATGCCCTACTCTCTCTCCTGTGATGAAGTTAGACATATGACTCGAGAGGGAAGAATTTTTAAGCCACAAGAACTTTGTGTTGATAATCCGACAGCCCTGGCAAGAAAAGAAAGAGAAGATCTTATCACAGAAAATATTGAAGAAGATAACTCCGTGATCAAGCAATTGAAGAAATCAGGAGCCAACATCTCAGTCTGGGGTTTACTTATGGCTTCCACTGCCCATAGGGAGGCTGTTCTCAAAGCATTAAGTACAGCCCAAGTCTCCCTTGATACTTCTACAGATCAACTGGCCAACATAGTAGGGGCGACCTATGTGGAGAATATCTTATCCTTCTTAGACTCCGATCTCCCAAAGGAAGGAGCAAACCACACTAAGCCATTGCACATCACAGTTGACTGTAATGGGATGAGGGTACCTCTGGTATTGATCGATAATGAGAGTGTATTGAATGTTTGCCCTTTGAAGACCGCCACTTGCCTTGGGTTTAAAATCGAAGATCTCAAGCCCACTAATAAAGGGGTTAGGGCCTATGATAACACCAAAAGGGATGTATTGGAAATTCTGCAACTTCGATTGTCCACGGGCATAGCTGAATTTCCTGTGGAATTTCAGGTTATCGATATCCAGTCCTCTTTCAATTTACTATTAGGAAGACCGTTGCTACACCAAATCAAAGCTATCCCTTCCACACTGCACCAGAAGGTCAAGTTTATCAAGGATGGGCTAGTGTTTACTCTCCATGGAGATGCTAAAATTGTAGGGATTATAAACAGTACTGAAGCTAAGGATCAGCCGTTGCTTGAGATCCAGCCAGAACAACAGGGAGTAGAGCTCAGTGGGTTCGAGTTTGAAAAGATATGCTCAGTCCAATGGGATCAAGCCATGAAAGAATATTTTTCAATGGAAAATACTTCTAACTGCAACATGGCCAATATATTCAAGAACATGAGATTTTTCCCTGGTATGGGCTTAGGTCGCAAGCAGCAAGGTATTAAAGAGGCACTAGTGATTAAAGAGGTCATCGGCACATTCGGACTAGGATATAAGCCTACTAATGAAGATTGAGCCCAATACTGGAAGACAAAGCGGGACAAGGCAATTGCGAAAAGGCAAAGACGCACCACAGATCTCATCAAAATGAAGCCTTATCGTAAGACCCTTAATGGCTATTTCGTGAAGGAAGGAGAAGATTTCCATTATTGTGGGTTCCCCGAGTCATTCATTGACCACATCACAGGTACTCGTCTGCCGGGGTTTGAGATCTTCTTTGGTATGGATTGGCGTGAAAAGGAAGCAAGCACAGAAGCTGAAGAGAAGAAAATTGAAGACTGGCAGCTCAATCTAGACTCCCTCAACATTGACCAGTTATTCATTGAAGATCACAGTGTCTTGGTGTTGTCAATTGAGAAGGGGATCCCAAATCCTCAGTCTGCAATAAAACCCGCTGTTAGGTGTCTCTCTAGCTATCATGTAATTAGTCTTGTGTTGCATGTCAAGACTGGGTCTGTCAGTTCCCTTAGTCCTGTTCAGTCTGACATGCCGGATGAGTCATTTGTTTTTGCTGAGTCAAGTAAGTCCATTATTTTTGCTAAGTTAAGTGAGTCTGTCAAGTCGGCAATGAGTCCTGTTACCCCATCTCCTTTTAATGAAATGAAAGAAATTTTTGATTACCCCGAGCGTAATAATAATTTAACTAATAATCTGAATTCGGAGGGAGAATCTTCTGACGAAGAACCTCCCCCTAAAATAATCAAATTACTTGAACAAGAAAATAAATGTTAGGCTCAACCTCCAATAGAGGAAGTAGAGGTTATCAATCTCGGAACAAAAGAAAGTCATCAAGAGATTCAGATTGGGATCACATTATTTCCCGATGAACGCAAAGGGATAGTAGACTTGTTCAGAAAGTTCAAAGACGTTTTCGCTGGTCTTACGAGGATATGCCGGGAATAAGCACAGACATTGTTTAACATCATATTCCGTTATATCCGGATGCTCGACCCATTAAACAGAAACTTCGACGTATGAAGCCGGAATGGACTCTGAAAATTAAATAAGAAGTTACGAAGCAGATTAACGCTGGATTTTTGGAAGTAGTAGAATACCCTGAGTGGATTGCCAATGTCGTCCCAGTGCCAAAAAGGATGGAAAAGTCAGAATGTGTGTGGACTTTAGAGATCTAAACCAAGCAAGCCCAAATGATAGTTTTCCTTTACCACACATAGACGTTCTAGTAGATAGTACAGTAGGGCACGCTTTATTGTCCTTCATGGATGGCTTTTCAGGGTACAATCAGATAAAAATGGATCCTTGGGATATGTAAAAGACGTCGTTTATCACACAGTGGGGAACCTTTTGCTACAAGGTTATGCCTTTTGGTTTGAAGAATGCCGGAGCCACTTATCAAAGAGCAGCCATGACTCTACTACATGACATGATACACAAGGAAGTTGAGGTCTATGTAGACGATATGATAGTCAAGTCCAAAGAATGACTGGGGCACGCTGTTGAGTTAGAAAAATTTCTCACAAGGATTCAAAAGTACAAACTTCGCCTCAACCCGCAGAAATGTGTGTTTGGAGTAACTTCTGAAAAATTGTTGGGATTTGTGATTAGTCAAAGAGGGATCGAAGTAGACCCTATAAAGATTAAAGCTATCCAAGAAATGCCACCGTCGAAAACTGAAAAGTAAATTCGTGGTTTTCTAGGCAGAATCCAGTATGTCAACAGATTCATCGCTCAACTCACCAACGTCTATGAACCTATTTTCAAGCTTCTCAAGAAGAATGAACTAACAGTTTGGAATGAGCAATGTCAAAAGGCCTTCGATCAAGTCAAGGAGTATCTCTTGAACCCGTCTATTTTGGTTCCACCTACACCGGGTGAACCACTTCTTCTTTATCTATCAGTCATAGAAGAAGCTATGGGATGCATGCTTGTACAGTATGACAAAGATACTCGCAAAGAAAGGGCTATCTATTACATCAGTAAGAAGATGTTAGAGTATGAACGAAAGTATTTAGCTCTGGAAAAAACTTGTTTGGCACTAGTATGGGCTACTTAGAGACTTTGACACTATATGTTATCTCACTCAATTATTTTGTCATCTCGGATGGATCTCTCAAGTATCTTTTCGAGAAATCGACACTAACAGGGAGAACCGTAGGATGGTTATTGTTACTATCAGAGTTTGACATCACGCACGTTACACAGAAATCTATCAAGGGGAGAGCTGTGGCAGAATACTTAGCAGATCACCCAGTAGTAAAAGGAATAAGGCCTGTTGATCAGTTTCTAGATGAGAACATCTTGCATGTTAAAGAAGAGCCTCAGAACCAAACATGGCAGTTGTATTTTGATGGAGCCGCCAATCAGAATGGGTATGGAATAGGGGCAGTTCTGTTTTCTCCAGAAAGATGCCACATTCCGACCGCTATTAAGTTAGCTTTCTCTAACACCAATAACACAACCGAATATGAAGCATGCATCGCTGGACTTGAAGCTGCTTTGAATCTGGGCATTACAGATATTGAAGTTTTTGGGGATTCAGCCTTGGTCATACACCAGTCATTAGAAGAATGGAAGACTAGGGACGAAAAGCTGAAGCCTTATCATGAGTATTTGTTAAACTTAGTGAATAAGTTTGAAGCTATTCTGGTCCAACATGTTTCAAGGGAAGATAATAGATTTGCTAACTCGTTAGCCACTCTATCTTCAATGATCCATTTACCCCCTGGAATGGAATTGAGGCCGATCACTATTGAAGTCAAAGACAAACCTGCATATTGCTGTCAGATCAATATTGCTACTCGACTACGTAATGGAAAGTCGTAGTACACAGACAATAAAAAGGTGTTGGAAAAACAAGAATTCCCAGAAGAAGCATCGAGGAAGGAATGACAAGCCTTACTAAGATTAGCATCTCAATTTATCCTGTGCGCAGGAAGTTTATACAAAAGGTCTTATGATGGGATTCATTTGTCATGCATCGATGAAGATCAAGCTGAACAGATAATGGTTGAACTACATTCAGGAGAATGCGACCCTCACATGAGTGGGAAAATGTTAGCTAAGAAAATTATGAGACAAGGGTACTACTGGCCTACGATGGAAACAGATTGTCATCACATGGTCAAGACCTGCCACAAATGCCAAATACATGCAAATCTCATACATGTGCCACCTTCTCGATTAGTTGGTCTGACTTCACCATGGCCATTCTCAGTTTGGCGAATTGACATTATTGGTAAAATGTCGCCTAAAGCATCAAATGAGCATGAATACATTTTAGTTGCTATCGATTATTTTACTAAGTGGGTCGAAGCTGCCTCTTATGCTGTCCTCACTGCGTCTCGAGTTGCAAAGTTTATCCAAACGAACATCATCAGCCGGTACGGGGTACCTTCGGAATTGATTTCTGATAACGAGTCACATTTAAAGTGTGCGGTTATTACTTTGTGTTCAAAGTTCAAAATCTCACATCACAAATCATCTCCTTACCGTCCTCAGACTAATGGAGCAGTCGCAGCAGCTAATAAGAATCTTAAGACTGTCATCAGGAAAATGCGTCAATCACATCGAGATTGGTCTGAAAAACTGCCATTTGCATTATGGGCATATCGAACTTCAATTCGATCCTCTACCGGAGCTACTCCCTACTCCATAGTGTATGGCATGGAAGCGGTCTTGCCAGTTGAAATGGAAATTCCATCTCTCAGGGTCTTGTTGGAAAGTCAGTTGTCAGAAACAGATTGGGTTCGCCAGCGGTATGAAGAATTGAATTTGATCGAAGAAAAACGACTGAGAGCTTTGTATCACGTGTAAGCTTATCAAAGAAGAGTCGCCCGTGCATTTGACAAAAAGATCAAGGCCCGTCACTTACAAGTCGGAGATTTAGTACTCAAAGAGAATCTGGTACCTATCTTTGACCCTAGAGGGAAGTTCAAACCGAATTGGGGATGTCCATACATCATCAAGGAAATATTATCAGGAAAAGCTGTCAGACTTCAAGATCATGATGGAATCGAGTTACTAGAACCAACCAACCTTGACCAAATCAAACGGTACTACATTTAAGGAGGCCATTTTTGGCCGAATCAATTTTCCTACTATCTAGTTCATTATCTCCTTTCTCAACACCTTTGCAGCCTATTCAAAAAGAGAAAAAATATGCCTTTTACTTCTTAGCCTGATTACCTAACCCAGGGGAGGGAAAATTCGAACTACGTCTTGGTCTGATCCAAAAATTTTGGGGTACGTAGGGAACCTGAGAAGTTACTACAGGCTTGACCACATCAAAAAATAGATTCCTCGAAAAAAAATCTAGGAAATATTCAAAAGAAAAGAAAAAGAAATATCTTCAAAATAGGGAAGAAAGTTCAAAGCAAAATAAAAGAAATGCCACACAAGGGGCATTCGGGTTTTTTGAGCCTCAAAATTCCTTTCTTTTCAGACCCAGTCCTAAGCTTACTTATAAAAGTCCTCCTAAGTACCGTACAAAAAGTCAAAGAAGATAGCAAAACATGATCAGACAGTAATTCTAGGAGTTCAGAGGAGAAGAAAAAGATAAAAAAAATGATGAAGCCTGCTAAGTTGAAAACCCGAAAAGAGCGACTTAGGCAAAAATTAAGGCAAGCTCGCAAAGTTGAAAATCTGAAAGGACAACTTTGACAACAATCAGAGCCAAGAAAAATGATAAAGCTCGCTAGATCGAAAACCTGAAAAGGCTATCTAGGCAAAAGCTAGAGCAAGCTCGATAGATTGAAAACCTGAAAAGGCGATCTAGGCAAAAGTCAGAGCAACAAAGGAAAACAGAAGAAAATCCCAAGTTGAGAGCGGTCCGAGCTGAAACATTAGAAATCCGAATAATCAAGTTCAATACTTAGGTTAAACCAGGCACAGACTCAGAAGTCACAAGTATCTTGTCTACGATCAATCTGAAAATGTTTATTTCCCCAAGTGAACCAAGGGAGAGAAGAGTGAATTTTATGATGAGTCTCAAAAGGGAAATAATTTTGTTCTCTTGAGCCTGACTTAAAACCTTCAATAAAATTAATCAAAATTAAAAGTTGGATCTTTATTGCGCTTGTGGTAATCAATTTTTTTTAAACTTTCATACAAGGGGCATTTTTCTTTTTCCCCTCATATGTAGTTTCCCCTTATACTAGGGGCATTTTTTTTTGCATGATGTATTCAATTATTTTCAATGCCATGTTTATTGTCAAACTAGGGGCATTTTATTTTTGTGCAATGTTAATCTTATGAGAACCCCAAACTTAAAGTTACCCTCTTGATAATAGTTTTTCGCAAAACTCGTGAGGTTCAAACTCAGATTTTAAATTCATAAAACTTTTGGATAAAACCTTCAGGTTGAAACAAATGCATTTTGGATCTCACATAGGAGATAGGGCATTCATTCTGTCCCAGATCTATTCATTCCCAGATTCAACCCTTTTTTATCAGATTTCATTTTCAATCGTTCTTTCCCAGATTTATTCCTTCATTATCAGTTTTACTCAGCCAGATGCCACCGAAGGTTTTCTTGGAATTATGCTCAGATGTCGCCGAGGGTTTTCTTGGAACTATGCTCAGATGTCGCCAAGGGTTTTCTTGGAATTATGCTCAGATGCCGCCAAGGGTTTTCTTGGAATTATGCTCAGATACCACCAAGGGTTTTCTTGGAATTATGCTCAGATGCCACCAGGGATTTTCTTGGAATTATGCTCAGATACCGCCGAGGGTTTTCTCGGAACTATGCTCAGATGCCGCCAAGGGTTTTCTTGGAATTATGCTCAAATGCCGCCAAGGGTTTTCTTGGAATAATGCTCAGATGCCGCCGGGGGTTTTCTCGGAACTATGCTCTGATGTCGCCAAGGGTTTTCTTGGAATTATGCTCAGATGCCGCCAAGGGTTTTCTTGGAATTATGCTCAGATGCCGCCGAGGGTTTTCTCGGAACTATGCTCAGATGTCGCCAAGGGTTTTCTTGGAATTATGCTCAAATGTCGCCAAGAGTTTTCTTGAAATTATGCTTAGATGCCACCATAGGTTTTCTTGAAATTATGCTCAGATACCGCCGAGGGTTTTCTCGAAACTATGCTCAGATGCCGCCAAGGGTTTTCTTAGAATTATGCTCAGTTTATATTCACTTCATGCTCAGTTTTGACTCATTTCCAACTCAAACTCTTTGAAATCTATCTCAGATTTTGAGTCCACACACTTGCACAGTTGTTATATCAATCAAGGAGAATTTTTTAAAATTCAAGGATCTGACACTACCAGTGAGAGCTCGCGCTCAAGGACCTGACAACCTTTTAGTTCGGGGAGAGTTTTACGCTCAAGGATCCGAACACCCCGACGAATTGCTAAATCAGGCTGCAAAATGAACTGTCACTAGCTTTGGTATTCGGATATTGCACTATTTACCTAAATAGATTTGCTATCTAGTTTGCTTCAACCCTCTGCCAAAGAGGGGCATCTGTAGACACCCCATTTTTACATCCACCTGATTAATCAACTCATCAACCTGATCGCAACGGTTCCCCAATGATGGATATCCATTCCAATGCTTTATTTTGTTACCAAATATGTTTCATAAATCCGGATGAGGTATCTCGAACTAACAAAACTTAGAAATCATGCTACGCTAGGAAAATACGACCCCAGAAACATAGAAATCATCATCTTGCAAACCAAAAAGAAACTTCACGATAAAAACCCCTAAAAATGACCAAATTACCAAAATACCCCTAACATCAAAACAATCCTAGAACCTACATTACGCTTAGGAAAACCCATTCAAAACACATAAAACAACAAATCGAAATCAAATAAACCACTTCGCCAATTTTCAAAAAATTCGACAAAATTACGAAAATACCCCTCATAAAATTCACGATCATTTCACACAAAAAATTTCATAAATGACAAAAACCAACATTCCCATTGAATTCCTTACGAAAAAATGATTCCAAAACATCCTGAAATATTGAAAAATGACTTAAAATATAAAAAATCATCTCCGAAGGCAAAACGGTAATTCTACAACTTTAATAATTAAAATTTTTGAAATTAATAAACAAATCATTAAATAATGTAAAGTGAAACATTAAAGTCAATCAAGTAAGGCTAAAGTCAAGATATTAAAAGTCAACCAAGAAAGACTAAAGTCAAAGTATTAAAATCAATCTCATAAGACTAAATTCAAAACCCTAAATCAAAACACTAATCTAAACTAATTAAGTCAATCTCATAAGACTAAAATCAAAACCCTAATCTAAACTAATCAAGTCAATCCCATAAGACTAAAGTCAAAACCCTAAATTAAAACCCTAAAGACTAAGTCAATCTCATGAGACCAAAGTCTAAACCCTAATTGAAACCCAAAAAGAAATCCTAAAAGAAACCCTAATTAAACCCTAATTCTCCTAAAAAACTTTATAAATAGGAGCCTCCACACCCAATTTTCGTATCAAAGAAAAAACCCAAGGAAAAGTAGGTGAAGAAGCCCCCACAACCTCTTCAAAACCCTAATTTTGGAGTCCCAACTCCTTACCCATCACCCCTACTTCGATTTTAGCCTAAAAAATACCCAGAAACCTTTCAAAATCACCCCAAAATCCATAAAAAATTCGAAGCACCCAGATCCAAGAAGGAAATACCTTGCCTAGGAGATCAGAAATCAGATCAGGAGACAGAACAAAGTAAGGAGTACGGTACAATGAACATTTTCAACAGATCTGAGGGAATAGAACATTTGCAGATCGAAGGTAATATTTTCATTTTTTTTATATATCTAGGTTTTGTCATTAGCGATGTAATCTTATTTGGGATAAGTAGAGACCGGCATCGTCCGGGCGGGGTTGGTGTCTAACACCTTTCAACCTCGTAATATGATCCCCGGATTTAGTTTTTCTATAGTAGATAGTTTTTTATCCGTTTTAGAGTCAATTTGATTCCTAGACCATAATAACTAGGTGGCGACTCCCAAATCTCAAGGGTCAAAAGTGGATCCGAGCGCACCGCGGATCGAGGGCGCTTTCAGTTGGATAGGTAGATTTTACTGATTCAGATTTTGGGTGATGATAGGATCATGATAGGACTACAGATGGTGTTAATGGTGGCGCATGCAAGGAGGTTAAGGTTTTGTAGAGGTGGTAGTTGACTAGGATTTGGTCAGAACGCCTTGGGGGGTTGGATTTGTGGTAAAGTTTGACTGGATGGGTTTGGTTCTCAATGATTGGTAGGAGTAGGTAGTCACGGGTCGAACGATGATGTAGTGATGCTTGAGATTGGATGACGAGGTTGGTTAAAGAGACTCGAGGTGATTCGGGGTAGTTTTGAGGAGGTTATAGCAAGGAGAAGGAGACTGCTTTGGTGTTTATGAAAGGTAAGCCATAGGTTGGTTTAATGGGTTCTTAGTTTAAAGTTTTTGAATGAGTGGTTTCGGGATCGTCTCGATCGAGAATTTGGGGTGGTTTGGAGGTTGTTTTGGGCAAGAAATGGGGTGGTTTAGGGATTATTTTGGGTGAGTCAAGTTTTTTTTCTCCCCCTTAGCATGCTCTTGATTTGGAAATCATGTTCTCTTTTCCTCATTTTTTATTATTATTATTTTTTGCACATTTTTTGACTTTTTTTGGATTCCCACACGTATTTCTTTTCTTTGAATGATATCTTGACATGATTGTGATGATTGATTGGTCAATTTGGCATAGGTATGGGCTTGATTAGGTAAGAAGGGGAGATTGTGTGGGTTTGAATGGTTTTTAGGTTAGTGAATGATTAACTCTAAAGGTTTTGGTAAGATAGAATGGTTGAGGTGGACCTATTTTGTGGTTTGATAGGTGTAGGTGGAAAATGATGAGTGTTAGTGTCATACCTTGGATATGTTGGGTGAAATGAGCTCAAATAGGTAGAGTCCGGGGTTGGGGCTGGAATTGTAGGTTTTATGTAGTTGGACTTGCATCGATTTATCCCTTGACTAGATAGACTAAGTGGGTGAGGTAGATGGTTTTGGGATCGGACTGGTCGATAAATGAAATAATCTAGGAAGGATGGAAAGTAGGTGATGGTGATGTTTTTGGTGATGACTTTTAGCCTAGGGGTTTGAATAGATGGATGAAGATTATTTTTAGGGGTTGGGGATGGGCTTTGCTTGGATAAAAAATGGCCCCTGTCTTGGTTTACCGAGCCTTGTGGGCATGTATGTTCGTGCAATGTTTACTTTTGCATCTTATCATGCTTTTATCCTGCTTTAGTGCTTCACACTTTCTTTTTTATGCCCCTTGCTTGCCTTTGCTCATATTAATAACCTGTGGGTACATGTGGTGGATAGGCATTGGGTTGTAGGTGGGCTTAATTAGGTAGGAAAGGGATATAGGTTGATTAGGATGATATTATCGATCCAAGTCATGTTTGTTGAGGTCGTGGTGTTTGGGTTTATGGGTTGGTATACTTAGACATGCATCGGGGGTTATCTTAGGTGGATTTAGCGAATGATTGACTGACTAGATGGGGTAGGATGGTTGTGGGATATGGAATTGGTTAATCGGATAGGTTAAAGTGGGTTGGGATGGATGGTTTTTGTGGTGTTGGGTTTGAAGGGTGTAAGTGGGGGATGATGAGTGTTAATGTCGTATTCGGGAAGTATTAGGTGAAACTGGCTTAAATAGGTGAAGTTCATGGTTGGAACCAGTATTCGTAGGTTTATATGGTCAAACTGTCATTAGTATGACTCTTGACTAGGTAGACTGATTGGTTTTATAATTAGGTTGAGTTTTCCTAGGTTTGAAATGTGGGTTTGCTGGGTATGCTTAAGCGTATCTTTGAAATGGGTAGACGTAGGTAGGCAGGTAAGGTTGGATTTTTGCTAGGTTACATCGAGATAGACAATCAAGAGGTTTTTCCTCTGTTGACTCAACGAACTGGTGGCTTGTAGATAGAAAGAGAGCGACGAACTAGAGTAGCGAGGCATTCTTTAAATGAGGAGGAGGAAGCGAGACTTAGGGTCCGGGTCCATTTTGCTCTAGGGTCTGGGGTAGCTACTGAGTCAGGCAAGCTAGGTCAGCCTTTGTGGAGACATGATTCTTTTTCTGTGGTCGGTTCTTCTTCTGGTAGCTGGGCTGATAAGGCAAGTACCTCTCGGAGTGGTCCCGTTGAAGACTCGGCAGGTAGTGGTAGAGGCCATGGCAGATGTGGAAGCAGGGGTGGCAGAGGCCAAGCATACAAGGTTAGTGGTACAGGCCGGGTTGGTCGGGAGGTTCCCAAAGTCGAGATCTTTGAAAAAGAGAGCGAGATGGTCCCCGATACCTCTCTTCTGCTCGGGTTAGGGAGACATGTCTTCATGTTGGTCTGATTGGATATCCCTACCCTCTATTCGTCAACTAGCTTCAGGGGTTGATGGAGTGCGTTTCTTTCTATAGCCATCCTATTCTCTGATGATATCAGGATGCAGTTTTCGACTGTAGGCTTCGATGCATTCTTGCAGATTCCAACTCTCAAGGCTGATCGTCCTTTGTTTTTGGCCATGGTCGAGAGATGGTTTCCAGTGATTCACTTCTTTCACATGCCAGAGGTAGAGATAAGCATCAGGCCTTCGGACTTTATAGCGATCACGGGCATTGCCATGGACAAAAGAACCCTTGGCCATGTTGAAAGTACTGGAGGTAGGGAAGCTTTCGGGCATTGCTAGAGCTCCTGCCTCCATGGTAAGGAAAATCAGGCGGATCAGCACCGAGGTACTGATGGGGTTGTTAACAGGGCCCCCACACTTACCGAGAAGGAGTGGCTCACTTTGGGGATAAAGATTTTGATATTGTTTTCCAAATATGTTTCCTTTTACTCCTTGGCAGTTGCTTCTTTTTTGAGGATGATCCATCCGTTTCCACCACATTCCTCTCAGTGATGCAAGACATTGACCATATCAGAGATTTTGACTAGGGGAGTCTGGTCTATGGGATCATTTTAGTGGGCCTAGATCGAGTAGTGGAAGGGATCACTAAACCCCGTGGAGTTGGGATCTCCACCTGATTTTTCTGGCAGTTCATCGAGGTAATGTATCTCATTTTTAACCCTTGTTTGTTTCTTTTATTAGCCTCTCATTCCCTGTCTGACATTTTATTCCTCTCTAGATTTTTGTTCATGTATATTTTTTTCTATATGCCTATTCAATGCCATCCCGACGAAGATTATCCTTTGGGTGCCTTTTAGGCCACCAGAAATGTCAGGGCTATCAAGAGCAGCCTTCAGATTGCTCGGGCCCATATTGATAGGTGTCGTCTTCGAGACGTGAATGCTTTAACCCTATTTTCTCTGCTCCTTTAAACTTGGACTTACATATGCCTGTTGTCTGATTTTCTCTTTTGCAGATCTTCTCTGTCATGCCTCAAGACCTTCCCCGCACTGCCAACGGGAAGCAGGAAGTGCGAAACTCTTATAGGAGTAACATTCGACGACAGTGCTACCCATTTTTCATCGAAGAGCAGTTATACACTTTTTATTTGGGAAAACGCCTATTCTTCCAGCATGACGAGAGTTTTTGCATCCCTGTCACTCCCCCTGAGCCTATCTCGGGGGCTATGATGGTGGATGAGTACTTGCCCAGTCGAAAGACGTAAATGCTGCTAGGCTGGTGAGGTGTGGTGACTATCAGGCCTAGTTTAGAAAGGCGTCCATTGGATGCATTATGCTTGCAGCCACTGCCCAGGCTGGGATCACCGAGATCGGAGGGATTCTGATCCAGGAGCATGCGTTACAACACGTATTTGTCCCTATTTCTCTTTTCTCAGGATTTTCTGTATCTTATTGTTTTAATTAGTTTCAAACTTTTGATTTTAGGCAAATGATCTTTGTCGCCTCCAAGAGGGTTATGACGTTATTGAGGCGTAGGCGACGAGGGCCGTGGAGATGGAGAACAGGTGGAAGGCCTCTAGGGCTGAGGTAAAGAAGCAAGCCGCTTACCTAGAGGCGTAGGCCGCCTGTATCCAGGAGTTGGAGCTAGAGATGGCCCTGCGGGAGTCTCGTCTTCAGGTTGAGATGGTACGTCACCTTTCTTTTTCTCTTCTATTTGTAAATCATAGTTCATTTCTCTCCTATTTTTATTAGTTCTCTTATGATCTTTTCAGAACTATTATCAACGTCGAAATGAAACGAATACCTCTACGCGCCTTCCGACACCTCCCCGAGTGAGAATTTGCATTTTAGTTCTTTTCAGGCTTTCCCTTCCACTGGACCCTCTGTCTCAAGTGCTAATCTTTTGGGGACTATAGAACAGGATGCTGCCCTGGACACAGAGCTTTTCTTCACGGATTTTGAAGAACAACTGCAGCTACACGATCTACCTTTTTTCGAGGTATCTGGCTCTGGCGTAGTGACTGGATCTTCTTCTGGAGCGATCTTGGAGACTCAGAGTGCCCGAGATGATGCTGGACCCCCCTCTGTTTGATTTTTTTCTTTAATGTACCTTGCAAAACATGGAGATATTTTGTATTAGTTTTTGGACATGTTTATGTAAACATTTTCATATTTTGTATATATATATATATATATATATATATATATATATATATATATATATATATCGATGTTTGTCATTTCTTAACATTTATTGAATCCTAATAATTGTGCGTGCAATTGATTTGGGCATCAATGGGCCTTCATGGAGTGATAATGGCCTTGTGAGTGTTTGGGAGTGGGTACAAAGTGTGATCGGGGTCCACAGGACCCTTCAAGTGTATTCTTGAGTGGTGTGAGTCATTCGTGAGCCTGGAGCCCTGTGGTAAGTGACTCATATGGATAGTGTGATATGAGTGCCTAGGCTTCGAAAAGTTTCAATCCGGGTAACATGATCAAAGTCGGTTTCAAAGATGCAATTATCACATATAGAATATAATTTTCACATCTTGATGGTTATCAGATGTTTCGTTTGTATTTATCGAGTGCGAGATAGCTACAATTATTTTCCATGTGATGTTGAGAACTCAAAACCCAAAAAAGAACACACAATTCAGAGGTCCCAAGCTTAAAAATGTTCTGGTCCCTGCTCCAAGCACGGACGATTTAATTAGAACTTTTATCCATGTTCACAGTATGGATGAGATATCTTATCATTTCATCCATGCTTTGAGCACAGACGGGTAACTTATTATTTCATCCGTGCTTTGAACATGAACATGTCTTTTATCATTTCATCCGTGCTTTGAGAACGAATAAACCAATTTGTGTTTTGTCCGTGTTTGGACCACGGACCAATATGATTTCTTTTTCTTCAAAGCCTGTTTCCACACTCCTTATGCCCTAACACCCATTTTCACAATTTGTAATTCCCTCTTTCACACTTTGTGCATATTTTTTACTCTCCTTCTTCTCCAAGACTTTTTCTCAAGCTCCATAGAAGCATTTCCCATTCTTCCCAACTTGAAAAGGTATGGCATTGTTGATCCTTTTTTGAGTAGTTGGATAGGGGGTATGGATAGTAATGAGAGGGCTCAATGAGATTTGAATAAATTTTACACTCTTCTTGCCAAAGATTCCATTGTAATAGGGCTTGATTGAGGCAATGATGGGGTGTTGGGTTCCCGAACTCAACCACTTCCATTTTGGGAAACACAAGATGACTCCTGCCATTGAGGAGTTTGAAGTGTTATTGGGTCTCGAGATGTCAGGTGTTGTTGTTGTTCCACCTTTGCGTGATAGTTATCAAGGTGAGGCTTCCAACTTTTTGGGGATAAACCGTAAGTTTTTGAAGATCCCCGATGGTAGATCTGTTTTGAAGATAATGTATAGAGCTTTCTTAATCGATCATCTTACAGATCCTTTGAGGCTGATAATTCACTTTAATATCCTTACTTTGATGGTAGTGAGTCAACTCTTATTCCTGGGTGACGGAGACATCATGGACATCTCCCTCATTCACGTGATTCAACAAGTCCAAGAGGGATGTCGGTTGGCCCCTATGCTTTTGAGTGAGATGTTCCAATCTCTCACAGCTTGTTCGTCCGATCATAATCGGATTTTTTGTAGATACATTCCACTCCTACAGGTAAATTCCAAACTTAACATAAATTTTCAATTTAAATTTAGTAGTTTTCAAGAGTTTAGAAGGCTTTTTTTTGTAGCTTTGGTTATTGGATCATTTGACTTCGACTGAAGCCGTTTATCATTTGTTTTGCGTTAATGCCGACTTCGTACTTATGATGTCGATGTGAGTTATTCCCTTGGTATCGTGTGGCAAAGAGGAACGGTTCACTTTTATTTATAACCTTAATGATTATGTAGTGAGATGGGTCGGTGCATTCCAGCCTCGGGGGTCTCCCATGATTGCATTTGATGGGACCCATTTCCTTGTTCTGATTGGTCTCCATGGGGTGACTCACTATGTACCACTTCAGGTTCTTCGGTAATTTGACTACGATCAGGGTGTGCTCATCCCTGAGAAATTTAGCAAACTGGTTGGTCCTTTATCAATTGCACTTCTAAGTCAACTCGTGAAAGAATAGAGTCGAGTTGAAGTTTTGAGTCGACCCGTCTTTGCAGCACACCTATTCCCGTCATACTTGCATTGGATTCGAGAACTCATCTCTGGGAGGTAATCGGTGTTGATAGTGCCCCGAGCACGTCCTGATGCTTCATCCTTCTTTGATTATTGAGATCGAGTGGAGGAGTCCCAAACTAACTAGTGTCGAATTCATGTCATTTGACTCAAATCCGAGAAGAAAATTCAGAAAGAGATTGTTCGACTGACATCCGAACTTACACGATTAGGATCTAGTAATAGTGGTGAAATGGCTAGGCTTCGAGCCAAAATTACTGAGTTGAGGGATAAGTTTGCCCAGAATCCTTATTTTGATGATTTTGTAGCTTATTTGGTGAGTCGTAATGCTTCGGATGCTAAAAGAATGATGACTAGCCAGGTTGTCCGGATCCGTGCTTTTGAGGAACGCCTTAACACCTTATTTATTTCTTACCACGATGTTTGACAGGCTGCATGTTGTATTCCTTATTTTTTTTGTATTATCTTAACATTATCTGAATATACAAAAATGCTAAAAGATTTAATGCAAAGAAAATAGTTTTTGTACTTACTTGGCCTCAGGTGTATCTATTATTCTTGAAAACGCGGAGTTTTGTTGAATAAGTCCTAGATTTGTCGTCATTGGCCAAAATAGTAGTTTTTATTTTAAAATTTTATGAAATGTCTTTATCACATGAGTATGATAAAGTTAGAGTTTGTAAAATCTTTGGTTGTGACGGTCTTGGTATTTTTGCCAACCGCAAGGGATACGAGCGTCAATCACTCATTTGGTTCCCTTAGAGTTATCCCTAGTGCCCTGGAACTGGAAGACTGTTTTCTGTTCGGGTTTTGGGATTTTTAGAAAAATTTGTCGTTCATAGTTTATACTCTTACAGGCCAAGAGTTCTTGTTTTTTTTTATATTCCCTTATTGCCCCTAGTACCAGTTATGATTTTCACCAGACCTGATTTTCACATTTTGCGTATCGATGTCCTTTCAGGTTTTCATCGTACTAGTGATTTTGATATTGATAGTTTGATTCTTTTACTCATAGTGCCCTTTCGTGTTTTCGCTATGCCCTTTCAGATTATGCTTGTATTTTTTTTTTATAGATTTTTTACATTAAAATTCTTGCTTGGAGTCTTTGTGTCTTTGTGGCTTAGTGACTCAAGTTGAGCTACGAGATCAGCGACTTTACTCTTGTAGTGGCACTTTTTCTTGAGTAATCGATCTAAATTCTCCTCTAAGGTTTTTCGACAACTTCTCGTGCTTCGGTAACTCAAGTTGACCCGCGAGATCAACTACTCTACGCTTCAAGACACTCTTTTTTTTTCGAATATCCGATCTGGATTCCCCTCTCGAGTCTTCAATGGCTAATAAGATTTGAGGTACGGATCAAGTTACAAGTCATTGATGCTGTCATTATCATTGTGTTGTCCTAGAACGTTCTCTGATCTGAAAGGACTTTTAGTGGGATGAAACTTTGGCTTTGGTTATTGGTATTAGATAGATACAAAAGATGTTATGGTCTAAGTTTATCTAAAACGGGCTAGACATGGGATTTGTCTATTTTTGTTTCGAAAAGGTGATCTATGTCTTTTCCTAACGTCTCCCGAGCTTGTTTAGGTTGGAGATTTGGGTTGAGCTCAAGATCAAGTGTCCGAGTTTTGACTTTTTTATTTTTTTATATTTTTAGCCGTTCATAGTTTATCTTCATGTGGGCTAGGAGTACTTTGATGCTTTTGCTTTGATTTTCTGTTTTATTTTTATTTCATTTTATAGTGTTGACTTGCCCCAGTCTTAGGTTAAGAAATGAACGTGATGGCTCAAAAGGGTTGATTAGGGTTAGATAGTTATTTTCAAGATAGAAAAGATGGAATTTTGTCATCTCAGGATCAATTTTTAGGTATAGTATTTTTTAACAGTATCAGCATTGATCGGTTGAGGGAAAACTTGTCCGTTCATTTCTGTAAGAATCAAAGCTCCTCTTGTCATTACTTTTTGCACAATGAATGGTCCCTCGTATTTGGTCAAAACTTTCCTCGGGCATCTTCTTAGATTGGCAGGATTTTCTTCAAGACAAGGTCTCCTAGGTAGAAATCTCTAGGTTTGACTTTTTTATTGTGGGCATGAGCTATTTGTCGTTAATAGATATGTCTATGCCAAATAGTTGCAAGGCACTTCTCCTTTATCAGATTTTGTTTATCGAACCGAGCTTGAATCTATTCAGTTTCATCCAATCCTGGAGGGAGGAAATCTCGACTTCTAAAAGCAAAACTATTTCCATTTCGTACACTAGGAAGTAAGGCGTTGCCTCAATC
Source organism: Akebia trifoliata (assembly GCF_017979445.1). Taxonomy (NCBI): domain Eukaryota; kingdom Viridiplantae; phylum Streptophyta; class Magnoliopsida; order Ranunculales; family Lardizabalaceae; genus Akebia; species Akebia trifoliata. The sequence continues at coordinate 22,734,616 of NC_141380.1, forward strand.
GAAGTCCTAAATGAGGTTTGATAGGTGTGAAGTGCAAAAGGCAAGATGTCGTGCCAATCCTTGTTTGTGACAACCATCTTCTCGATAATTCTCTTAATGTTCTTATTGGCTACCTCGATGGCTTCGTTCATCTTGGGTCCGTAGGGTACTGAGTTATGATGAGTGATCTGGATGTCTTCGCACATCTTGATCATATATTTGTTCTTGAAGTATTTTGCATTGTAAGTTACTAATCCGCTGGAAAACCCATATTGACAGATGATGTTGTTCTTGAAAAAATTCAAGACGTTGTTTTTCATGAAATTAGCATAGGATGTCGTTTCTACCCATTTAGTAAAGTAATTGATAGCGATTAGGATAAAATAGTGCCTATTTGCCGTTTTTGGCGAGATCTGCCCGATGATGTCCATGCCTTAGAACGAGAAAGGCCAAGGGGTGGTCATGTTATGTAATTCTGAAGGTAAAGCGTTGATCTTGTTGGAGTAAATCTGGCATAGATGGCATTTTCGAACATGCTGGTAATAATCACTCTCCATTGTTGTCCAATAATATCCCATTCTCATGATCTTCTTAGCGAGCATGTGACCATTCATGTGAGGTCCACAGATTCCACAGTGCATAGTCTCAATCAATCGTCTTTCTTCTACTTCTGCCATGCATCAGAGCAGGATCTCGTGATGTGACTTCTTGTACAGAATGTCGTTGCTTAGGAAGAATTGGCCTGCCAATTTCTAAATGGTCTTTCGATCATTTGACGTTGCATATGATGGAAGGGTTTGATCTTCGAGGTATGTCTTAATATCCAAGTACCATGAATTTTTTTCAGACTATTCTACTTCAATGGGTAGATAATAGGCTGGCTCATCTTGAATCTCAATCTCAATAGGGTCGATGACTAGGTCTTTTGAGATAGTAATCATGGAAGCTAGTGTTACTAGTGCATTTGCAAATTGATTCTTAGCTTTCGACATGTATGTGAATGATATCTTGTTGAAGCTTGAGCTTAATTATTCGAGATACTTATGGTAAGAGATCAATCTTTGCTCTCGGGTCTTCTATTATCCAATTGTCTAATTGATTACTAAGCTTGAATCTCTGAATACATCGATTTCATCTACCTCGAGGTCTAATGCTTCTTTCAACCCTACTATGCATGCTTCATATTCCGCCTTGTTGTTAGAACATTGGAATTTCAATATGATGGCGATTGGTACGTGAGACCCGTCTGGTTTGATTAAGACTGCCCCTATTTTGTTTCTTTTCTTATTAGCTACTCCGTTAAAATACATTTTTCAGCTTGGTTATTCGTCATCGTCCTCAATCTTAGTAAGTAATATGGTTTCGTTATGAAAGTTCATTTTTAATGACTCGTAGTCAGGCAACAGGTGCTCGGCTAAGTGATCGGCAATAACTTGTCCCTTGATGACCTTTAGAATGACATAGGTGATGTCTCAGATAACAATAATTGCCATTTCATTATGTGACCTGTTAGCGCTGGTTTTTCAAAAAGGTACTTTAACGGGTCCATTCTGGCAATAAGCATAATTGAGTAACTGAGTAGATAATGGTGTAGTCGTTGAGATGCCTAGACTAATGCATAACAAGTCTTCTCAAGTGTCGAATATTTTATTTTGTACTCAATAAATTTCTTGTTGAGATAGTAAATGACTTACTTCTTTCGCCCTGATTTATCTTATTATCCTAATACACACCCCATTGACGTCTCTTACACTGAGATATACATCAGTAGAGGTCACCCTAGAGTAAGAGGGATCAAGATTGGTGGGTAGAGAAGATATTGCTTGATTTTGTCAACTATTTCCTGATAGTTATTGTTCCACTTCTTTGGTGTGTCCTTTCTGAGTAGCTTAAAGATTAGCTCATAGATAGGTGTGAGTTGAGTAATGAATCGACTAATATATTATATTCTCTTCAAGAATATTTGAAATCTCTCTCCGACACAGGTGCCTTCATCTCAATGATATATTTGGTTTTTGTCGGATCTATCTTGATGCCTCTTTTACTAACGACAAACCCTAGTAGCTTGTTCAATGTTGCCCCAAATACACATTTTGTCAGGTTGAGCCTTAGATTGTACTTCTTTAGATCGGTCAAACAACTTTTTGAGATTTACCAGATAGTCTTCCTCTATGCCCGACTTAGCGATCATGTCATCTACGTAAACCTCCATTTTCTTATGAATCATGTCGTAGAATAATGTTGTCATTGCACGATGATAAGTTGTCTCTGCGTTCTTTAACCCGAATGACATGACTTTTTAGCGAAAAGTACTCCATGGTGTGATAAAAACACAATAAATAATAATATAAAAAAAGAAAATTACCTCGCAGATTACAACGATTCCCTCAGCACTAGCGAAGAGAATCTTTGTATGTATTTACTTGTTATTCGCTCGCACCGAATCTGATTTTTGATCTCCAAGTTGAGGTATATCTTTTTCTTAGATCTGTTAGTTTTCTGATTTTTTTTATGGATTTCAAGGTGTTTTGGAAGGGTTTTTGGGTGTTTTTTGAGCTAAAGTTGGGGTATGGATGTTAAATAAGGAGTTAGGACTTCAAAATTAGGATTTTGGGAAGGTTGGGGAGACTTCTTGACCTACTTTTTCTAGGGTTTTTTCTTGGATACGAAAATAGGTTGTAGAGACCCTTATTTATAGATTTTTTTATATTATTTTTTAAATAGAGTTAATGTTTAATTAGAATTATTTTAGATAGAGTTAGAGTTTAATTAGAATTATTTTATTAGATAGTTTTAGAGTTTAATTAGAATTCTATTAGGGTTAGGGTTTGACTTTGGTCTTATTAGATTGATTAAGGTTTTGACTTAAGTCTCACTTGATTGACTAGAATTTAGGATTTTATTAGAATTCTATTAGGTAGAATTAGTGTTTAATTAAAATTACATTAGATAGTTTTAGAGTTTAATTAGAATTCTATTAGGTTTAGGGTTTGACTTTGGTCTTATTAGATTGATTAAGGTTTTGACTTAAGTCTCACTTGATTGACTAGAATTTAGGGTTTGAACTTAAGTTTTACTTGATCGACTTGATTTTAGGATTTTAACTTAAGTCTTACTTGATTAGGATTTCACTTTATATTAATTAATGTTTTAATTATTAATTTCAAAATTTTTAATTATTAAAATTGTAAAATTATCGTTTTACCATCGGAGAGGACTTTTTAAGTTTAAAGTCGTTTTTCAATGTTCCAAGATGTTTTGGAATTGATTTTTCATAAGGAATTCAATGGCAATATTGGTTTGTGTCATTTATGAAATTTTTTATGCGAAATGATCGTGAACTTTATCATGGGCATTTTCGTAATTTTGTCAAATTTTGTGAAAATTTGCGAAATGGTTTATTTGGTTTCGATTTGTTGTTTATGTATTTGAAAGGATTTTCTTAAGCGTAATGTAGGCTTTAGGGATGTTTTGATATTAAGGGTATTTTGATAATTTGGTCATGTTTTAGTAATTTTTATCGTGAAGCTTCTTTTTTTCTGCAAGATGATGATTTATATGTTTTTGGGGCATATTTTCCTAGCGTGGTGTGGTTTCTACAGTTTTGTTAGTTTAAGATACTTCATCTGAATTTCTGAACCATATCTGGTAATAAAATAGAGTATTGGAATAACCATCCATCATTGGGAACCGTCGCAACGGGATTGACGAGTTGGTTAATCAGACGAATGCAAAAATGGGGTACCTACAGATGCCCCTCTTTGGTAGAAGGTTGAAGCAAACTAGATAGGAAATCTATTTGGTAGATAGTGCGATATTCGAACGTCAAAGCTAGTGACAGTTTATTTTGCAGCCTGATTTAACAATTCGTCAGGATGTTCGGATCCTTGAAAGTAAAACTCTCCCCGAATAAGTTTGTCAGGTCATCAAGCTTGAACTCTCACTGACCATGTCAGATCCTCGAATTTTAGAAAATTCTCCCTGACTAATGCAAAAGTACACGTGTGTGTAATGGTGTGATGCTTACTGAGTAAAAATGTGTCAGGTCCTAGAGATCTTCTCTCACTGACAATAATGATTCAAAATTGTAATGTGCTCATGCAACGAAAGCAATCATGGAAAGGTTGAACAAATAGGTAATTGGAGTAATAACATTGTAGGAACTTCGTTAAATCCTATTTGAAATTCTTTTTTAGAATTCGAAAAAGTTTGAATCTCGTTTATCGGACTCGACCCTATTGTAGTCACGTTTCTTGGGTTAAGGAATTTAAACATTCCTGTTAATTCATTCTATGATTCAAAAAAAGTTGGAGTCTCGTTTATCGAACTCGAACTTATTAGAGCCACGCTTCTTGGACTAAGGTTTACAGGAACTTAAACAATCTTGCTAATTCATTCTATGATTCAAAAAAAGTTAGAGTCTCGTTTCTCGGACTCGAATTTACTAAGCCACGTTTCTCGAGCTTAGATTTATAGGAACTTAAACAATCTTATTAATTCATTCTATGATTTAAAAAAAGTTGGAGTCTCGTTTCTTGAACTCGAACTTACTAAACCACGTTTCTCAGACTTAGATTTATAATAACTTAAACAATCCTATTAATTCATTCTATGATTCAAAAAAAGTTGGAGTCTCATTTTGCAGACTCGAACTTACTAAGCCACGTTTCTCGGCCTTAGATTTATATGAACTTAAACAATCCTATTAATTCATTCTATAATTCAAAATCGAGCTCAAAGTTTGAAAGATCGAACATTTATTGGCTTATCATGCATCTGGATTCATAATTATAATTGGACTTCATCGGACTTTTAAGTAAGATTTTCCCTTTTATCATGTGATTAAGAATAAAATTTTAGAATTAAATGACTTTCAAAAATGCCCCTAGTTTCAAGGTTGGCTTTAACTAGAACTTGACTACGGACTAATAGAATGTATTGATGTATGTCAGATAAAAGAACTAACATTCCTTCAAATTTAAGACTCTTGATATTATCATATGTGCAATAAGGGATTGATCATTTTTTTTCGAATTTCTTTTAAAAAATCTTGATAAATATTAGAATAGAAGATCTTTATCTTCAAAGTGGTTGATAATTCTACATCTTTCTTTAGCGAACACTTGAACAAGTAAACATACTCTTGAAGATCTTACAATATTCAAGATAACTTCTGATTTTTTCGACTTCAACATTGTTTTCATCGGATGTGAGCTCTTGGCTGAAAAACGAATGTTGTGGCTTGAATAGTTCTGCATTTTCTAGTTCCTGCACAAGCTTCTTTCTGAATTTTTCTTCTTGATGAGACATTTCCTCTTATTTGATGATGCCCTAATTTTTTCCTAGGTTGCCTTTCCAGGCTTTCAACCTAGTGGGTTTTTCTTTTCTTTCTCTAAAGATGCCTTGATTTTTGCCTAGGTCGCATTTTCAGGTTTTCAACCTAACAGACTTTCTTTTTTATGATTATGCTCTAACTTTTGCCTAAGTCGCCTCTTCGGGTTTTCGACTTAGCAGGTTTTTTTTTCTCGATGATCTTGAATATTCAACTCGACAGCTTCTTGGTTCCCTACACCTTAACCGAGTCAATTAGAATTCAGAAGGACTTAATAGGTGGGCTTAGGGCATAGTTTAGAAAGAAAGGGTAAAATGCTTGACTTCCCAAAATGCCCCTAGTCTAATATTCTCTTTTTTGTCATTATTTTTTGTAAATTCTTTTAACACTTTTTTTTCTAATGCCCCTAGTTTGGCATTATTTTCTTTTCTGTCAATTTTTTCTAATGCCCCTAGTTTGACATTTTCTTCTTTTGAACCTTTCAATAGGGGATTTTCCTTTTGGATGACATTTTTCTTAAGAGAATACATTTTTTTGCGTAACCAGGCCTGAAGTAACTTCTCAGGTTGCCTACGTACCTGTAGACACCCCATTTTTGGACTTACCTGATTAATCAACTCGTCAACCCGATTGCAACAGTTCCCAATGATGGATGTTTATTCGAATGCTTTATTTTGTTACCAGATATGTTTCAGAAATCCGGATGAGGTATCTTGAACTGACAAAATTGTAGAAACCACGCTACGCTAGGAAAATATGACCTCAGAAACATAGAAATCATCATCTTGCAAAAAAAAAGAAGCTTTACGATAAAAATCACTAAAAAATGATCAAATTACCAAAATACCCCTAAACCTCAAAACATCCTTAGAGCCTACGTTACGCATAGGAAAACCCTTTCAAACACATAAAACAACAAATCGAAATCAAATAATCATTTCGCCAATTTTCGCAAAATTTGACAAAATTACAAAAATACCCCTCATAAAGTTCGCAATCATTTCTCACAAAAATTTCATTAATGATAAAAAAAAATATTTCCATTTAATTCCTTACGAAAAATTGATTCCAAAACATCCAGGAACATTGAAAAACAACTTAAAATGCAAAACGGTAATTTCACAATTTTAATAATTAAAAATTTTGAAATTAATAAATAAAAAATTAAATAATGTAAAGTGAAACATTAATAAAATTAATTTAAAATTTTGAATTAAAAAATCGATCAATCAGGCTTTCAGGCAAAATTGTTGATGGTTGCCAGGATATTTATTCAAGGACCCCTCCATCTGGGGGCCCAAAGAATTAAAGATATAATAAAAGGGGGTTCTCCAAAAATTAAAGTCAATCAAGTAAAACTAAAGTCAATCTTAAAGTCAATCAAGTAAGACTAAAAGTCAACCAAGAAAGACTAAAGTCAAAGTATTAAAGTCAATCTCATAAGACTAAAGTCAAAACCCTAATCTAAACTAATCAAGTCAATCTCATAAGACTAAAGTCAAAATCCTAAAAGAAACCCTAATCAAATCCTAATTCTTCTAAAAAACTTTATAAATAGGAGCCTTCACACCCTATTTTCGTATCAAATCATAAACCCTAAGAAAAGTAGGTCAAAAAACCTCCCTAACTTCCCATAAACCCTAATTTTGGAGTCCTAACTCCTTACCTAACACCCATACTTCGATTTTAGCTTGAAAAATATTTAAAAACCTTTCAAAAACACCTCAAAATCTATAACAAATTCGAAGAATCCAGATCTAAAAAAGAGATACCTTACCTCGGAGATCAGAAATCAGATTTGGAGACAAAACGAAGTAAGGAGTACAGTACAAGGAGCAATTTTATCAAATTTGAGAAAATAAAACCGTTGCATTCGAAGGTAAAATCTCTTTTATTTTTTCTATCTAGGTTTTTGTTAGTAATGTAGTTTTATTTGGGATAAGTAGAGATCTGCATTGGCTGGGCAGAATTGGTGCTTAATACCTTCCAATCCCGTAATGTGATCCTCGGATTCAGTTTTTCTTTAGTAGATTAGCTTCTTTAACCGTTTAGAGTCAGTATTCGGTTCCTAGACCGTAATAACTAGGTGACGACTCCCAAACTTCAAAAGTCAAAAGCGGATCCGCGCACCCCGCGGATCGAGGGCACTTTCAGTACCCCAAATATTTCTTTTTCTTTTGGGATTAGGTCAAAACGTAGTTCATACTTAGACTTCCCTCCCAAGGTTGGTTGGTGTGGTTTAGAAAGAAACAGGGTATTGGATTTTTTTAAAGACTACGAGGGGCTAAAGAAAGTTATCTTTTTCTTGGTAAGACAGGAAAATAGTTCGACCAAAGAAGGTCTCCTTTGGTGAAGTGCTAATTGATTTTGTTAAAGTTCTAGGAACTTGATGTCTTAAATTCTTTACCGAGGAAGGTCTTCTTTTGAGAAAAAGTAATCTCCAGTCTTCTTCTGAGAAGGGGTAATCTTCAGTCTTTTTCTGAGAATTAGTAATCTTCAGTCTTTTTCTGAGAATGAGTAATCTTCAGTCTTCTTTTACGAAGTTGAGTGTAATTGAGTTCTTTGTATTTGATATTGACTCGTTCAACCATTTCCAAACTTCGAATAAAATCTCATGTTCTTTTGTTAATGATAACTCTTTTCCCTGCGTGAAAAACACAATAGATCCCTTCTTGTAATCTTGGCACATTTGTGATGGTTTCAACTACATCATTCCTTATCGATAATCTTTAATCTTGAAGTTCACCCCCGACTATATGCCTTGATCTATTTGGGTGCAATCTATCAATATATCTTCATGAAACCATGAAGGAACATTGTTGAATTTCTCAAGTAAGTTTATTATTCTTTCATATTCCTCTGAAGATAATGTTGTACTAATTTGTACTTCTTGAGTGTACTCTTTAATTCCAATATTTAGCAAATTTGATTAGTAAGCTTTAAGTCATTTCTTATGTTAGATTTTATGTTCACATCATTATTGCACACATGATAATCAAACGTTTCTTTATTTATTAGAATAAAAAAGAACATAGGCTGACAAATCTGACTAAAGCCCAAAATTAAAGATGACTAACTGAACTCAAAGACTGACGTAACTGAAGCTAAAAAAATTAAGAAGACTTAAAAAGACGACATCATTCTGAATGGAGGGGCACAATTCTAGGGTCTATGCCACTTTGGTTATCTTCGATGGATGACTTAAACTTGCCTACTTTTACTATCTCTTTATATTCGGATTCAAGCCTGTCATATGCTGGACAACTTGTTGCTTCAATAATATTTTTGTTATTTAATTCTAGTACTGCCTTGGGGTAGATATGCTCATCTTGGCATGGTGGAGGTACACTGTTAGGACCAACTGAATAAATGAAGGAAATTGGGTCAATCGACTCGAATTTGAATAGGGATATCAGGTTCAAAGTAGAGGGAGGTTGATTTTTAAAGGTAGGTAAATGATTAGTTTTAACATTGGGTGCGGTAGGAGCGGGTATGGTGACTTTTTCTTTTTCAATCAAGTCTTGGATAGCATGACGGAGAGTAATACACCTATCAAGAACATGACCAGGCATCTGATGGAATTCACAGAATTGCCCATTATCCATGTTTGGAAGAAGATGATTAGGCAAAAGCTTAGGTTGTAAAGGTGTCAGCAATCCCCTTTTCATCAATTTTTTATAAGCAATACTAAGGGACATTCCAAGATTGGCAAATTGTCTCTTAGGCTTGGCTTATGAGGGCTGAGTAGCTTGAGGAGATAGTGCGAAAAAGGTGTTGGCCACTTGTAAGGAATTGACATTAGGTTTGAAATGTTTGGATTTTGACTCAGACGAGTTACTAAAAAGTCCCGAAGAGTAGACATCCTCAACTTGATTTTCAGCCTCAAGAAGGGATTGAAAAGTGGGAAGGTACTGAGGCATCAAGTACTTGGCATAATTTGGAGTGAGATTCCAGAGGATGATCTTGACTTGTTTCTTCTTTTGAGGTCGGTCCGACAATTGAGTGGCTTTAGCTCTCCATCGAGTAATGAACTCAGTGAAAGTTTTCCCGGACTTCTTTTTAGTAATTTATAGGTCTCTTCTTGTGAGTTCAATATCTGTGTTGAATGAATACCGACCAATAAACCCTTTCATCAATTCATACCATGTTCTTACCCGAGATGAGTCCAATGACATTAACCAGCGTAAGATAGGACCTGTAAGGGTTCTTTAAAAAAGTTGAGCCATCTGTTCTTCACTTAGACCTTGAGATTGCATTATGTCGACATATACTTTCAAGTGAGTCCTAGGGCATCCAATACCGTCAAACTTCTCTATGTCTGGCATTGTGAACTTCTCTGATAGACGGACCGTGGGAAACAAGATCATTGTCCCTAATCAAAGAGCAAGATCGTCAGTCTTTGATATTCTTCAAAGTAGTTTCAACCTGAGTTATTCGATGAGCTAAGATAGAGTCGACAGGTAATTCATTATCTTCTCGATTTTCGACGAGGTCAAACACATCCTGAGGTTCTTTATCTTTTTTTTTCTTTTCAGTCTTTAGGGCTTCAATCTGTGTTTAGACAGAAGTGATAATTTTCACTTGAAAAGATTCTAAAATCTGACGGAGCGTTGTTTCATCCATTGTACTTGTTTCTTTTTGTGGTGAGGGCTGACTACTTGGACTTGATAATGATACTCTGGAAAGATAACTTTTTTCACGGACCCAAAGTGGTATAGATAGTGGTTTAGAACGTTTAGGAGCAATTATTACCTGATTGAAGTAAACCAAGGTTAACCGTTGACTCTAAAGGTTTGACTCTTAACCACATTATTAAAGTTTCGATATAGATTAACCCAAGTCCGGTGGAAAATATTGAATCCAAATGCATTATAAGTCTATAGTGACTAAGAAAGTGAGAAAGGTTAGACAAGGGTCTACCCCTAATTGGGATTGAACCTTTGATCAAACAAATTAATTTGATCCTAAAATCGAATATTTTTATATAAAGTGGTCTAGATTTTTAAAAGTGAAACCAATTAGTCCAACTGATTTGGTATTGATCAGTTTGATCCATTTGTCAATTGGGCCAACTGGTTAATTGGTTCAAATTGATCGGTACATTTCGCCAATTGGGTCAGACAGATATAGTGGGTTTAGTTTGAACAGTCTGGATCAGTCCACCCATTTACCTATTGGTTGGATTAAATAGAACAACCCGGGAACACCCATAGTCAGTTCAGGTCGTGACCTATAGGAAAGTTTTTAGACTCTAGGTTTACTACGTGCAATGCAATTTATCTGGCTACCCTTGCCCAAGTGCACCTATATACCTCTCGAGCGTACTAAATCAGACGGTACGTGGTGACTTGGTTTAATATACTGTATAGGTGATAATCTAAGACTCCAACCCACTTCTCTAAAGTCAAAAATAACTAGTTTAATCCCGAGTTGAGAGGTGGTGCACAATATTGAGCAAGGGCCCTCTTAAATATCTCTCGTCTAGAATAGACGTAGTCTATCCCCCTCATACAGTAGGGTACAATGGGGCAGGATCTTTCTTAGGCACTGATTTTGACCAAGAAGTGTAATTGGTGAACTTGGATTACCTTTGATATACCGTATAGATACAAGTCTAGGTTGTAACTTTTATAAATGGTTTAGCATCCCACGAGGGGATCGACCACGTACTAGTACTACGTTGGCACTCGGGACATGTGACTGTGCGGTTTACAATAAATCAAAAGCTCAGGTTGCTCGAGTCCGGGTGCATCGATATACCTTTTCAGAGTCACCTGATTAAATGGTACTGATGCCCCAATTTGATATACCTTAAGGTACGTGACTGGAGTTGTAGTTTTCACGAATGACGTCACATCTACGAAGAGACTGGTCCATGCACTAGTGCCACGTTGGCTATATTGAGACATGCAAGTGTGCAAAACAGTAAACGTGCTTATGGTGTGTGCAATACATGGTGGAGTGTGCCCGGGGCATTTTTTCAAATAAATGGGTCTGTAAGCCATATCAAACCACAAAATATGGATATCCCATGGCATAAAAAATTAAGACCAAGGCATGCACATAAAAAATATATATCAAACAAGATCATGGCATATCAGATAAACAATTAATCAGTATAGCACAAGGAATAATCAATCAGATCCAATATTGAAACATGCACAAAATTTTTTATTTTTTTTATTTTTTATTTATGGTACATCAATGATCACTTTAGGTGACCCAACATAAATCAAGATTCTAACAAATATTGAATTGATGATAAAATGATGGTTGTAGGGATAAGGAGCGATGATCCTTTTTTTTTAAATTATAAAAAAAAACTAGAAACACATCCCAAAAGAAAATCAAAGAGAAAGATACTAGTGCCAAATGAGCTCGTTCTCACAAAATAAATCAGGAACATTAACTGTGCTAACACTAGATAAATTCGAATTTTCTGTGAATTACGAAAATACAATCCGAACTTACATCGATGATATCTAAGGCTCCCAATAACGAAATCGAGTGAATTTAGATTTTAAATTAATCTACTCGATGGGATCTACGTTTTATTAAAGGTGCTCAGACCTATTCTGACTAGAATGTTTTGTAAAAATGTTTTAACATTGCTATCCCAACATTCTTTCAGCAACAATTCCAGATTTGCAGATTAATCTGAACTTGCATCGATGATATCCAAGACTCTCGATAACGAAATTGAGTGAATTCAGGTTTTAAATTAATCTACTCGATGAGATCTGCGTTTTATTAAGAGGTGCCCAGACTTAATTCTCACTAGAATGTTCTGTAAAAATGTTTTAACAATACTATCCCAACCTTCATTCAACAACAATTTTAGATTTACAGATTGGTTTTCTAGGTAAACCTTATGAGATACTTCGATTCCATTATTGAGATTATTAAAATCCAAATTAGAATTCTCAAAATCGCTATTAACGAGAGTTGATATAGAGAAAGAGAAGCGTCTTTCTTTGCTGCCCCTTTCAGCACACATATGAAAAAGAAGATAGAAAGAGAAAAAAAACGTTTTCACTATCGGAACACCATGTTTTAGTGCTATTTTTTTAAAAAAAAAACATTCTTCTCATCCCAACCACCATCATTCCATCATTTTCTTATTAATCTTTGAAATCTTGAATTATTTAGGATCATCATAAGTGACCTTTGATTGGATCATAGAGCAAACAAACAAATTAGAATAATCAAAAATCAAACAAATGATCTACAATCAAGCCAAACTAACTAAATAAATAAACCAAAATAAAATACAATAAAAATTTGGTCATTTGGCAATGTTTCCATACTTGGGGCTTTTCAAGTTTGATCCTCAATAATTCCCAATGGAGTAGCCACTGAAAGCGCCCTTAATCCGCGGGGTGCGCGGATCCACTTTTGATTTTTGAGGTTTGGGAGTCGCCACCTAGTTATTACCGTTTAGGAACCGAACATTGACTCCAAAAGGCAAATAACACTAATCTACGAAAGAAAATATAGGTCTGGAGATCATGTTAAGTGGTTGGAAGGTGTTAAGCACCAACCCCGTCTGGTAAACGTCGGTCTCTACTAATTCTTAAAAACGATTACATTGCACAGTAGACCAAAATCACAACAAATAATAATAATAATAAAGAAAATTATCCCGTGGATTACAACGATTCCATCAACACTAGCGGAGAGTATCCTCGTATGTATTTCCTTGCTATTCGCTCGTCACCGGATCTGATTTCTAATCTCCAAGTTGAGGTATCTGCTTCTTAGATCTATGAATTTTCTGATTTTTTTATGGATTTTAAGGTATTTTGAAAGGGTTTTTGGGTACTTTTTGAGCTAAATTTGGGGTATGGATGTTAGGTAAGGAGTTAGGGATTCAAAATTAGGGTTTTGAGAAGGTTGGGGAGACTTTTTGACCTATTTTTTATAGGATTTTTTCTTGGATACGAAAATAGGTTGTATAGACCCTTATTTATAGATTTTTTTTATTGCTTTTTAGATAGAGTTAGTGTTTAATTAGAATTATTTTAAATAAAGTTAGAGTTTAATTAGAATTATTTTATTAGATAGTTTTAAAGTTTAATTAGAATTATTTTAGATAGAATTAGTGTTTAATTAGAATTTTATTAGGTAGAGTTAGTGTTTAATTAGAATTACATTAGATAATTTTAGAGTTTAATTAGAATTCTATAAGGGTTAGGGTTTGACTTTGGTCTTATTGGATTGATTAAGGTTTTGACTTAAGTCTCACTTGATTGACTAGAATTTAGGGTTTTGACTTAAGTCTTACTTGATTGACTTGATTTTATGATTTTGACTTAAGTCTTACTTGATTGACTAAAATTTAGGTTTTTGACTTAAGTTTTACTTGATTGACTTTAATTTTAATTCGGATTTCACTTTACATTAATTAATGTTTTAATTATTAATTTCAAAAATTTTAATTATTAAAATTATAAAATTATCATTTTGCCCTCGGAGCGGATTTTTTGCGTTTTAAGTCATTTTTCAATGTTCCAGGATGTTTTGGAATCAATTTTTCATAAGGAATTCAATGGGAATATTGGTTTGTGTCATTTATAAAAAATTTTATGCGAAATGATCGTGAACTTTATGAGGGGTATTTTCTTAATTTTGTCAAATTTTGTGAAAATTGATGAAATGGTTTATTTGGTTTTGATTTGTTGTTTTATTTATTTGAAATGATTTTTCCAAACGTAATGTAGGCTCTAGGGATATTTTGGTAATTTGATCATTTTTTAGTAATTTTTATCGTGAAGCTTTTTTTTGTCTGCAAGATGATGATTTCTATATTTTTGGAGTATATTTTCGTAGCGTAGCGTGATTTTTTATACAGTTTTGTTAGTTTTAGATACCTCATCTGAATTTCTAAAACATATCTAGTAACAAAATAGAGCATTGGAATAACCATCTATCATTGGGAACTGTTGCAACTGGGTTGACGAGTTGATTAATCAGGTGAATGCAAAAATGGTGTGTCTACAACTATCAGCTAGATTGTCGATGTGTGGTAGTAGAAAGTCATTGTTAGGACTAGTTCTATTTTGGTCCTGGTAATCAACACATAAGGGTACTTTCTCATTTTTCTTAGGCACTAGGACGACATTGGCTAGCCACCCGGGGTACGTAGAAACTGCAAGGAATCCAACTTGGAATTGTTTCATAACCTCATCCTTGACCTTAGGGTCCATTCTGACTTCAATTTTCTTAACTTCTGCTTGATCGACTTGCTTTTATGAGTAATTGATAGTTTGTGGATGACAAGATCAGTGTCTAAACTAGGCATGTCTCTGTATGACCATGCAAAGGCGTCTTGATAATTCTTTAAGAGTTCGATCATTTCTTCCTTTTGTTGTTGTGTTAGTAAGGCTTCGATCTTAACAATTCGTGAGTCTTCTTTGGTACCAAGGTTGATTGAATCTGCATCCTTAATGTTTGGTTGAATACCTTTCTCGTGACGTTCTACCAAGTCTTCGATTTCTTTAGGTGGGTATTTTATTTCGTCCTCAAACTCTTCTTCGATCCCTATGAGGTCAAAGTCAAGTTCAAGATCGAAATCATACTCGTCCATTTCAAACTCTACTCTATTGGGGTACTCATTTGATCGAGACAAATCTCTTGAAATTTTTTTTTTTATTTTTGAAAAATATTTATTTTTTGTAATTTTGAAAAGTTTTTTATTTTTGAGATATTTTTTTATTTTTTTTATTTTTTTTATTTTTAAGGAATATTTGATTTTTTTGTTATTTTTTTGATATCTAAAATAAGAAGAACAATCATGCAAATTCATTAATAAAGATATGAAGTCCTCAAAACAGTCTTTCCCCAAGGACGAGGGCTCGTTATGATCCTTAAGAAAATTAGATTTGTTTAATGGCATTTTTTTGGAAACTATTGTAGCCTCAAGGGTTAAAAGGAATTCTTATCAGTTTTTTAGAACCTCTCCTTCTCTGATGGGGCGGATGAGGTGGGAAGTTATTTCCCTCGATGGTTTGGAAATTACCATCACCTATAGTTGACTACTATCAAAGTGGGGTATGGTCCCCCCAAGTTTGGTGAAATGATGACTGATGCCCAGTCGATGTTGATAGGAAGAAGTGATTATTTCTTTTCACTTACAGTGACTTCCATATTTGCAGGTTCTCCCGTTATTTTTTGTAGACTTTCGTTGGAATCTCCATTGAATAGGACATCAATGCCTTCCATGAGGGAGGGATGAGACTCAACAGCAGAGTCTTCGTGAATGTGCTTGGACTTAAAACTTATTATTCTTGACTTTCTGGGTAGCTTTGTTGGCAGTCGTTTTGATAAACTGTCGAGTCTGACTTGTGATTTCATAAAGCTGACACTGATGTGAGGTACCTTGTCCAGATTCTGGACGTTCGATTCACGATTTTGTTTTCTGACTAACCGGAGTTCCCTTTTCTTATCATCCATATTTGATATATCCTTTTTTGTGGGCCTGAATCCTAGACCAAAATAAGGGGTGTGTTCTTTGCTTCAACCAGGGTAGCTTTCCATTTTCCTCTTGATCCTAACCTTTACTTCGGTCGGTAACTGACTTTCTTCAAGACCTGTCCGATCATCAGATTTTCCCTTGATATTTCTGCCTTTACTTTCTCATTTCCCTTCTCAACATGATTAACGGTAACGAATTGATAGGAATGGTACAGTGCCTTATCCTTCGTTATTTCTATGTTTATGAAAGGAACGTCTGGAGCTCTCCTAGCTGGGATCAGATTTTTTGCTAAGACAAATATCATCCTCTGCCTATGATAAATTTGACTCTTTGGTGCAAAGAGGAATGTACTGCACCTACAATGTGGATCCATGGTCTTCTTAACAGTGGGTTGAATATTGTTGGGATTTCCATGACTTCAAATGTTACCTCGAATGTACAAGGGCCTATTGTTATCGGTAGGTCCACCTCTCCCAAGGAGTCCCTTCTTGAATTGTTGAAGCCTCGTATAACATTATTGTTGGGTTTGACATGCGACTAGTCGTCATTGAGTTTACGAAAGGTTTCGAGAGGATAAACATTGAGGGCTGAGCATTATCGATTAACACCCTGGCAACCATCATGCCTTTGCACATCACCATGATATTTAGCGGTTCGACGTGCCCCCGTCCCTCTGGCAAAAATTCACTCTCTGTGAAGATAATGGGATTAGGGGTCATGACCTATTGTTTGTTCCAACTGTGCTAGCGAAGTGGTTGTAGGTACATGCGATTCTCCTAGATTTCTCAACAGTACCTTTTGGTATTCTTCTAATTTTTGTAAAAGACCTAGAATGTTGATCTGAACTGGCTATTTGTTTAGTCTATCCACTATATTATGCTCACTCTTGCAAGTAAGCTTAATGAATTCTGTTTCGTCCTTATTTGACACTTTCACCTTTTCCTCTTTCTTGTCACCCTCGTCCATCTTGCCCTTTCCTTTTTCTTTCATTTTCTCTTCGTCTATTGTCCCCCTTGCTATTTCTTTTGCCTCTTCCCTGATGCATACTCATTTTACTGTCACCTTCTGACACCTCCCTTATTTTTTCATGTGACCAATGTTAGCCACCATTGCCTTCTTTATTGTCTCGACCCTTATTGATGTGATGATAGTTGTCTCGTAGCTTCATGGGACTATTTTGTTAGAGGTATATGGGAATGGTTTTGGTGAAAGTATGGTCATTAGGGGTAGATCAGATTTTACGTTGAGGATAAGGGGTGGTAATTGTGATTTGGATGTTGTGGTGATGGGAGGAGCTACTTGAGGGGTTGATGAAGTATAATGAGTGACGAGTGGTGGTCGTGAGGATGAAGTGTAGGGTATATGAAGGGGCGATGAAGTTGAATTTTGAGGATTTGGCGATGGGTAGGGTATGATGAGAGGTAGTCAGGTTGAATTTGAAGGATTTGACGATGGGTAAGGTATGATAAGAAGTGGTCAGGTAATAGTATTGGTAGTTGGATAATAGGGATAGATGGTGACATTAGTCATTCTGGCTGGCAATTGTGACTTTTGAGATGAGTTTGTCATGTATTGAGTGATGCCGTTAACTGTTGATGTCTCTAATTCCATCGTTAGGTGGATCTTGATTTTTTATCCGATTAGAGCTATCAAAGTTGATGAATTAAATTCTAATTATTTGAGAATGACATTTACTATATGCCCCCTTTTCCCTCCATTGTGAATAGGTTTTGATTGATGTTCTACCGCTGAGTGGGATTTGCTAGTCCATTCAGTATGAGAGCTCTTTTGTCTATCAAATTATGTACCTGGTGCTTGAGTTGCCAGTACTGATCTGTAGAATCCCCTAGTGCACCCATATGAAATTCACAAAACAAGCTAGGGTTGTACCCTGGTCTATTTGCAGCTTCTGATGGCGTTTTAACAAGATACACTCTCTTGAATAAAATGGGAAGTAGTTCTAATAATATCATTGGCAACCTAGTGAACACCCTATTAACTCTGTTAAGCCGAGCTTGTTGGTTCTGTCCATACTGTGGCGCTTGTTATGCCACTGGTGGAGGGTTTGCTCGGAATGGGTTATGAGATGCGAGGGTCCAAGCTGGTGGAGGCATCTGAGCCTATAAGGTTGACAGAGTTTGTGGTCTTTATACTGGTGCAGGGATAAAGAGTGGTCGGTTTGGTTGTACGTTGTTTATCTATGTTTCTTCTCTTTTTTCCCAACGATACTGGCTTTCTCTAAGGAGGGACCCCTGTTGCTGTCCCTAAACTTATTAAATCAAATATCAGACCGATTCAGATCTCGTCCTTGACCCGAACTACTACTTGTACTAGATTTGAGAATGTGCTTGTAGTGTGTCCCACCAAATGAGTATAAAAAGTGTGCCCTAGTATTGAGATGAATGTGGTGTTCATATCTTATTCAGTCATTGTAGGCCTTACTTGTGAAGTAGACTCTTACCACCTCTGGGCGTACTCTTTTACCGTCTTCTTTTGTTTTTGGGTCATCTTAGTCATGTCATCTCGATCCAAACCCATATCTGTATTCAACCGGTAATTGTGCTAGAACATTTCAGCCAAGTCCTGTCAATTCTTGATGAGTGTATAGTCCAATCCTGAAAACCATTTGAGGGCTGGCCCCATTAGACTTCTTTGGAACAGTTGTACTAATAGCATGTCATCTTCCTCGTATTGGCACATTGATCCGTGGTATAGTTTCAGATGAGACAGAGGACACCCTACCCCATTGTACTTCTCGAATTTTGGATACTTGAACTTGGCTAACAACTATGCGTTGGGATAAAAGTAAAGGTCCTTAAACCGAATTCCACTCATGATGTTGAGGTCTTTGATTCTCTTCATTTCATCCTAAAAAGACTTGATTTGTTGGGCCATCTTTTCGTCTGTCATTCTCTTGGCTTATATGGTCTTATACTCACATTCGTTATCAAGAATAACCACAGGGGGTGGTCGATTCTGTGGAATGTAGAGTGGGGGCCCTTGCTATCTTGGAACTGTGGGTGGCAGGGTGGTCTGTGGCCCTTGCGAAGGTTGTTTGGGGAGATCTGATTTGATCCTGATGCATGGTGTTGTACTGCTTGGACCTGTATGAAGCTGACATTGGCTAACATGGCGTCCAACATCTTTTCTTGCCGCTCAGTGATTTTCAATAATGTTGCGATCCTTACATCAATATCTGACGTTTCGGCCGTTGTAGGCTATGGTGCTTTAGATGTACTTGTGGTGGTGGTTAATGATCTGAGAAAATATAGAGGCTCCTCTGGTTGTTTATATTTCTTTCGTTTGGCCACCTATGGGTACAGAAGACCAAACATTATTATCTTGTTTACAAAAAGAAAATGCATGATGTTTTATTAAGTCGGGTCAAGCTATTTATTGTAAGGTAAACAAGTTTTAAAGGAAAGTTCTTCAGCGCGGAGCTGGCATCAACACGGAGTTGGATTGCATGTTTTTAAAAATTAATTACATCAACGCGGAGCTGGCATCAACACAGAGTTAGTATCAGCATGGAGCTGGGTTGTATATTTTTGAAAACAATCATATTAGCATGGAGTTGGCATCAACACGTAGTTGGCATCAGCATGAAGTTGGCATCAACACGAAGCTGGCATCAACAGGGAGTTGGCATCAGCACATAACTGGGTTGCATTTTTTTTAGAAATAATTATATTAACACGGAGTTGGCATTAGCACGGAGTTGGGTTGCATTTTTTATTATAATTACATCAGCATGGAGATGGCATCAACATGGAGTTGGGTTGTATTTTTTTTTTTAAATAATTACATCAGCACGGAACTAGCATCAACACAGAGTTGACATGTATAGTTTTAAAAATAATTACATCAGCACGGAGCTGGAATTAACACGGAGTTGGATTAGTTTAAAATAATGGATTACCTCAGTGTGTGGTTGGAATCAACACGGAGTTGGATTAGTTTAAAATAATGGATTACCTCAGTGTGTGGTTGGAATCAACACGAAGTTGAAAAATATTTTGTAAAATCATATTGTTGGGAGCAAATCAAGTTGGAAGAACACAAATTTTTGTTAGACTCCAATTCAGTTATCTGAAACAAAGGTCAAGCTAGTTAGATCCCCAGGGAAGAGGTAGCGCACAATGCTTTCACAAGGACACTCTTAAATCATCTCATTTCCTTGAGTAGATATAGTATATTCCCCTTGTATCAACAGGGCAATATCGTTTTTAGGCATCGACTTTGATCAAGAATCACAATTTGTGTTTTAAAATCTTTTTTTTTTAAAGTTTCTTTATTGTCTTTTGAAAATATATTTTATTGAAAAAAGATTGAATTTGTTTGAAATAAATACGGGTCGTGGACCCGACTTGGATAGGTATGGGTCGTAGACCCAATTGAATTAGATATGGGTCGTGGACCCGTTTGAATTGGATATGGGTCATGGACCCATATTTGAAGTGTATAAGGGTCATGGACCCATTTAAAGTAGATATGGGTCATGGACGGATATGAATGGATACGGGTCGCGGACCAGGTTCGAAAAGTATACGGATCGTGGACTCGATTTAGATAGATATGGGTCGTGAACCCATTTGAATTGGATATGGGTCATGGACCTATATTTGAAGTGGATATGAATGGATACAGGTCATAGTCCCGGTTCAGATAGATATGGGTCGTGGACCTGGTTTAGATGGATACAGGTCGTGGACTCAATTTAAGATGGATACGGATCGTGGACTCAATTTGAGATGGATACGGATCGTGGACCCGGTTCAGATAGATATGGGTTGTGGACTCGATTTAGATGTATATGGGTTGTGGACCTGATTTGAGATGGATACGGATCGTGGACCCGATCCAGAGTTGACATGGGCGGTGGGTCCTATTCGGGTCGAATCATGAAGTCGATTTGATTTGAGAAAAATCCCTATTTTTTCTTTGTTTTTTTCAAAAATGGTTGATGGGAGGCTTGAGGATACTTGATCTTCCTTGTCCTCAAGTTTTGATGTCAATTTGGTTGGTCGGATAGCGCAATGGGCCCGTTTGAGCCCCAAGGTCTCAACCTATCTCAATTCGACTTATCGACAGATAAATTTTTGTTGTTGAAATCATTGGTTATAAAATCTACTTTGCTTAATTTCCCAACCTTTGGGATATTTATTTACTTTTTATTTTTTTTTGGAAGGTGGTATTGATGTTTAAACAGTAAGTGAGAGTTCCCATGAATCTGGTATGTGCTCATTCCATGCTCAGGATTCCTACTATTCCGTGTTTGGAGCATGGAGATAACTATCATTGTTTTATCCGTGCTTAAAGCATGGATGGCACATTTTGGTTTATCCGTGTTATGAGCATAGACCAGAAAGAAATCCAGTTTCTACAATTCATAGAAACTGATTTCTTGGCCCCTGTTGTGAATGTCTCTCACTATTTTTCTTTGAATGTAATGCATCAAGCACATCCCTCCCTTTTTACCTAAGGGGGAATGCGAAGCAACGAAAGGAAATTCAATCCTAATCTATACAAGATTACCTTCGTGGGCTTACATCTTCGGATTCAAGGCCCGAAAGCACTAAACAAATACAAATTTTCTTTGGGGGTTGATATGAACTTAAGAACTCGTGTCCTAGCTCATTTAATCGGGCCCATGCATGCGGCTAATAGGTGGGTTTATGGCTATCCGATCTTCAAACTTCAATCCATACCGGAGTACACACGTCGTTGGTTGGTGATCGAATTTGATATGTTCATCCTCGACACTTGAAATAACGGTCTCAAGTCATAGAACTACTAAGCATCGGGACTACATATATTGAGGGTGGGGTGGCTTGTGCAATGGCCTACGCTTGCAAGTGCTTGTGTGTTCCTTTCATTCATTCATTTCTTTTTCATCGACCCCCTTACAAGTATGTAATGAAGAACTCATGTAAATAAATATTACAACATGAACATGTAAGTAAAAATAAAGAAAACACAAACAACAAACAAACAATGTTAGCTAGCGAATGAAAGTCTTTTATTTTTTTTTCTAAAATGATTGAACCAAGTTTCCCTAATGGAGTCGTCAGCTGTAGATGCGTGATTTTCGATTATGAATACCATTTCTACGAAGGTTTGGAGTCGTCACCATTCATATGTGTAAAAGGGTGTGAATGGTCACTCGATGTGCATTTTAGAAAAAAAAAATGTCATTTTTGGCCTTTAGTGACTCTTGATGGATAAGATACCGATCCAACCTAAGATTGGGGTAAGTGGCTCGATTAGAGAAAAGACAAGGTGGTAGACACCCCTTTCTCTCCACCAAGTGGTGGTAACCTCAAAGAATTCGATGTCATGGGTTCATTCTCATGAGTTGTGAAGGACCCGAATACCGGTTGTCACAAAACGATTTTATTTTGAAAGTAATTACAACCCTTATATTTTCAACCGAACCGAAGTCGATCTACCGGAGATAGGGGAAGGGAAACATTACATCTTAGAAGCTTTCTAATAATAAAAATTAAAGAAAGGAAGGGGATAGTAGAAGAGGGATATGGAGAGGGTAGAGAGAGATGGATGTATTTCTTTTGACCCACCTTGAAGCTTTAATTTTGTTATCCTTTTCTTTCTTCTTCTTCTTCTTCTATACTTTCTTTTTTGAGTCCTTAATGAATTTGAGAGTGTAATTTTTTAGAATAAATAAAGTGAGGGAGTAGAGAAGAAATGAATAGAGAGTTGAGTTGAGTGTAGATTTTTTTAGTATAAGACTTGGTACCCATTTTAGAAGGGGATGGATTTTTTTATAGGTGTTTGGAGGTTACTTTAGGGATATAATGGGGTGAAGTAAGGGAAGATTGGAGAATGACATGAGTTTTGAAAATAGGGGTATGAAATTTAGAGTTGGGGTGATGATAGTTGTGTAATGAGGGTAAATGGATAATTTTTTATTCAAATGATTTGGATCTTCCCCAATCCATTTGGGTGGAGTATTTGGTGAGGTGAGATGATAGGTGTTTGATTTAAGAGAATGAGAGTGGTTTGTTCATAGAGTGTTAGGTAGGTTAATGGAGAGTGATTTGTTGATGGAGTGTTAGGTAGGTTAAATGGGAGGGGTGTTTAGGTTAAGATAATGAGTTGTGTAAGGGATTAGTTGATTATATTTTGAGAGAGTTAAGGGGATGATGACATGTGTCAAAAAAGATGGGGAGGTGAGGTGATTAAATGAGTTGATTGGAGAGAATGAGTGTTTGATTGGAGAAGAGAGGTGTGAGTTTAGTTTGTGGAGATGGATTTGTAAGTGATGATGAGGGTAGGTTAGAGAAGGGTATAGGTTGAGATGATTTTTAGAAAGAGGTGATGTGGGTAGGTTAGGGAAGGGTATGGGTTGAGATGATTTTTAGAGAAAGCTGATGGGGATAGATAGTTGGATGAGGGAGGTGAGTTGGGATGATGACATGTGTCCTATTTGATGATCAAAGAGTGATTGGTTGATATGGATAATGGTTTGTGGGTTAGGGGTTATGGATTATGGATGTGGCTTTGAAGTGCTTTGGGCTTTGGTGTGTTGGCTTAGATTTTTGGAATGATTTTAGGTTATTGGAATTGATTATGATTATTTTAGGATGAGATTTTGATGGTGGGTACGTTTTAGGATTTAGGTGATATGGGATTAAGTCTAGGTTAGGTTGGATAATATGAGAAATGGCTTTTGGTGAGTTGAGGGTTTGTGGGCCTTAATCGGGCTTGGGGTTTTTCAGTTTCAAGAATGAAGCAGTGAAAGGTGGGGTAGGTGGGTGTATGCGAAGTCTTTTCTGTGGATCCATTAGCTTTGGGGGGTCTTAGGAATCTTCAAATTGATAAAAAAAAATGCCACATTTCAACGAATTGGACTTTTTAGGCTTGTTGGCAAGTTATTTAAAAATTTTGATTTTTTTTCCCTTTCGAATGGGGGCCCGTTCAAATTGGGGTGTCTACAGTGTCCCTTGGTAAAATTGAAAAAATATATAAATTACCTTATTCTTAATGGAAAGATCTGGTCACTGTGGTTCCTTTAGAAATATCGAAATCTAGAGGGTAATGTTGAGAAGATTGAGTGGTACGTGCGAGACTGAGTGTATGATAACAAAGGCTTTTTGAAGGTACAACCGAGGTGGAATTTGAGAGATGTGAGAAATGACACTTGTGTCTAAAAAATTGAGAATGAGATTGATATGAATGAGGGTGTAAACGTGATTGATAAGGTGTTGTGGCTTGTTCAAGAAGATAAAAGAATAAGTTAGCGCAAGCATCAATGGAGAAGAGAGAGGCCAAGAATGGACTATTGAATGAGGACGAGAGGAATGTTGAAGGGGGTTGTAAAAACCGAAGGTGGGGGTAAAGTCTGTGGCTTGTAAAATGATGGGAAAGTTGTGGTTTGTGTTTGTAAAACTGAAGGTAAGGAAGGTTATGTAGTTGTAGAGAAGAAGACGAGGGCGATGAGTTAATGAGGGGGGTCGTGCGGCTATAGAGAGGAAGCCAAGAGTCTTGGGCTGAAGTGATGAAGAAGAGGATGGTGATGAAGGAGATGATGATGGGATTGATGGAGTGGGTGTTGGGGTGTGAGGAGAAGATAGAGGTCAAAAATGTTAATGGAGGTTCAGTAAGGAGTGCTTCGGGCAAGTTTCAATGGTTACGAGAGGTAAGCACTTTAATGGTGAAAGAGATAATGGGGCAGCAAAGAAAGAAAGTAAAAAAGGGTCCAATGGGTTGCGAACTTGTGAGAGAATATGGTAATGGATGTTGGTTTTAATGGTAGAAGCGGCTGTTAGTCAACTAGTTTAATTGAGAATGAAGAAGAAGAGAAGATGGCGACATGGATGAAGGAAATCAAGGAATGATTGCTATTGTTGGGATGTTGGAGTTGCAAGTAAAGGCTTGGAGGGAGAAGAAGGTATTTCTTCATCTCTTCTCTTTTCTTTTTCTTTTTTTCTCCTTGGTCGACCTCTTTACTACCTTTCTTTTGATTTTTTATTAGATTTTTTTTTTCTTTTTTGATTTGGTGAAACTCCACCCCCTTTTATAGAAGAAGACTTTAAGTTTGAGAAGAAGGAGTTAATGGCTATTGTCAAGGGGTGAGCAAGGTGAGGTATAAGTGGAGAAGATGAAGGTGAATAAGTGATAAAAATGTCGATGGACGCGAAGGGTGTGAATGTTAGCTATTGGTTATGGTGTCAAGGTAAGTTTCTCTCTCCCTCTTCACTCATTCCTCTCTCCTTCTTATTCTTTTTTCTCTTTTTAATTATTTTTGTTGGTTTGTCCTCTTTCTCTACGTTTTTTTTTCTTGTCGAAATCTTTTTTTTTCTCTCCCTTTTTTCTTTTCTTTTTGAAATGTATGGGACTACTACTCTTATATATATACTTTTGGCCAATCTATGTAGAAGATGATGTAGAATCACATTGGGATTCCCTCTCTTTCTTTCGATTTTGTCTTTTGGTAATTCAAAAGGTGAGTTCTATTAAAACTCCCTCTCTTTGTTGGTTGTTTATTGATTTTAATTAATTTGGAATTAATTGGTCAATTTTTAAGATTTTTACTCATTAATTGCTTGAATTTTATTCATTGGATCGATTGGTAATTTTTGGCCCACACATTTATTATACATCATTGCTTATTCTAATATGCTTGAATTGCTTCACTTTGTTCATGTTTGGATTTCTGATCTGAAGCATGCACAATCAACCACACGATCATTAAATTTTCCAACTAATTCAATTATTCATGCAATTATACCTAATTAATATGATAAAGCATGTAAAGTGTTAATATGAGGCATAAACATGATTATTTGGTAATTAAGGTACAACTAAAGTCTAAAATGTGATAAGTTCCTGGGAAATGTGCATTAAAACAGGGTTTTAGGACACTGATCGGATTAAAAGGAAAAAAAGAGAAATTCTAATAATCTTGAGCTCGAGATAAATATTTGGTAGAGTTTCTCCTTAGTATTTTTTTTTTCTTTCCATAATCTCCCTTTCTATAGGTTCATATGGGAAATTAGGTATAACAAAAATCCAACAAAAACTACAAAAGTAGTCCAAAAAAAATAGAAAACTACTTCTGTTGATCGCTATATATGGTATGGAGCGATCAATCTATATGGTGTGGAGTGATTGCTTGACATGGTATTTTCATAATTACTATTGAAAAATCCCACATCCCTTTTGTTTTACTTGTACATCTCTCAATGACAAAAAATGTTTATTTTTTAGACATAAAATATTTATGAGCCGAAAACATTGTACAACAACTGCACACATTGTCAACTTTTTTCCTTTCCATGAATTCTTTTAACTTTTCTTTTACCTCTATTAGAAGAACTTCTTCTCGGGACTTGATTGGTTTCAAAAGCTCAGCATAGAAAAGTGTTTCAACCTCATTGCTTCATATTAAAGTTTCTACCAAAGCAATTTCAAGTGCTAATCTCGTCCTCAAGTAGAATTTCAAGATATCAAATACGAATACCATGGCATGGATCCTCTTAAGGTGTGCAACAATATCATATAATGACCGTGATTACTCGGTTATCTTCATCTACCAATCTGTGTTTCATCTTTTTTAGACAGGTTATCTGACTAGCCATCTCATCTTCATTAGACTCAATCCATATTGTTTCTGATATATTGTTCTTATGTTTCTTTATTGTTGCTTCTTTTCCTAATATTTTTTCAAAATTCTATGCCTCATCAACTTTTCCCTCCGTTACATTGCTTACCTTTGTTTTTCTTGTTTTTGCCACAAATTCATCTTCATCGGTATTACCTTCTTCAATACATTTTTCTATAAGTATTTTTTTTTTCTTGTCCAACGTCAATTCTTTCTCAAGTCATTCCATGAAAATTGCCTTTTCCTCTCTGGTAACCAAGCTGAACACTTTCCTCTAATGTGTTTGTGTAAGCTCATGTTTGATTGTACACTGTTGTAAACCATCCATCATACCCTATAGATCTACCATAGTCTTTGTGACATTGATAATCAAGTTTTGCAAAACTCAGGCAACACACCTCGATAAAAGTGTTAATTATATTTTGTTATGACATATCATCTATCATTTTTTACATGGGTGTTTGAAGTTTATCAAAGTAATCCGTCAACAACTACCCAGGCTCTTGGCGACATTGCTGGAGATCTTCAATGATCACTATCTTTCGGGGGGAAAATAAACGACTGCAAAAAAGGTTATGAAAATCGTCCCAGTTTCCAATATGGTCTATGGGAAGATTAGAGAATGATGTGAAGGCGGGTCCGCTCAATGATGTTGGAAATAATTTGAGCATCAATATTGAATCCATGGCATGCCCCCCTCCGCCCACAAAGTATTTTGAACTTAGACAGATGCTCGCTTGGAGCAGTGGAACCATCGTATTGTGGGAAAGTTGGTGGGATTTGGGAAAATGGTGCAACAATCACTACAAAAAATATGAGTTTTTTTTTAGGCAGTTTTAAACTGCCACCAATTTCATGGAAACTGCCTCCCATATATATAAAGGCAGTTTAGTCAAAACGCCTACTATAGTGGCGAATTACTTTTAGTGGCCAAGTAAGGGCGGTTTTAAAATCACCTCTAAATAGTGTGATTTAAGGGTGGTTTTTATATTTTTAGAGGCGTTTGAAAACCGCCTCTAATAACAGAAATTTAGGAGTAATTTTAAAACTACCTCCAAATAATGTGTTTTAAGAGCGGTTTTTATATTTTTAGAGGCTGTTTGAAAACTGTCTCGAATTAAATTATATAATTAAATAGATTAACTATGCCTGACGGATTAAGACCGTCCCTAATAACAATTATTATTTTTAAATAAATATTATTTTAGGCGGTTCAAAATAGCTTCTAATGTTGTAAAAAATAAATTATTAAAATTTTCATTTCAAAATAAAACCCAATTATATAAAGAAAAAGAACTGCTATTGACACCCCAAATTTCACTTATTACACTTCAATTTCTTAAGAAATGTTGTTGGCACCTCACATTTTATTTATTATACTTAAATTAATTATCACATCATAATTAGAATAAAACACAACATTCACATTACAAAATATACAAGGGTTAGTTATTATAATGACAAACCAAGTACTAATTGAAACACTAACATTGTAAACAAATAAAATAAAATTAAAAAACAAAAGATCAACAACTCAAATGTGGTCCTTCAACATTATTGTACTCCCATACTTAATTATGAACACCATAATGCATTATCTGCAATTAGTAAAAATTCATAGGAACATAATCAATATCTAAACAAATACTATAAAATCGATGTACAAGACAATAAAATATTCTTGAAACTCACATCTTCATTCAAAAAAAAAAAAATTGGATCGATTCTTCATTCGCATGTTTGATAGTAAGGCCAAACGAGAATCCGGTTTGTTAACTTTTCTAAACAAGTTCTACAAGAGTAAAACGAATAAATCAGAAAAAAAAAAAATTTCAAAAATTTTTTAGAAAACTAAGATAAAATGCGAAAACTAAAGATCACCACGTGACATCATGATGTAGAATCCATTAAATGGTGAAATAAGGCCCAATATGCTTGAATTAAAATCATATGACACAGGCAAAGAAGTAGTACATGTTTTGATCTTATCATAGAATGATTGGATGAAATAAACCAGTTTTCTAAACGAGTTCAACAATATAAAGAACCAATCTACTCAGATTAATAAACATAGATGTGTACCTTTCCAACCAAGATTTCATTAGCATTGACTCCATAGACGTCTGATGTATCAAAGAATGTTATTCCTTTATTGAAAGCATACTTAAGTATTGAAATACCAATCTCATTAGAGACAAAAGCATTGTAGATTCCAGTCAAGCCCATACACCCAAACCTCAATTTCGAGACCAATAAAACAAAAGAAAATTACCAATTACAAAATGAAAAGCAAAAGGAATGCCACTATAGATAACAAACCGTCTATGTTTATTTTAATGAAGTGATCAGAAATTGAAGTAAATAAGCACCTTAGTACACTCCAATTGATCCAAAATGGAATTGGCACTTTTTTTTGTATCTCGATTCCACCAAACACTAATTCATTAAATAGTAGATTTCCCAATTTTTACAAATAATTTAGCAATATTTCTTACTTGATTAAATGTGAAACAACAAGCTTAACACGAGTAGATTTTCCAATTTCTTCTACAAGTAATTTAGCAATATCTCTCACTTGCTTAGATGTGAAACAACAATCTTAACAGGAATAGATTTTCCAATTTCAACAAATAATTTGGCAATGTGAACATATTAGATTAAATAAACACAACATTCTTACTTAAATAACTTATTGAGCTAGAACAGCACGGAGTGTTAGAGTTGTTAATTTTAGGAGTGGTGTTCAAAAGCTCTCTCGTTAAACTATAGTACACACGCTCATATGAGACCATACCCCCAACTTATACGTAGACTAAACATAAACCAAGATATAAAGCTTCACTTTACAATGGCAGTTAATATATGCTCATATGATAAGGAAGTTCATTATTGTATAATAAGTATACTTATTGTACTAAGACAATTCAAGACATAAGCATGGATTTAGAATGGCAGTTCATGTGTGCTTCCATGAGGTAAGGAAGTTTATTGTTATACTTACTAGACCAAAACGTCTCCAATGTTTTGTGTCCAACATATGGCTGAGATGAACTTTGAGGGCAGAGATTTTCATTGTAAAACCCATTACATAAAGGTAATCTGAAAGACATAACCCACGCATGATTCACACTTTAAGTTCAACAAGTTGTTGTCCTAATAATCTAAAACAGAGCTGCTAGTCAAGAAGAGAGAAAAGTAAATAAACCGAACTTTTCAAGGATTCACAGTAAAATATTTTTATCCAGTGCAACATTCAATAATGAAAATATAAAAGAAAAAGATATACAACTGTCCTTGTTACATAGAATCTTGGACTATTTAAACACAATTTGCATTTGAACACCTCAAAAAGCCATTAATTATAACTACCTTCAAACATTGGGATATCATGAAATGCATATTTATTGAAATATCTAGCTATTAGTAATTTATTAGTTATAATTATTGCTAGGAACATCATATGACAGGGCATAAAGATACCAAAATCATTAGGAGCTTAAGAACTTAGATGAAAAATGGCTACAATGCTAGGTATACCTAGCATTTGAACAATTAAAGCAACTCTTTTCACTAGAATAATCTAGTGCAAGTGAAGAAATATGAGCATATTATGTAAAAAAATCTTTTAGAATTTGGAATCCAGCATTTGATATAAATCCATTGATAAATGACAAAACACGTATCATGTTCACAACTACATTTCAAAATTGAATGAGTTTTACTTTTTTAGGGAATTTAATAAGAAGTTCAGCAGCACCAAGTGATGTATCAATGCATCTTAGAATGACCTTAACTTAGATTTAAATTCATTAAATCTTGTTCATCAGGTGATAATTGTTTATCATTCAATAAAAAAACTAACAATTTTTTTTTCAATTATTTTAGAACTTTCAAATTAAAATCAAGAAAAAAAATCTAGCAAAAAGACCAGAACACATAAAAACCCACAAACTTATAAATTTTAATACTCAATTGTAAACTCCAAGTTCTCAATGTGGTCCTTTACCTAGCATATCTTCCTTCAAATCTAGTTTATCCATCCAAAACAAGGAATGAAATAGAAATGTATGGTTAAAGTTGCAAAAAATAGAAGATTCTAGGGTTTAAATTTAAAAAATCATAAATGAAATCAAAAATGGTAAATTTACATTGCAATGCCTAACTATAAGAGGAAGAATTAGGATTATCATGGATTGATTGAAGAAAATTAGGGTTCTTGTTTATGATCTAACTTCAATAATTTATTTTAGGCTTCAATGATTGATTTCTTCCCCGAAATTGACCAAAGACATTGAGATCCCTCCAATGTAGTTGATTTTCCTCTTGAAATCGAGATGAAGAAGGAAAAAAAGAATAGAGTTTTGAGGGAGCAATGGAAGTAGTCAAAGAATCACGCTATTAGTCTAACACTTAGGGAAGAAAACCCTAGATTTAGTAATCTTCAGCCTTCAATCTCTCAACCAATCGATTGGAATTTAATTTAGCTATTTTTAAAGGGACAAATGTTAAGGAAAATGCAAGACTAAAATCGAATGGCTCCAAGACGAAAGTTTTCTAGAGGAGAACGTGCGAATATGAACAACTGCTTTGAACAATTCGTCTGAATCACTAAACGACTAAAACCCTCTTTTTATCAATTTTTTGTAAAATTACTATATTAGACTTATGACCCTAAGTCGTTTTATTTATAACCATAGCTCAAAATGGTCCCCTAAAAACGATTGCTATTGGCTGTCATTTTTAATGTCATATTCATGTCATAAATTCGAGTTTTTGACATAGTGTGAAGAGTGCACCAATCAAGCTATGAGAAGTAAAGCAAACAAAACACAATCGAATTAAATTTATTATCTAATCCAAGTTTACAAAAATTTGCTAAACATTTTATGATAAAAATGCATGGTTAGTGTAAAAAATTAAAGGGTTATTCAAGCATATTGTTAACTCTCAAATGAAAATCATCAAATCATGTTCACCTAGAGTATTCAAAACGATTGAAAGTATGAAAAAAAAAATGGCTCAAATTTTAATGATGATATGGGAAGCCAATAGACTACCAATGCAATAAGTATATAGGCCATATCATGTGGCTCACATTCCCAAGTGAAGCTGCTCTGCAAAGGCAATCGCCGATAGCACAACTATGATTAGTAGTAATGGATAAAACATGGCTGCAAAAACTGGTCCTTTCTCATTAATACACCATATTTGTAGGCAGTACAGTACTGTAGAGTTCACAACTTCCTATAAAAAAGAGAATTAGAAGATTATTCACTTCTAAATGTTTAACTTCTTAACCTCGACATATTTAATTTTCTCTTCAGATTATCAAAGTTTGGTCATTAACCTTCAAGGCCTATTAAGCAAATCATAGTTTTTAAGTTCACTAAAAGCCCACGAAGAACAAACCAATTAAGCGGCACTTGTTCTACATCTATAATTAGTTAAACGAGATAGTATACGTGTAAATGACATATCATCACTGAAATAAGGAAAAAATAAACTCACAAAGTAGATGATGGTTAAAAGCTGCACATTCCATTCCAATTTCCATGACGCGAGTTTCCTATTAAAAATTAGTGCAAGAATAGAAGAATGCAATGATGCAATGAAACAAATTAAAGTGTTGAGCGACAACTAAGCTGGATAACCTTTGTAAAGCATGGCCTATAAGTTAATAAGAAAGAAAATTATATCGGTTAATAATATATGTCAATAATTAATTATTCAAATTAATTTAGTTCTAGAGAGGGGGATAATTTTTATTGTCACAGCCTAAAGAATGAGCCAAGCACTCCATGCAACATGGTTTTTTATAATAAGAAGTGAGCCTTTGATCCAATCATCTTAGTGCTATCTCAACCCAACAACAGAACTTTTGGTATCACGGATGTCGATCAATGGCCTTGCAATGAAGCTTTTGAATTAATATCTTCCTTTCCAAAATGTAAATATAAGTGTTCCACTATTGCATATCAACGTACTCAAGACCTTTGCTCGGCCTCTAACTTTTGATCACCACTTTCTCTATCCTGATAATTGAGAGAAGTAACTTTGTTAATGCCTCTATAGTGTTTGTGCGAGTGTATTAGTTGTAATATCGAAAGTGTTAAGCTTGTGAATGTTAAACAGTATTACCCTAGTAGAGTCAATAAAAGGAATGTCAAACTAGGAATAAAATAGGTCAAGGCACTTGCAACGGTTGTAGATGTATAAATGAAGCTAGCATAAATGAGATTGAGATGTATAGTAATCTCAAGTGACATGAGAACGAAAATCTTCATAAATGTTGAAATTGAAATGGGAGGGCGTTGTTTCCTGCATTGCACTTAAAATCTTAATTAAAACAAGATTCTAGTCCTTAAGTGTGAATCCTTTACTAGGGACTTGGCATAGTGACATACAATCCTTGACTTTGTACAGAGTCAACATCATCTTCCTATCTCAACTTTATTCAACTTTGACATGCCTAATAATCGATTTAGACAAAAATAAATAAAAATAAAATAAAATAGTTAGTAGAAATAGACCACCCACAGTAACCCAACCTTAAACTTTGGATATCTAATTGTTGGGTCTTACTAGTCTTCTTTCCTTATAAAACTTCCATCTCAAACAAGAAAAAAAAGAGTAGTTATTTTTAAGAACCTAAACTCCTTATCTCAAAGGAAGAAATTTCAACTTCATAATTGTAAATGTATTTCTAATTTATTTCTTGTAATTGTAAATGTTTTCACTCGAGTTAGGAGATAACTATACCTTTTATTGGTGCATTTTATTATGAAAATTTCATGGGCATTCTTAAAGATTGATTTGATGATGACAGGCATCTGACGTAGGAAAGGAATAAGATGACCTCTATGGAAACTATATCTCTACTCCATCATTACTTTACCACCATAACTTTACTCCAGCATTTCTTAGATTCCTCTTGTTTAGTGTACATTACAAGAACTATTGGTGCCATAGGTTCAAATCTCAAATTTTATATATAACAATAGCATGGATGAGATTCATCTGTGGATATTGCTATTATGAACCCAAGTGTTTGTTTCTTCAACAATATCAAAAGTACAGATTTATGTTAAAGTCTAGATTTTTATTGTTTACATGTAATGTAGGTCAAAAGTTCAATTTCATCATTATTCAACAAAAGCCACCAAAAAGGCAAAGCTTGAAGTCAAATTTTTAGATTTTGGTTAAAATCCAATATGTATAATTGTATTCGATCCAATAATTTTGAATGCAAAACTCAAAATAAGTAAATGCTTCACTAGTTTGAACCAGATGAAAAATAAACTAAGAAACTCAGCTTGACAACTACAATTGATCTGGTTAGAGAAATAAACGAACATGAGATCACCTATGATTTTAATTAGATATATTGTTCTAGAGAAGATTAATAGGTTTAAATTATCATCATTATCTACATCTTTTAAACTGAAACTAAACCATAAACTTACCTAAAATCTGATTTTGTTCAAAACATGGTTGAAATCAGGGTTTTATCCTAATCTCAACCAATGTTGTATACCAACCTATACAATCAATAATTTAGGTTTTGTGAATTTCACAAATATGGAAAAGAACATTGAAATTGTGTAAAACCCTGAGTTTTCGATTTGTATCTCGAGAAAAAATAAATAATATAATTTTGAGAAAATCTTGAAAATAGGACTTAGGGATAAAACTTTAGGATGTTTCTGATCATTTTTAATGGAATCTGACCTCACCATTAGATTCAAAATGATCGAAAAACATACTTTAGCCTATAAGCACGCTCAAATGTGAATTCGAACAGAAAAGTTGCAAAATCCTCGATTATCGAGTCGGATCAGGCTAAAATAATAATTTTTTGTTAGAATAATAATTTTTAAAATTTGATCATACCATTAGGTTCGTAATGAAAAATTATAGAAAATAGACTACTTACTTGTCATTTTTGGAGATCAGGAAGTCGAATTATCATCAAAAAGGAAAACGACGTCAATTTTAGGGTCACGTCGGGCCAAAAATGTAAATTTTTGTTAAAGATAGAATTTATAGAAATTGATCATATCATTAAATCCAGAATGAAAAATTAGACTAAATAAAGTATTCACTCATTGTTATCGTCGATCGAAACAATAGGCAAAATACTAATTTCGTCCCAAGACTTTATATAAATAAAATTTTTAAATTTTTTTTATATTCATCATCATTCTCATGTGTCCAAAACCAACGAAGGTTTTTTTTTCTTTTTTAATATTTTTCTTTCGATTTTTCAACTCTGATTCGTCGCGAACGGTCCATCTTTGACCTTCGACGCAGAAGAGAAAATTGTCCGTAGCCTCATTCTCTACAAATTCCACCCAATTTCCTTCTATTTTATTTTCTTTTTCACTCTGTATCGTCAAAAATAGTCGTATATATATACAAGGGTTTTGCAACTTCGACCTCAGATTTCATCCGTTTTAGGGTCAAATTGTCCTCCATAGCAGAAGGAAAAAAGGACGACGGCGTCAAGATCTTATAAACCATCGGGTTAGATTCAAAAATCAACCATCTCAAAGTTTAAACTATCTTGATTTCTATGCCAAGTGCCTAGATTTTCGCGCACGTACTTCAATTCCGTCACCTAGAGATTGTAAGGAACTTTCAATTTCTATTAGTAATCATAAATTGTGAAAATTGCATTTAGGATTTTATTAAAAATTTGTAATGTATTTTCAAAAATATAGAATTCTTTTTGTTATTTCAAATTCATGCAAAAATTTACATATTTGATATGTTTAATTGTATTTTATAACAAATTATAAGTGGGTAGAATATTTCACCGGGTTATTTTCATCAGTTGGGTCCTGTGCACCGCTCGGACCCCATTTTGATCTAAGTTTTGTACTTTTTCAATGTTATTGATAAATATAAATTTCATAGTTGAAAAAATGATTTAATATTCAATGAACTCATATTGAGTTGATCAATATCAGAAAGTGGATATTTTGTTTAAGAAATTGAAAATTGAAAAAATCGAAAAAAGGAAAAAAGGGTTTGAAACGGTAAAATGTCAAAGTCACACTCGATGGGTGATGTCTGCATTTTACATTGTTGTGTTGTGTGTAGGTTGGTGAACGGATATCTAGGGATAATGTTACCAGTTGCATATTTATTTACTTTCTGTTAGCTCGAGACGTTGTTTACTTTTCTATTCCGTTATTTATTTTAGGCTCGGTGGCCACAGTTGCATGGTAGGAAACTGGATATCCATTTCAACCTTGTATTATTAATTTCTCTTTTGTTTTCAAATGAAAATAATATGTATATGTAGCTATTTTGTGAGCTGTTAAAGAGTTTGTGAATGCCTGAAGGGATAGTGCATCATATCATCCGGAGTGGTGTACTATCATGGGATATACGGTAGGGACCACCAAGCTCTTACGTGGTATAGGACGCGTATGAGAATGGAGTCACAACTGGAATCTGGGTTTATTCATCTCTATTTTTATCAGTGAACTTGTAATGTAAAGGTGGTCGTACACAAATGGTTTGTATATTTGGGAATCACATGCACGCCTGATAGGCATAGACAAAGATGATTAGTCAGTGATCACTAATAATCTATAGTAGTCGAACGTTCTGACACATGGAAAAGAGACCCATTGCTTACGGTCATGTCAAACGGCCAGCCTGAGCCGGATAAATGGTCCCGCAAGTGTGCTAACAGCGACCAGCCATAAAATTAGGAACTAATACTTTATTATGAACCATCATGTCCCGACTGGGAGTGAGTTAGTCGTGAATCCCAACTCTCTAATTCTACTACTCTACCATTGTGTATTATGTACATGTTGCCTTATTTTGATATATAAAATGAAATGCATGTTTATACAAAAATATAATATTTTCATTTGACCAATTAGATTTGTATAAAAAGAAAATATTATAGTGAGTATTATTAATCGATGTAATGTGAGTTTTAAAATGTTTAGTTGCTCGTCCTTGGCTATATGTACCAGTTAATCGTAGTTTATTCTGTAAAACTTTACGTATGTTAAAATGATTTAGTATGCTTATTCGTTCATATTAGAAGAGGTTATTGGCATAAATTGTTTTCTTCATTACTGGGTAACCATTGTTACTCACCCTTTCATTCTCCATTTTTTTAGTTTCAGATCCGAAGCTTGGCGAGACAAGTGTAGAAAATGAGTGAGAATCATCTGATGGGTCAGATAAATAGCCAGAGTCTGTCACTTGGTGAGTATTGGGGTTATACCCCCTAGTGGTGTCGATTTGTCAAAGAGTATTATAGATTTTATTCTGAACGATAGGACTCTTGTTAGAGTGAGAAATTTTTATATAATCCCGTATATAAATTTCTTCTTCCGCACTCTGATCTATCGTATATTGTTAGATGTATATAGGCTTCTGCTAGTATTATATTTTTGTATGTATATATGCAGAATTGTATGTCGTTTATCAGGTGCAGGTTGAACGCCTTGGAATGCTAACATAAACAGAGGAGACCATGCCGAAATTTTGAGGTGCCACCTTGTACCTCGAGATCTGACATGGGGCTTTGTGTTAGCGTTTGGCGGGGCACCACAAATTTGGTGCTAAGAAGACTTCAAATTGTAGAGAAACTCTAAAGATAATGAATTAGGGAAAGAGAAAAATATAAATTGAAGCAAAGTAAAATTAAAGAAATCAAACCTTCTCCTTCCCAATAGAAACCTTAAAAAATCTATTTGTCAGTACAGGAAGCTCAACTGAGATGATTTCCTCTCGATATTAAAAATCTGGAAAATGAAATCTAGTGTTCATGGATTCATTGCCACACCCTAATCAAAACTACCACATTCTTTTATTAAAAACATAGCTATAAAAATGAGAGATTAGGGTTTTGATTTGAAACTGAACTAAAAATAGAATCAAAACTATAGAAATTAGGATTTTGGTTTGAAATCGAATCAACACTATAAAAATTAGGATTTTCATTTAAAATCGAACCAAAAATAGATTATCAAACCTGATTAAAGTTTCAATACAAAAAAAAAACCTAATGAACCTTAGTACCAAAACAACTAAAGATTATATAAAAAGATGGATAGAGACCAAGAGCTAAAACACACAGATCTAGAGAAACAATATATAGAAAATCCAATATCACTAATTTAGATAGATAGGTCTAACACTAGAAGAGATCGAGAACTCGAAAAAAAGAAAAAAATCGACCTGATGAACCATCAGCTTGAATAGACCAAGAGAGGGTGCGATTTTGAGAGAGAAAGCTCCTTAGCAGATTGAAGTGAGAGAAATGGAACAGATCACATGAGAAGAGAGAGAGCAGGTAGGAAAAAATTGCGCCAAAACACAGAAATGCCTTTTCTCAACAAATGGCATGTTGATCTGGATTTTGTGGCATTTTTACAAAAAAAAACACCCTCATTGATTTAGTTTGTGCGGCATTTTTTGAAAAATGTCCTTGTTGATATGAAATTTGAGGCATTTCTTAGAACCACCGGTGTGAAAACGCCTCCAATCAATCTACCTCTTCATTCTTTCATAGCATTTTTGACGAAACTGCCTCTAAAAGCCCCTCTCATTTTCTTATCCCGAACCTTCAACAAAACCGCCCTAAATAAGAGCTTCAAAAATCCCTAGTTTTTGTAGTGAATACTTCTTTTCGGAAGACTCGTCTATGATTCCTCCTTTCATCTTTCTCAACACTTATTAAACCTTCATTATAGAGTACATGACATTAAGTACTTCAATTATATTATTAAGAGACAACCCTTT
This sequence comes from Akebia trifoliata, assembly GCF_017979445.1. Taxonomy (NCBI): domain Eukaryota; kingdom Viridiplantae; phylum Streptophyta; class Magnoliopsida; order Ranunculales; family Lardizabalaceae; genus Akebia; species Akebia trifoliata. Next base: position 22,772,800 of record NC_141380.1, read on the forward strand.
CTATAACCGCATCTATAAAGTACTCTCCTAATGTCTTGGTGTTTAAACAAACCTATATTCTCATTCAGGCATATGTTGTTCCTCTTTCTTCTCATGTTGCCCTTTTGAAGACTTCTTTCAATTGGAAAATTTGTGATTTTAGAGCTTCATTATCTTATATTAACTTATTTTTTCTACTCTTTTTAATCATAAGGGGCTATAGAAGTAGAAGCATTATCTCTCACCAGAGCCCCCCATGTTTCCTTTTCTTTCATTAATTCAAAGAAGATGTCTATAATAGTCACTGAATCCATGACCGCTGTCCATTGTTGCTCCACATAAAGTCTTGGTTCTCCATTATCTGTAATTACTAAATAAGTCCATCAAACAATCATATAATTTGTCATTGCCTTTGTACTGTTTGGATTGTCTTAAGATTTCTTTTACGTTTAAAATAAATGCTTTCATGCTGAAAAATTAGAATGTACTTTATTTTATTTTTATCATAGTGTGAAAAACTTATTTAAAATAAAAGACACTAAGTTTATTCAAAGGAAAATACCTTAAATATTTGATTTTCGAATACAAGGAAAGAATAAAAAAAAAAAATAGACATAAAGTAAAAAAAAATAAAAGAAAAAGATGCAATAGTGGATGATAACATGCAAGCATGTGGACATCAAGTAAAAAGATGACATGCACAAGCAGATGATGCATGAAAATGTGAATTTGAGATAGAAAAGACAAATCATCATATCCATTGCTAAATTGAGGTGCAAACTTATAAACTCTAGTTCAGACAAGTGTGTGCAAGTGAGCAAAAGAGACGAAAAGATGCAAAATACAAAAACAATAATACAGAACGTAATTGCAACCTAGAGGATTCCAAAAGGAAAGTAAACAAAATACTCAAATCATCTTAGAAGAAATTTGACAGCATAACACTTCACAAGGGAAAAAAATTATCACAAAAATGAAATTCAAACTAAGTCCCAACATGCCAGAGGCAAAGGGCAAAGTATTGATATCACCTAAGTAATAAGATTTTTCCAAAGAAAAATGTAGGGTGGTACTCAACTAAATCCACCCAACATCAAGAGATAATAAGTAACAAAGTAAAAAAATCATTAAGAAAAAATTTGTAAGAGTTTATATGTTAAAATCAAAGATTGCTAAGAGAACTATGTGCAAAAGAGGATGGGTGTACTCATCAACTAAATGACTCCAAATGTAAAAAATAAAAAAATGAAATTAGGGCATGTTGAAAACTAAGTAATACTGGAAAATTCGTTATATAGTTGAGAAAAAAAAAGTTAAGCGTGGGATAAAGCCAAAAGTTATTAAAACAGTGGGAAAATTTGTTACAACCACGAAAGTGACTTCCTAACAGATATATAAATCTAAAATGACTATTTTATTTGAATTTTTGAAAAAGAAAATTAAATGTAAAATAAAATTGATAAAAAAAAAATTAAATAAATAAATAAAAACTAAGATCAAAATATGAAAACAGATCTAAACCATGGATCATTATTTTGAAACTTTGAAAATAAATAAAAACTCAATCAAAATCAGAGAAGAAATAGAAAATATAGAGAGTGAGCAGATCAAGGAAGGTTTGAATCTAAACATGCAATTGAGCAAGCAAACCAATAGATTAGGGATGGATCGGAAATCAACAAGATTTGAAGTTGAAATTGGGATGAAAATGAAATTAAAATCATGGAAACAACTCAGATCTAGGGTGGTACTCAAAATGGAGCCAAAATAGCTCTCAAAAAGTTAAAAATTAAATAATAATAAATATAAACAATAATTAAATGATGAAATTCACAATAAATCCAATATGAAAATCAATTGAAATCATATAAGTACACAAATCCTCTTATAGAAATCTAAATTGAAGATAAATCAAAATAATTAAAAGCTGAATCTTCAAGGAAAATGGATATTAGAATAAGAAAAATAGAAAAACACAGTAGATCCAACTACAACTAAGATTTCTCAATGAAAGCACCATAATGTTCCCCTTCCTTTAGTTTTAATATCTTTTGGGACATATTTGAGGCAACAACTTGATCTCAAGACAACTTGAAACAATCAATTTGGAGGGGGAGACATTATAATTTGAATTCTTCATCTTGCTCCTACCACAAGGAGAAGAGATCAGAGATCTGATCTCTCAAGTGGTGGGATGGTTAGATCCAATTGAGATTCAATTACTTTAACTTTATCTACATAAAATTTAAATTAGACAACTAATTCCATTGATCTACACTAGAATTTAGTTTATAAGACTTAAGTTAAATAAATAAATTGAAAACTAGAGACTTACCCAGTTAAATCTAAACTCAAACACTTGGATGAAGCAAATTTGCAGAAAACATCCTTGATTATTCCTTCAAACAATGCCCTACAGTGAAATTAACAGAGTTTTCCCCCTAGAATTCTCAAACTTTGGGTCCCAAAAATCAAAGTAAGCCTTATTTATTTATAAAAAACATAGAGGGGGGCCACTACAAATAAAAAGAAAGAAAACTAATTTTTTTAAATAAAATTTCCCTCTTTTCCTCTTTGTTCTGTGCATAGTGAATTCTCTTGTTCTTCTTGAAACAAAATCCTTCTCTCATCTATCAATTTTGGCTTTTTACAACTTGATTCATTCCTATTCTTTTTTCTTTTTTTTACTTTGGGATCTTCTAAGTGCACAAATTCCCTTCTAATGACTGTCATGATTGCTCATACAACTCTAATTTTCCAAAATATTGTCTAATTTATAGACACAAAGTAATATGGGCCTATAAGCCCAAACTAATATATAAAACCTAGTGGCTATTAAAAACTTTTTTAAGTTTTCCATCATAAAATATTTGTGTTTCAAAACATTTGTAATGCAAATGATTTTTAGTGTACCAACCATGGTTGACCTGTCATAATTCTTTGCATTTTGTCTACATCTTAGAGGTATTTTAACAAACACTTCAATTGCAATAATGCATGTTCACCTACAATGATGCATATCTATTGAATCTTGTTCCTACATTAAATTGTTATAATACTTCAAAAATAAAAGTTAACTTATTTTCAAAATTTAGGACAAAATCTGTTGGTCCACGGTGATATGGTGCAACTCAAAACATAGAGATAAGTTTCAACACAAGGAGAATAAGAGAAGCAAGTTAAATAATTGGTTACGAGTAACTTAATAAGTTACTTACCAATTATGGGATAAAACCCAAAGTGGTTATTACTTATCTAAGTGTCAATTCAACACATTTTTTGGCAAGATGGACGTCATTATCAACCAATGTCTATTGCATTGTTAACAATGTACTAGCTCGATTTTACCCTTCATATGTTAAAATCTAAAAAAAAAAAATCTAGAATCCAAATTCGAAATGACAGATATGAGTGAAGGCACCTATACATAGAAATGGAAAATTGTTATTTTTGGATCAAGAAATATATTTGTTGAAAGTGCTAAAAAAAGTCAACATGAAAAACTGCAAAACCTTTAATCAAACCTGTTTGTAAAGATATAAGACTAAATAAATCTAAATGTCCAACCACATAAAGTGAGATATAAGAAATGATATGTATTATATATACTTAAGTTGTGGGAAGTCTTATGTATGCAATGATAAGTATAAGACCTGATATGTGTCATGTAGTAAGACTTGTAAGTTGTTACCAATCTAATCCTGGTAAGAGGCATTGGCAAACAATTAAAATGATATTTAGATATTTAAAAGTTATATTAGATCTGAAACTAACTTTCAGGTTAGGAGATCTAAAGATTATAGGATACACATACTCCAATTTGGCTAGAGATATTGATAGTGGAAAATCCAGAAGTGGTCATGTATTCATGTTTGTTGGAGTTTCTTAGTTGAGTAAGAAACAAGGATGTGTAGCGAAGTCTACAATGGAAGTTGAATACATAGCCTACAATACAACTGTTAGCAACACTGTATGAAATAGTTGTTTTGTGGAAAGCCTTAAGTTAGACATAATTTGCAGGCTAGTAAATATGTTTTGTGATAATATGTCTATTATTTCTTTAATAAAAAAAAATGGAGCTAATATCTCTAAAGCAAAACATATTGATACATATTATCATTATATACAGGATATAGTGAATAAATGTGAAGTGAAAGTAAACTATATGTACACCAAAGATATGGTAGTTGACCATATGAGCAAAGGGTTGCCTTTATAAGAGTTTGGAGGACATATAACGACAATGGGTCAATTGTGAGAGATCTAAGCCAAATGACATGCAATTTGAAGAAGACTTTTTGTCATTTTTGATAAATTCCCTAAGCTTGCTCTCTAACAAACTAAGGATACAAAGGTTTTTGGGTACAAATTCTAGAGACTTCTTGAGGTTGGATAAGATGGTCATAAGATTTGGACAATTTCTTTTGACTGCCATGGAATCCTTTTGATATTTGAAAAATATTAAAAGGGTAGAAGAGGGTTTTTACCCTAATGTGTCTTCACAAACCAAGGTTAGAGAATAAGTCATTAAGAGATGGGAGTCATTTCCTATGGAGAATCTAATACACACATGAGCTCTCTAACTGCCTAATTGAATTGGATGTACCTTAGTGTAGACACCCCATTTTTGCATCTGCCTAATTAGACAATTCGTCACCCGATTTTGGTGGATTCCTAATGATGAATATAAAAGAACTCGAAGGCTTGTAAGTATTGCTTGATTCCTTCTGTTTCTAGTTTCTTTTCATCCCCCCTACTCGTCACGACTCGACCTAGAAATTTACGCACGCTTAGGATCGCTACATCTTACACCCGACTTAGCAAGCATATACGCATAGGTTCTCTACACAGTTCGATAACTTAGAGACCTCGCTACGCTCGGAAAATATGGATTTGAGACTTAGAAATGAATACATAGGGACAGAAAGAAATCTCACGCTGAAATCCTTAAAAATTTGTAAAAATCACAAAAATGATGAAAATACTCTTCATAAATTTTGATGTCTGAAAAGTCTCAAAAGTACTCCCATTGCACTCAGAACGTGATTTCGAATCTAACGGGACCCAAATAGATGAAAACAAAGAAATTTGTAAAAATTTGTAAAAAATTATCAAAATGACGAAAATACCCCTCATAAATTTCGGATGTTCGAAAAGTCTCGAAAGTACCTCCATTGCACTCAGAACGTGATTTCAAATCTAACGGGACCAAAATCGATGAAAACAGAGAAATTCAAGAAAAATCGTCAAAAATCGTAAAAATGACCAAACACCCCTTAACATCTAGCTCTAACTTAGAGACCTTGATCCCTAGGAAAATAAAATTAAAATAAAAAAATTAAATCAAAATAAAATTCAAATTGAAAATTAAACTAAAATCCAAAATTTAAAATTAATTTAAAATCGTAAAATCAAATTAAATTTCAATACAAAATAAAATTTCCATTTTCAAGAAATCGATTAAAATACAAAATCAAAATCAAAATCAAATTGAAAATCAAGTTAAAAATCACTCTACCAATTAAAATGCAAAATTGAATTAAAATTTTAAATCAATCAACCAAATCGACCAACTAAAAATGTAATTAACAAATTAAAATCCATTCGATCACATTTAAATCGAAATCCAATCCACCGACCAATTAAAAAATTAAAATCAATTTAATTTCAAATTAAAACGCAAATTAATCAACCCGTTCAAAATTTAAATTAAAAATTAAAATCAAATCTAATCATCAAATTAAAATAAAATCAAACCAAGAAATCGATCTTAAAACCCACAACCGATCCCAACTCGATTCAATTCATCCTCACTCATTTGCAACTCAAAAATTAATTCACCAATTGGACTTCTATTAACTCACGTCCTAATACATTCTCTAACACAACCATCACCCTAACTTAACTCAACCCAAATAATCTTTTTTTCTACACGTGGCCCACCATTGCCATTTCCTGTACTCATCCCACTTTACAAATTTCTCAACTATCCTTTAATTTCCCCATCTCACCTTCCCACCATTTTTTCTTAAAAATTACCCTTATTATCACCCACATACTTTAAATAAACCCCTCAACTCCCCACGAACGTGCTGCACCATCCATGTCTCCTTCAAATCAGCCCCATTCACAACTTCTCTTCATAACCAACGACAAAACAACTCTCTCGAGTACTCTCCTCTCCAACGACTTGCTCTACCCCACATTGCTCTCTCTCTCTCTCTCTCTTTCTCTCTTCTCTCTCTCTCTCTCCCATGTTCACGTTGAACAACAACTACCCCCACGTTCTTCCCCACTTCTTCTCTAATTCTTCCACCATCATCTCCATTAAAAACCAGCACCAAGGTCTAACCCTCCAGAGGTTCTCTCTGCCAGCCCATCTCCAATACAATTGTTTCCCAGCCTCTCACCTCTCTCTCTCCCAGCTGCGTTTATACAGTCAAACAGCAAGGTCCCAACCTTGCTGCACCTCATCTCTTTGCCCCTTCCCTTTCTTCTTCTTCTCTAAAAAAAAATAAAAAAAAAAAAGAAAACAGCAGCTCTTAAACTCCATCTCCATCACGACCTTGCGGTTCAAAACGACTCTTCTCACTGCCTATAACGCCCCAGCCTGCTCAAACACCCCTTTTCATAACCCTCTCTCCCTCAAATAGCCACTCTCTATCCTTCCTTCATTCCCTTTAGTCTAAAGTAACCTGTTGCTGCCCATTGTCCTCTCTATCATTAGAACGTGCCACACAGTAACTTCTTCCAGCCTCAATCTTGCTACTACATATCATCCTTTCTTCTCCACTATTCCAGCAACTATAGAACGTCTTAACCTTCATTTTAGATCAACATCTCTTTCAGCCATCGTTTCCTCCATACACAGTACGGTCGACTCTCTGTTTGAACATTTCAAGCAGCCACTATAGCCTCATCACATCTTGTATCAAAGCCTCTATCTCGCTGCCTTCATCTTCCTTAGTAGATAGTCACAAGCCCTTGGGATCGCACCTGAAGGAATCGACCCCTATCATTTTCCTATAGGTAAGATCACTATTATTTTATGTTTTTGGTTCTTTTCTTTTTGTTTCCTCATTTTCCACGACTCATTGTTTATATATCGATAGGATTAGAGAATATTTTTGCTTGCACGATTTTTGTTTATTTTTATTCATTCTTGCATATTAAGTAGGATGATTAGAAAAGTGTTTTTAGTTTTTTTTTATTTGTTATTTATTTATTTTTTTTATGCTTTTTTTATTTTTTATTATTCTCAAAATTTTTTTCATTTATTTATTTTTATTATAAATTTGAAATAATTCATTGATTTTTGGGGTATACGTGGCATTAATGACAATGTTCGAGTTTCTGAAATATTAGTGTATCAATTCAAACATATTTTGATTAATAGATCGATTGAATCAATTCACGTATACCAAGTTGATGGACCGGCTCATTGGATGTTAATATTTATCAGGTTGATTCGTCATTTTTTGATGTTGTTGGGTCAACTCGTTAATGTTGATTTTAATCGACTCAATAAAAATTAATGGTGTACACCAAACATAAAAATAAAAAATCGATTTTCACAATAAAAATTACGAGTCAACTCGCTGATTTTGGGGACATTGAAAATTTGAATCGATTTTATTTTAAAATTAGGCACGTGGTTAACTCACCGATTTAATACACGTGGCAACTCAAAATTTGGGAGTTAACCCACTGAATTTAATGCATGTAATGGTTCAAAAATCAAATCTCTTTGATAAAATATCGTCAATGAGCCAATTCACTAATCTTATATACACGGCATTGAAAATCGATTTTATATTGTTCAAAATATGATTAAATTGATCCATTAAATTTTTGTGTCATGTATGCCTCATTAAATCATGTAATTATTTTAACCGTAGGATTTGTTTAGTAAATCCGATGCAATTTAATGATGATTGGACCCTAGCTTGACTTTTAATCTTTGAATGTTGACCGTAGGAGATTTTTGGATCGTAGTAGAGACTGATCATCTTGATCAGGCGGGTTCGGTGCCTAACACCTTCCGAAATCCGTAACCTGACCCATTACCCATCTCTCTGATCCACGGACCGACCCATAGCCATTTGGAGTTAATTTTGGTTCCTAGACCTAAACTAGGTGGCGACTCCATATTCTTTTAAAAATCCCCGAGAGACATAGATCGGACCCTCATCCGCTATTTAGCGAACGGCGGGGGTTAATGCGATTTCAGTGGCGACCCCACTGGGGATTTTAGGGTCAAACTTGACCCGATCCAAAGCTATCCTTAGGTTGTCTTTTTCCTGAGTCAATCCAGTTGACTCAATGAGTCTCTTATATTCGGCTAGATTTGATCCTTTCTTTCATTGGCATGTGATTAGATGTATTCAATTATTTATCTCTGTTGATTGGCTTGATGATTAGATGTATTTGATTTGTATGGCTGGATATTTGCGAAAAACGCCCCGGGTGCACTTTGTCCCTTTGCACACTCAAAAGCATGCATACGCATATTTGCATCATGTCATGTCCTTATAAACCCAGTAGCCGGATCTAAGCTAACCTGATCCTTCGGGACACGGGGAACGCCCGTGAACGCTACAACTTCAGTACAGTACCTTGGGTATATCAAACTGGAACATCACGTACTGCTTGACCAAGTAAAACTGGAATAGTATATCGGTGTTTCGGGCTGAAGTGACCTAAGCTTTGTCCTAACCTAGCCTCAATCATATAAAAAGCCTAGAACTTAGGTGCGGTCCTATTAGGCCACGACTCGAATCGACCATAAGTACTCCCGGGTAGCCTTTCTTTAATCTAACCAAAAAGTAAGTGGGTGGATCGGTCCACACCGCTCAAATTTAACCCGCAATACCAGTCCAACCCAATAACATAACTATGAGACATACCGATCAATGTCTATTTAAACCAGTTAGCCAAATTGGTAAATAGATCTCATGGATCAAAACATGGATCGATTGGATTAATTGGCTTAAAAATAGTAGATGAAGTGATTCAAGTAGAATATTCAGATCCATTGGGTCGAATCAGCCCAAACTCAAATGAGTACACAGTCCCATTAATTTTATTGGCCAATTTAATTTAATGGACTTAATATTTTATAATCAACAAGGTTGGGATTAGTAGAAAACATATTAAGGGCTGTATCGACTAGCACAACCTAGATCTTATTCTTGGAAGGTCGTATAATCCTTAATCATGGTTATATTTTCTAAAATTCCTGATCAATTGACAAATCAACTTCATACAACTTCTTGTTCGGAATGTGTCATTAGTTAAAGACTTTGAATCTAGGGGGTTAATCTACTAAATGTTATCAAAAGTAACCTTTAATTCTAATTGCTAAAACCTATCCTCGGGTCAGTAACAAATAATCCACCATTGATGGGGTTTCAAGATACTATTGCGCCCAAACTTAAGCGTCTGTCACCTAATTGGAGTCGAGAGTCAGGTCGTTTGGAAAGAACATCAGCATCAAGTGAATCGTCAAAAATGGCTTCTGAATTTGAACTCGCGAAAATTCGTAAGATCTTGGCAGTCTTTGCAATGGATATGAACAGCATAAAAAGCAAGGTAGAAGTGCTAGAACAGATCTCTGAGTCAACAAGAGACCAGCTTGACGATCAAAGGGGTAAGGGACCAGAAGGTAGCACAGCTAAGAATCTGGATGAGGTTTATGAGCTTGACGGAAATGAGGAGCATTTTAATGAGAATCCAATGTTAGCCAACTAAATGACTCAGTTGGAAACAGCCGTGAAGAACATAAAAGGGATTGATGAAATCGCGACAGGAATAGAGGCTTTGAATCAAATCCCTAAGATTCGTCTGTCCGAGAAGTTTGTTATGCCAGAAATGGAAAAATTCAATGGAGTAGGCTGCGCAAAAACACCTCAAGGTATATATCACCAACATGCGCACAATGGGCCTCAGTGACTAACAGATGGCATTATTGTTCCAACGTGCTCTATCAGGATCAGCGTTACGATGGTTGATGTCCCAAGATTCAGCTGTAATTGGGACATGGGAAAATATGTCAAGGATGTTCTGGCACCAGTACAAGTACAGCACTGAAATCAAAACTTCTCGAAGGGATTTGGAATCCACTAAGCAGAAGAATGGGGCTGATTTTATTAGCCGCTGGAGGGCTAAGGCTGCACAGATGTGGGATAGACCATCAGAAAAGGAACAAGTGACAATCATCTTGAAAAACCTTTTGCAGGGGTATGCTCAACATTTAGTTGCCTAGTATCTCCCCACATTCGAATCCCTGTTACAAGCTGGAAGCCAACTTGAGGATGCCTTTGCCTCTGGGATCCTTTCCAACTCTTCTGACAACAAAGCAAAAAAATCCTTCACTAATTCCAAACCCAACATCAACCATGCCTATATAGCCAACACTTCCACTACCCCAACTCAACCCCCAGCTCGAACCAATAACCAGGCAAATTTGGGTAGAGCCCCCCCTCGACAGTTCACAAATCTAGGGATGACCCTCACTGCGGCTTTCCAGAAACTATTAAAAAAAGGGCTCCTCACCCCTCTCCAACCTCGACCTCTACCAAATCCCCTACCAATTTCACATAACCCTAACGTCTTTTATGAATTCCATCAAAGTCCTGGTCATCATACTGACCGTTGCATCACTCTCCGCCATGCCATCCAAAATCTCATCGATGATAAAAAAAAGTCATCATTCCTATCCCAACACCGCCAAATGTCACTACCAATCCACTACCTGCATATCAACCTCCGCCAACATTGAATATGGTCTCCAACACCCAACTACCATTCGACCCAGTCTCTCTCATCCACCCAATCTACGCCAACCACTCAGTTATCCTCTTGTTGGAATACTTTCAATAATGAGGTCTATGCCACAAGCCATGAGCCATTTGATCTAACTGAAGATGAATCATACTGTCTATCCCCACCTCGCTACGATAACCCATCATATACCAGCCACCTCTTGGCACAAATGATCTCGAAAAGCCCATTCTCTGTAACAAATGAAGATCCTTACCTATTGGTCGAAGAAGACGGGCCATTTCACTCTTTGTGATGAAGTTAAGCACATGACACGAGGAGGGAGAGTCTTTAAGCCACCAGAACTTAGCGTTGACAATCCAGCGACCTTGGCAAGGAAGGAAAAAGTAGACCCCATTCAGGAAACTATTGAAGAGGATGATATCGTGATCAAACAGTTAAAAAAGGCAGGTGCCAACATTTCAGTTTGGGATTTTCTCATTGCCTCCACAACTCATAGGGAAGCTGTTCTCAAAGCGTTAAACGCAGTCCAAGTTTCCCTCGACACATCTCCGGATCAATTAGCCAATATAGTAGAGGCAACCTATGCTGAAAATAGTCTGTCCTTCTCAGATTCAGATCTTCCGAAAGAAGGGCCGAGCCACACAAAGCCATTACACATTACAATTGACTGCAATAGAATGAGAGTCCCTTTAATCTTGGTAGATAATGGAAGTGCATTAAATGTCTGTCCTTTAAAGACTGCAACTTGCCTCGGATTCAAAACAGAAGACTTCAAACCAACTAGCCAAGGTGTCAGAGCTTACGATAATACGAAGAGGGATGTACTAGGGACTTTGTAGCTACGAATATCCACGGGTATAGCAGACTTCCCTGTGGAATTCCAAGTCTTGGATATTCAGTCATCCTTCAACCTATTACTAGGGAGACCGTGGCTGCATCAGATCAAGGCCGTACCTTCTACTTTGCATCAGAAGATTAAATTCATCAAGGACGGTTCGGTGATCACACTTCATGGGGATGCCGAAATTATGGAGATTGTGAACGATATAGAAACCAAGGATAAATCGTTGTCTGAAATTCAACCCAAATAAAAAGAAATACAACTCAGCGGGTTTGAATTTGAAAATATTCATGCTGTTCAGTGGGACGATTCTACAAAAGAGCTAGTACCTATCGATAATACGTTCAGCTGTTGTGTGGCCAGCATGTTCAAAAGCATGAGATTCTTCCCAGGTATGGGTTTGGGTCGTAGACAACAAGGGATTAAAGCTGCACCAACCATTCAAAAAGTAGTTGGGACATTTGGATTAGGGTACGAACCTACCAAGGAAGACTGGGCCCGATATTGGAAGATAAGAAAAGATAAGGCGAACGCGAAAAGGCAAGGGCATGTCATTGACCTAATCAACATGAAGCCTTATCGCAAAACCCTGAATGGACGCTTTGTGAAAGCAGGAGAAGATTTCCCTTATTGTGGTTTTCCAGAACCCTTTATCGACCACGTCACGGGTACTCGCCAACCAGGATTTGAGATTTTCTTTGGGATGGGTTGGCCTGAAAAGGAAGAAGATAGAGCATCTGAAGAATTCGAAGGAGTAAATGATTGGCAGACAACTGTGGATTCACTCAGTATTGCTCAGATGTTTCTCAAAGAAGGAAATGTGTCAGTCTTGTCAGTCAAAAGTGGTGCTCAAAACCCACAGTCTGTAATCAAACCCGCAGTCGGGTCCCTTTCTAATTACCATGTAATGAGTCATTTGCTGTATGTCGAGTCTGGTCATGATGAGTCCGTCGGGTCTGTAGTAAGTCCTGTCACCCCATCTATCTTTAATGAAATAGAAGAAGTTTCTGATTACCCCGAGTGCAATAATGATTTAACTAATAATCTGACTTCGAAGGATGAATCTTCTGATGAAGAAACTCCTATCGAATTAATTAAACTACTTGAACAAGAAGATGAACGTCGGACTCAACCTGTAATGGAAGAAACAGAACTAGTCAATCTTGGGACTAAAGATATTCCTCAAGAGATTCAAATTGGAGTCACCTTATCTTCCGAGGAACGCGAAGGGATAGTGGATTTGCTTAGAAAGTTCAAGGACGTATTTGCGTGGTCATATGAGGACATGCCAGGAGTAAGTACAGATATCGTTCAACATCAGATTCCATTGCATCCCGATGCTCGGCCAGTAAAGTAGAAACTCCGACGTATGAAGTCAGAATGGACTTTGAAGATTAAAGAAGAGGTCACTAAACAGATCAATGCTGGATTCTTGGAAGTGGTGGAGTACCCAGAATGGATTGCTAATGTAGTCCCAGTTCCCAAAAAAGATGGGAAAGTGAGAATGTGCGTGGACTTCAGAGATTTAAATAAGGCCAGTCCAAAGGATAGCTTTCCGTTGCCTCACATAGATGTATTGGTGAATAATACAGCAGGGCACGCCATGCTTTCAGGGTACAACCAGATAAAGATGGACCCTCGCAACATGCAAAAGACATTATTCATCACGTAATGGGGAACATTTTGCTACAAAGTCATCCCTTTCGGTTTGAAGAACGCTGGGGCTACCTATCAGAGAGCAGCTACGACCTTATTGCACGACATGATACACAAGGAGGTCGAGGTCTATGTGGATGACATGATAGTGAAATCCAAATAACGATCGGGACACGTCGTTGCATTAGAGAAGTTTCTTACAAGGATCCAAAAATACCAGTTACGCCTTAACCCTCAAAAATGCGTATTCGGAGTGACTTCTGGAAAATTACTTGGATTCGTAGTCAGTCAAAGGGGGATCGAAGTAAACCCTGGAAAAATCAAAGCTATACAAGAAATGGCACCTCCTAAGACTGAAAAATAGATTCGGGGGTTCTTAGGCAGAATTCAGTATGTTAGCAGATTTATCGCTCAGCTTACCAATGTGTGCGAACCTATATTCAAGCTTCTCAAGAAAAATGAGCCGACAGTATGGAATGAGCAATGCCAAAAAGCTTTTGACCAAGTTAAGGAGTATCTCTCAAATCCGCCCATTTTGGTTCCACCTACCCCGGGTGAACCTCTCCTCCTTTACTTATCAGTCACGGAAGAAGCTATGGGATGCATGCTGGCACAGTACGACAAGGACAATCACAAAGAGAGGGCCATCTACTATATTAGCAAGAAGATGTTAGAGTATGAACGAAAATATTCAGCTCTCGAAAAGACTTGCCTAGCACTAGTATGGGCTACTCAAAGACTTCGGCACTACATGCTCTCTCATTCTGTCATTCTGTTATCTCGGATGGACCCCTTAAAATATCTCTTCGAGAAGCAGGCATTGACAGGTAGAACTGCACGTTGGTTGTTGTTGTTATCAGAATTCGATATTACGCATGTCACGCAGAAGTCTATCAAGGGAAGAGCGGTAGCAGAATACTTGGCTGATCATCTAGTGGCAGAAGGAACAAGACCTATCGATCAATTCCCAGATGAAAATATCCTGAACCTTGAAGAAGAATCGCGAGATAGAGTATGGCGGTTATACTTTGATGGAGCGGCGAATCAGAATGGGTATGGAATAAGGGCAGTCTTGTTCTCTCTCGAAGGATGCCACATTCCGATTGCTATTAAGTTAGCTTTCTCCAATACTAATAATACAGCTGAATACAAAGCGTGCATCACCGGGCTTGAGGCTGCTTTGAATCTCGGTATCACAGAAATTGAAGTATTTGGAGATTCAGCTTTGGTTATACATCAGTCGTTGGAAGAATGGAAAACTAAGGACGTGAAATTGAAACCCTATCACGAGTATCTGTTAAATTTAGTAAGGAAGTTCAAAGTCATCTTGTTCCAACATCTGTCAAGGGAAGAGAATAGATTCGCTGACGCTTTGGCTACTCTGTCTTCGATGATCCATTTGCCTTCAGGCATGGAACTAAGGCCCATCATCGTCGAAATCAAGGATAAACCTGCTTATTGCCATCAGGTCGACATCGCTGCTCGACTCCCTGACGGAAAGCCATGGTACACTGACATCCAGAAAGTATTGGAAAAACAAGAATTCCCAGTTGAAGCGTCAAGGAAAGAACGACAAACCCTATAGAGATTCGCATCCCAATTCATCCTATGTGCAGAAAACTTATATAAGAGGTCTTATGACGGAATTCATTTGTCATGTGTTGATGAAAATCAAGCTGAACGATTAATGGAAGAATTGCATTCTGGAGACTGTGGACCGCATATGAGTGGGAAAATGTTAGCCAAACGAATCATGAGATAAGGGATATTATTGGCCAACAATGGAAACAGACTGTCATCACTTGGTCAAGACCTGCCATAAATGCCAAGTACATGCTAACCTCATACATGTACATCCATCTCAGTTAGTTGGTTTGACTTCGCCGTGGCCATTTTCTGTTTGGGGTATCGACATAATTGGCAAAATCACACCTAAAGCATCGAATGGACATGAGTACATTCTCGTGGCCATTGATTATTTTACAAAATGGGTGGAGGCTACTTCATATGCTGTTCTCACTGCATCCAAAGTTGCTAAGTTCGTCCAAACACATATTATCAGTCGATATGGGGTACCTTCTGAATTGATCACTGATAATGGGTCACACTTCAAAGCTGAATTTATTTTCCTGTGTTCAAAGTTCAAGATTCGACACCACAAATCATCACCCTACCGTCCCCAGACCAACAGAGCAGTTGAAGCAGCCAATAAGAATCTCAAGACAATCATCAGGAAGATGTGTCAATCGCATAGGGATTGGTCTGAAAAATTACCATTTGCACTCTGGGCATACCGTACCTCGATACGATCTTCCACCGGAGCCACCCCTTATTCACTAGTATACGGAATGGAAGCTGTCTTGCCAGTTGAAATGGAAATCCCGTCCCTTGGGATTCTAATGGAAAGTCAGTTATCCGAAGCAGACTGGGTTCGTCACCGGTACGAAGAGTTGAACTTAATCGATGAAAAACGGCTTAAAGCATTGTACCACGTGCAAGCCTATCAGAGAAGAGTCGCTCGGGCATTTGATAAAAGGGTTAAAGTTCGCGACTTACAAGCTGGAGACCTCGTACTTAAAGAAAATCGAGCACCCATCTTCGATCCTAGAGGCAAATTCAAGCCCAATTGGGGAGGTCCTTTCATTGTCAAAGAGGTACTGCCTGGGAAAGCTGTCAAACTCCAAGATCACGATGGCATCGAATTACCAGAACCGACAAACCTTGACCAGATCAAGCGGTATTACATTTGAGGAGGCCATCTTCGGTCGAACCAATTTTCCTGTCACCCAATTAAATATCTCATTTCTTTGCCCCTTGCAGCCATTTTTAAAAAATGAAATAAAAAAAAAACTTTCTTCTTTCTCAGCCCGTTCGCCTAACCTAGGGAAGGGAAATGTTTGAACTGATCCTAAAATTCTGGGGTACGTAGACAACCTGAGAAGTTACTTCAGGCCCGACCAGTTCAAAAAATAAAAAATATATATATATTCCCCCGTAAAGAAAAATTGTCAAAATAGGGAAGGAAAAGAAAACTATTTTAAAGGAATGCCATACAAAGGGCATTCGGGTTCTCGAGCCTCAAATCTCCTTTCTTTCTTAGCCTATTCCTAAGCCCACCTATGGAAGTCCTCCTAAGTACCACATGAAAAGGTCGAGGAAAATAGCAAGCGTGATCAGATAGTAACTCCAGAACTCCAAAAAAAAAAAAAAAAAAAAGATAGCCTGCTAGGTTGAAAACTCGAAAGGGCGGCTTAGGCAACAATTAAGGTAAGCTCGCAAGGTTGAAAATTCGAAAGGATGGCCTTGGCAACAATCAGAGCAAAGAAAAAGAAAATTGTAAGCTCGCTAGATCGAAAACCTGAAAAGGCGGTCTAGGCAAAAGTTAGAGCATGCTCGCTAGATTGAAAACCTGAACAGGCAATCTAGGCAAAAGATAGAGCAATCAAAAGAAAATCTCCGTCGAGCCGAGAATCTGAAAAGACGAGCCGAGTCAGAGCATCAGAAATCTGAAATGACCAAGCTTCAATACCCAATTTAAGACAGGCAAAAACGTAGAAGTCACATGTATCTCGTCTACGACTGATCTGGAAAAGTTACTTTTCTAAGTGAACCAAAGGGGAAAGAACGTGATCTCCAAGATGAATCTCAAAAGTGAATATTTGTTCCCAACAGATGAGCTTGACTCATAATCTTCAATAAAATCGAAATTAAAAGTGAATCCTTATTGCACTTGTGGTAATCTAAGACTTCAAATTTTCATATTTAGGGGCACATATCCTTTTGTTTGGAAGCGTATTTATTTTTCCCTTACAGTAGGGGCACGTCATTTCAAAATATGTTCAATTATCCCCAGTGTAATGTCTTATCAAACTAGGGGCATTTTTTTGTTTTTAAGCCTGATCAATTCCAACCCCAAAGGATAAGGAAAATCTGAAATTAAAGTTTACCCTTTTGATAGCATTTTTTGAAAACCCCTGAGGTTCAAATGTTGACCTGACCATCTAAAAAAAAATGATTCCTGTGGAGTGAGATTTTTACTCCAGTATTTTACTCAGTCCTGCTCAGATTTTGCTCAGACCCGTCGAGATTCATTCTCGGATTTTGCTCAGACACCCCGAGGGTTTTTTCGGATTTTACTTAGATTTTGCTCAGACCTACCGAGATTCTTTCTCGGATTGCTCAGACACCGCCGAGGGTTTTCTCGAATTTTACTCAGACCTGCTGAGATTCTTTCTCGATTTTGCTCAGATACCGCGAGGTTTTTCTCGAATTTGCTCAGATACCGCCGAGGGTCATCTCGGATTTTACTCAGACCTACTCAGATTTTGCTTAAACCTGCTGAGATTCTCTTTCGGATTTTGCTCAGATACCGTCGAGGGTTTTCTCGGATTTGCTCAGATACCGCCGAGGGTCATCTCGGATTTTACTCAGACCTGCCGAGATTTTTTTTCGGATTTTGCTCAGACACCACCGAGGGTTTTCTCGGATTTTGCTCAGACACCGCCAAGGGTTTTCTCGGATTTGCTCAGATGCCGCCGAGGGTCATCTCGGATTTTACTCAGACCTACTCAGATTTTGCTCAGACTCACCGAGATTCGTCTCGGATTTTGCTCAGATGCCGCCGAGAGTCATCTCGAAATTTACTCAGACCTACTCAGATTTTGCTCAGACCCACTAAGATTGGTCTCGGATTTGCTCAGATACCGCCGAGGGTCATCTCGAAATTTACTCAGATTTTGCTCAGACCTGCCGAGATTCTTTCTCGGATTTTGCTCAGATACCGTCGAAGGTTTTCTCGAATTTGCTCAGATACCGTCGAGGGTCATCTCGGATTTTACTTAGATCTACTTAGATTTTACTCAGACTTGCTCAGTTTATTTTTAGATTTTACTCAGTTTTATCTGATTTTCTGCAAAAACATGTTGTGGATTTTATGTTGACCTTACACAGTTTGCTATCCTCTTAGCATGAATGTGCAGAATGGAGATGCGCATTTTCAAAATCATCACTACACAATGGCACACACGTGCACCCACATTACATTTGCATTAGTCAAGGAGAATTTTTTCAAAATTCAAGGATCTGACATTTTTCCAAGGAGAGGTTATTCTCAAGGATCTGGACATTTTGAGAAATTGTCGAATCAGGCTGCAAAATAGACTGTCACTAGCTTTGGCATTCGGATGTCGCACTATCTACCACAATAGATTGGACATCTAGTTTGCTTCCACCCTCTGCCAAAGAGGGGCATCTGTAGACACCCCATTATTACATCTGCCTAATTCGACAATTCGTCACCCGATTTTGGTGGATTCCTAATGATGAATATAAAAGAACTCGAAGGCTTGTGAGTATTGCTTGATTCTTTCTGTTTCTAGTTTTTTTTCATCCCCCCTACTCGTCACGACTCGACCTTGAAATTTACACACGCTTAGGATCGCTACATCTTACACCCGACTTAACAAGCACATACGCATAGGTTCGCTACACAGTTCGATAACTTAGAGACCTCGCTACGCTAGAAAAATATGGATTTGAGACTTAGAAATAAACACACAGGGACTGAAAGAAATCTCACGCTGAAATCCCTAAAAATTTGTAAAAATCACAAAATTGACGAAAATACCCTTAATAAATTTTGATGTCCGAAAAGTCTCAAAAGTATCCCCATTGCACTCAGAACGTGATTTCGAATCTAACGGGACCCAAATAGATGAAAACAAAGAAATTTGTAAAAAATCATCAAAATGACAAAAATACCCCTCATAAATTTTGGATGTTCAAAAAGCCTCGAAAGTACCTCCATTGCACTCAGAACGTGATTTCGAGTCTAACGGGACCAAAATCGATGAAAACAGAGAAATTCAAGAAAAATCGTCAAAAATCGTAAAAATGACCAAAACGCCCCTTAACATCTAACTCTAACTTAGAGACCTTGATCCCTAGGAAAATAAAATTAAAATAAAAAAATTAAATCAAAATAAAATTCAAATGGAAAATTAAACTAAAATCCAAAATTTAAAATTAATTTAAAATCGTAAAATCAAATTAAATTTCAATACAAAATAAAATTTTCATTTTCAAGAAACTCATTAAAATACAAAATCAAAATCAAAATCAAATTGAAAATCAAGTTAAAAATCACTCAACCAATTAAAATGCAAAATTGAATTAAAATTTTAAATCAATCAACCAAATCGACCAACTAAAAATGTAATTAACAAATTAAAATCCATTCGATCACATTTAAATCGAAATCCAATCCACTGACCAATTAAAAAATTAAAATCAATTTAATTTCAAATTAAAATGCAAATTAATCAACTCGTTCAAAATTTAAATTAAAAATTAAAATCAAATTAAACAATAAAAAATCAAATCTAATCAATGAATCAAATTAAAATTAAAATTAAATCAAACCAAGAAATCGATCTTAAAACCCACAACCGATCTCAACTCGATTCAATTCATCCTCACTCATTTGCAACTCAAAAATTAACTCACCAATTGGACTTCTATTAACTCAGATCTCAATACATTCTCTAACACAACCATCACCCTAACCTAACTCAACCCAAATAATCTTTCTTTCTACATGTGTCCCACCATTGCCATTTCCTATACTCATCCCACTTTACAAATTTCTCAACTATCCTTTAATTTTCCCATCTCACCTTCCCACCATTTTTTCTTACAAATTACCCTCATTATTACCCACATTATCACCCACATACTTTAAATGAACCCCTCAACTCTCCACTAACGTGTTGCACCATCCATGTCTCCTTCAAATCAGCCCCATTCACAACTTCTCTTCATAACCAACGACAAAACAACTCTCTCGAGGACTTTCCTCTCCAACGACTTGCTCTACCCCACATTGCTCTCTCTTTCTCTCTCCCATTTTCACGTTGGACAGCAACTACCCCCACGTTCTTCCCCACTTCTTCTCCAATTCTTCCACCATCATCTCCATTAAAAACCAGCAACAAGGTCTAACCCTCCAGAGGTTCTCTCTGCGAGCCCATCTCCAATACCATTGTTTCCCAGCCTCTCACCTTTCTCTCTCCCAACTGCGTTTATACAGTCCAACAGCAAGGTCCCAACCTTGCTGCACCTCATCTCTTTGCCCCTTCCCTTTCTTCTTCTTCTTTAAAAAAAAAAAAAATAGCAGCTCTTAAACTCCATCTCCATCATGACCTTGCGGTCCAAAACGACTCTTCTCACTGCCTGTAACGGCCCAGCCTGCTCAAACACCCCTTTTCATAACCCTCTCTCCCTCAAATAGCCACTCTCTATCCTTCCTCCATTCCCTTTAGTCTAAAGTAACCTGTTGCTGCCCATTGTCCTCTCTACCATTAGAACGTGCCACACAGTAACTTCTTCCAGCCTCAATCTTGCTACTACATATCATCCTTTCTTCTCCACTATTCCAGCAACTATAGAACGTCTTAACCTTCATTTTGGATCAACATCTCTTTCAGCCATCGTTTCCTCCATACACAGTACGGTCGACTCTCTACTTAAACATTTCAAGCAGCCACTATAGCCTCATCACATCTTGTATCAAAGCGTCTATCTCGCTACATTCATCTTCCTTAGTAGATAGTCACAAGCCCTTGGGATCGCACCTGAAGGAATTGACCCCTATCATTTTCCTATAGGTAAGATCACTATTATTTTATGTTTTCGGTTCTTTTCTTTTTGTTTCCTCATTTTCCACGACTCATTGTTTATATATCGATAGGATTAGAGAAATATTTGCTTGCGCGATTTTTGTTTATTTTTATTCATTCTTGCATATTAAGTAGGATGGTTAGAAGAGTGTTTTTAGTTTTTTTTTTATTTGTTATTTATTTATTTATTTTATTCTTTTTTATTTTTTATTATTCTCAAATTTTTTTCATTTATTTATTTTTATTATAAATTTGAAATAATTCATTGATTTTTAGGGTATACGTGGCATTAATGACAATGTTCGAGTTTCCGAAATATTAGTGTATCAATTCACCCATATTTTGATTAATAGATCGATTGAATCAATTCACGTATACCAAGTTGATGGACCGGCTCATTGGATGTTAATATTTATCGGGTTGATTCGTCCTTTTTTGATGTTGTTGGGTCAACTCGTTAATGTTGATTTTAATCGACTCAATAAAAATTAATGGTGTACACCAAACATAAAAATAAAAAATCGATTTTCACAATAAAAGTTACGAGTCAACTCGCTGATTTTGGGGACATTGAAAATTTGAATCGATTTTATTTTAAAATTAGGCACATGGTTAACTCACCGATTTAATACACGTGGCAACTCAAAATTTGGGAGTTAACCCACTGAATTTAATGCACGTAATGGTTCAAAAATCAAATCTCTTTGATAAAATATCGTCAATGAGCCAATTCACTAATCTTATATACGCGGCATTGAAAATCGATTTTGTATTGTTCAAAATATGATCGAATTGATCCATTAAATTTTTGTGTCATGTATGCCTCATTAAATCATGTAATTATTTTAACTGTAGGATTTGTTTAGTAAATCCGATGCAATTTGATGATGATTGGACCCTAGCTTGACTTTTAGTCTTTGAATGTTGACCGTAGGAGATTTTTGGATCGTAGTAGAGACTGATCATCTTGATCAGGCGGGTTCGGTGCCTAACACCTTCCGAAATCCGTAACCTGACCCCTTACCCATCTCTCTGATCCACGGACCGACCCATATCCATTTGGAGTTAATTTTGGTTCCTAAACCTAAACTAGGTGGTGACTCCATATTCTTTTAAAAATCCCCAAGATACGTAGATCGAACCCCTATCCGCAATTTAGCGAACGGCGGGGGTCGATGCGATTTCACTTAGGTATAGACAAAAGGAATTATGCATGGCCATACTTGAGATAAGGCCAGTGCAATTTTAAGCCTGCACATCACAAACATAAGGTCAATACAGACAATGGCTAGGCCATATGATCTATACGGCGAGGCAAAGCTTTGATTGGTTGTACAGGCCATATGGCCAAACAAAATTTAATTTTTAATGATCAAAATCATCTTTGATTGGTCCAAATGGGTCCCGTTTTTTTAATATCTAGATTCTCTTGATTTGATCCTTGATGCATGAATTCGAATGAGCTCTTGGGCTTGTTCGATCAAATTGGGGTGTCTACAATAGCAATAGGCAAAAATATAACAGAATAAAATAAAATAAAAGAACAAACATCCTTTAAGAAATATTAACCAAAATTAAAAAGGTAATGGTACGATACCACAAGGTGAAAAGGCAACTAAAATCTGCCTAAACCAATACATGTTATAATTTTGATTATTTTGTTCTGGCCTCGATGCATAACGTTAATAACACGCTCCTCTCAACCTAAAAGAAAGCTAAATACCTATATTTGACCCCGCTGGTTGACTCCTCGGTAATCTAATGCATGGTCTAATTTTTTACTTGGCTCACGGATGGCCTTTATGAATTTAGAGGGGGTCAAACTCTTGCCAAGTCATTTAGATTCATTATCGATTAGGTATCAGTGGGAACATAAAGATAAAAGAGTTAACTAAGTATCAGATCGACCAAATTTCACAAATGATAGGTCAAGACCATGTTGTTCATTGGGAATTGAAGAGGGGAGAACGAGCAGACATCGAACGATTAATTTCTATTTCTTGTTATCGTGGAATTCGTCATCAAGATGGATCGCCCTTACGCGGTCAACGAACTCATACTAATGCACGGACTTGTCACAAACAAATTCGAAAATGAAAGAAGGATACCGAGAGCCCTTGGATACTTGTCAGATCAATCACATTGATAGCTTCAATAGTTTACTGAAATTTGGTGTATTTTTTCTTTTTCTTGGTCTTTCACCGGTTACTAATAAACTACACGTATAGTAGGCCTCCTTCGCCACTCCACTAGTAGCTCAGCTTGGTCTCGCTCCCTTCGTTCGCCTATTGTAGCAGCTCAACTTCGTCCTAGAAGCGACTACTTCTGCCTCTCTAGGGACATTATGATCTGCAGCTCAAATGGTCCCTTATGAAGTCTTTATTGGTCTTATTCTTATTGTGCACCTTGTGAGCATGTTTGGATCTACAAAGGCAATCGTTTGGATGTTCCCCTAACCCAACCCGGGAACAGACGAGAGGCGGCCAATAATGTTTTGTCAAAAGAAAAGTAAAAAAGACCAATGATGATTATCCATAAATAATTATCAAGTAGGAAGAGGTACACTTAATATAAGCTAAACAAGAAGACAATTCAAATTTGAAGTCAAGAATAAGAAAAGCTCGTGCGAAGGTTAGACTAAAAGAAACTTTCCCATCTTGCACATATTAGCAATGCTCTATTATCAATGCTGACATAAACACGCGTTGCAACTAATAGAGTAGATTCTCGAGACCATTGTCATTCTTGTTGATCTAGCTTGTTTATCTTCAAGTTGCTGCATTCAAACAATTTGATATTGAACTATCCGTTTGGAGTCTTGTCCACTTTAGCCTTACCTTGAAAAAAACACTCTATCATTATTAAGGGAATCAAAGCTTGTATGATAGGAGCCCTTACTAGTCAAGGGCTTTTTAAGTTGGATCTGCGCCTAATGCTTTGCTATTGTTCGGCCTAAAACAATTGTATTGTATGTAATAGAGAGAGAGAGAGATGGACATTTTTGCGAAAGGCTATCAACCTATACATATATAGATATAATGAGTGCGCGTGAATGTGTTCTTTGGTAGTACAGATGCCATTGTCAACCAACGCCTATTGCACTGTTAACAAGGCACTGATTCAATTTTACCCTTGGGTGATGGTTTGGTCAAAGGATAGAACCCATTCGTTGATGGCACCCTTTAGTGCACACACCCTTTGAGAAATGTTGAAACGACTTTGATGTTTATAAATATGAGATGATCTATGAGGATCATTATTATATTCCTTCTCAAGTACATTCTTGTGAGATTCTTAGAGTTTAACGACCACATCTTGCATTATTATTTGATCAATTATCTACAAATCTTCCCTCATTGCAACCCTTGACGGATTTTGAACAGACTTCCTTGAAGATGTCATGAAATCTTTTAAAATCCCAAAAAAGATTAATAAAACTTAATTTAATAAAAGAAATGTCTCATTTTAAGAGGAACGAGAGTAATGAAGAACACAACCAATAACATAAGAGTCGTGTTGGGGTGACACAAGATTTATTGTGATTCTCACAATTCTGACGTGGAGACACAAACATAACCGTAGATTATTTTTACTCGTATCGCGAGGAAACACATCTATGGTTATGTGCACATCCCACGTCGGAATTGTGAGAATATCAATAAATGCCCTGTGTCATTCCAGCATTTTCCATAACATAAATGAACGATAATGGAGGAAGATGAGAACCGAATTGTATTTGGTATGTTGTATACTATTTATTTGTGGGTTTATAAAATATATCGATGCAAAGAGAGGGAGCGATAGGTGCAAGTAAAACAATTCTTTTTATTTTGTTAGAGCAAAGAAGCAATTAATTGAAATTTTTTGAAAAAGTAATCGGAGAGGCTTGATTTTTAAAAATATTTACTAAAAAGTATCCTCATAAAGAGAGTACAGACCATAAAGGCCCACTTCATAAAAATAGCCCCCCCAAAAGACGTTTTTAAGTATTATTTCAATCAAATAAGGATACTTTTTAATTATTTCAATCAAATGAGCAAACTTTTTAATGATCAAAATTGGTCAAAGAGTGTCTCTTTCAAATTAACTTTTATATATATATTTTTAAATTTTTATGAAATGTCCCTCCAAGTTTAAATATTTAGATATTTCTCTGATTTAAAATTAATGACTATCCCCTTAACCGTAATCTTCTTCTATGGATTAATGAAGAATGTCCTAGATGACCCAAAAACCCTTGGTTTTTTTTCCTTTCAAAATCAATCCTCTTCAATCTCTTGTATGATATCTATGATGGTAGTGATGATGTAATCTCCATCGTCATTCAATGTCATTTCATCATAATTATGATTATGATCACCACCATCATCATCATTCATTATCATCCCATCATCTTCATTGTCATCATCATCATTGTCATCTTAGCGAGATGAAGAAGATTAGGTTTGGTAAGTAAAAAAAACAATGGTACTTTAGATATTTGAAAGGGTAGTTTATGTATTTTATAAATTAAAATTTGAAAAGATCCCTCTTAATCTAATATATTCTATAAGGGGCGTACTGATTGGTCCATATCACATCTCAAGGGAATTTTTGGTACTTTCATTAAGAAAAAAAAAAGCTCATGTAGTCATTTTCCCCAAAGGAACCGATTAGTTGCACATCACCTAGTGTTGGTTGCCCTCCATCACTTTAAAAAAGAACATTTGCCTTCCACTCTTATAATTGTATTCCAAAATAAATTAATAAAATTGCATTATTTTTCTTCTTCTTTTTCTTGAAAATGAAAGAGGAACCATAATGCTAAACCGTTGTAAACTTTAAATTTAGTTTTCAAGCTTCATGATCTACAAAGAGGGTAAAAATCTATTGGAGCTCTTGTCAATAATAGGTTTGATGCAAAATTTACAGAAACTCCAATTAATGATGGATTCTTTTTCTTTAGCAGCAATGTAATTTTTTTATTCATGTAACAAGTAGGGATAGAATGGAGATTTGAAAAAAAATAATAAACATTATTTTAGTTTGAAGTGCAATCAGTATTAGGTGATGTGCAATTAGTCAGTCCCCCCTTTTTTTTTTTTTTTGGCAAAAAACTTTGGGCATTTAAAAAGAAAATCTTCATGATCCTGTGATGCTTCAAAATTTCGATAGAACCTTCTTTGCAACATGACATGTGGTTTTGGTATTTATTTCACACCACTTCTTTTTCATCATTATAGGGATACCTTTTTGAATATGCCACATAATTCAAAGAAATGAGTTCAACCAAAATTTTGAAGCCCGACTTCAAAGTTTTTTCCACCAAGAACGGTTTCTTAAGTTGTTGGAAAAAACTTTGAAGCTCCTATCGACTTCAAAATTTTGAAGGAACTCTCTCTATTGGATTACATGTGGCATTTTCAAGGGGATATTCTAGATTTTGATGGAAATGGCGTGAAATAAATTCAAAATGTTGTGTGTCTTGTAACGAGGAGGGTTTCTTCAAAATTTTGAAGTAGCTTGTCCACTTCAAAATTTTGAAGCAGCTTGTTCACTTCAAAGTCGAACTCTTGGGCTTTGTGACGTGTACAAAACAACTTGTTTAACAGTTCGATAAAATCCAATCAAAACATGCCACGTATACTCCGTTCATCCTTCCCAAGATTCCTACCATGATTTTAAATTTCATCCAAGACCGGGATGGCTTGTTTGATACGCCTTGGTATCATCCACCAACGATATAGATAGATAAGTAAAATCTATCAGACAAGATTTTAAATCCTGGTTCATTTGTCTCATTGTTGAAGGAGACCGACTCAAACATATCGAAAAACTCGTCTAAGACAATTCGATCTCATTCATGGACGAGAGATGTTAAAACGAGTTTTGAAACCATGATTCCTAATAGATTTTGAACTTATTTTTATGAGTCGTGATAGTCTGACTTAAGCATGTGACATAATCAATTGACGTGATCGGCTCGAAAATCCTACATCTACTCTCCTCAGGATACAAAACTATACCTTATTATGGGGATCGTAGTTGTGTATTCCGAAGAGGGTAGATCAAATGGTGAGCCTGTCACGTCATTAAGTCGATTGAGTATGCCACCCTATTTTTAAACACCTTTTTAGAAAAATGGAAATGTTAATTATTACAAGAAACAAAAGGGTCATTCCACTTCGAGGTGGTGAGGTTTATTATTTCATTCCCTTAATCCCTTTCCCTTCCACTAGTGGTTTATCATTTCGCCCCACTCAACTCTGAAACAGAGAGAGAGAGTAAAATCCTCATCAATGGAGTCTCTGATTCTGCAACTCCACGCCATTGAAGCAGTAAAGTTCGGAAACTTCAAGCTCAAATCAGGCATCTTCTCTCCAATCTACATAGATCTTCGCCTCATAGTCTCTTACCCATCTCTCCTCACTCAAATCTCTCACCTTCTCATCTCCTCTTCAATCTCCTCCTCAACTTCCTTCGATCTCGTCTGTGGTGTCCCCTACACTGCTCTCCCCATCGCCACCTGTGTTTCCATCTCCAGCAACATTCCCATGGTCATGCGTCGCAAAGAAGTCAAAGATTATGGAACCTCAAAAGCCATCGAAGGTTCCTTCAAAGAGAATCAAATCTGTCTTATTGTTGAAGATCTCGTTACGAGCGGGGCTTCGGTATTAGAGACCGCTGCGCCATTAAGGGCTGTTGGTTTGAAGGTTACAGATGCTGTTGTGCTCATTGATCGAGAACAAGGGGGGAGAGAAAATCTTGCTGAGAATGGGATTCGATTGCATTCGATGATTAAACTTACGGAAATGATTGAGATTTTGAGGAAAAGTGGGAAGGTTTCGGAGGAGACGGAGAGCGAAGTTAAGGCGTTCTTGGCGAAGAATCGAAGGGTTTGTGCTCCAACTATGGTAATGGAGCCCAAGAAGATTAGGGTTTCTTATTTGGAGAGAGCAAAGATGGCGAGAAATCCAACGGGGAAGAAGCTTTTTGAGGTGATGGATGCGAAGGAGAGTAATCTGTGTTTGGCTGCTGATGTATCTACTGCTGCGGAATTGCTTGCAATTGCTGAGAAGGTCTGCTCATTTATCTTTTTTATTTTTTTGAATTTAATTGCTAATATTTGCTTCCTATCTACCGTTTGTTGTTACTTCAAGTGCTCTATGTCCACTGTGAATCGACCTTCTCATTGTTTCGTCCAACATAGTCATCTTGAAATCTCTGTTGGTTTTTGAAAAATCAATGGAATTAATTTTTTTTTTTTAATTGTACTTGATCATGAGTTTGAATGTTTGTAATATGCATAACATGAAATTTGTGGTTGAGTTATCAATGGTATTTTGCGTAATTGACTAGGCTGGCCATGATCCATCACAACCTAATGGTCGTAGCCTTGGTACCCATTTATAGAAATTCAAAGCACAGTGTCACATCTTCATACTCATTGAGCTTCCTCCCCCTTCATCTGGTAAGGAAAGATTGAGAATCGCATCAACATAGGCAATGACAGAGTTCTGAATTTTCTGTTGTATCTTGGAAGTTAGTCAAGATGGGTGGACCTAGTGATATATTTTTTTTCTTGCTTATGTTGTATTGGATCAGTTTGAAGAGGTACTTTAGTGGATAACAAAGGAGAAGAGAGACTAAGAAGAAGAACTGGGAAACCTCCATTATAGATAAGAGATGATAAACAAAATGAGTACTGAGATACAAGAACAGAGAATAGGAGAGAGAGAGGGAGATAATGGAGTGAGAAATCAGGGGGGGGGGGGTGACGAGGGGAAATGAGAGAATAAGAAAAAATGTGGGTTTTTCAACTTTTGTCTTGAGTAAATGACATTGACTTTGGTCAAGGGACCAAGACCTAATCTTGTATTTGTTGGAGAGGGAGCATGGTAACCCTAGTCTGGTTGTGTGTTTGAAACTGGGTAGCCTCCTGATTTTCGTTGTTGCACGTTGGAAAGCTTCTATGGGGTTGAGGCGTGCAACCATAGGGATCAATGTTCAAGCCCCACCAACTCCCTCTCCTTTATGTCAATGCCAATTTTTTGAGTGACTAAGGTGAATAAGAAATGCTAAGCGCTTTCCACCGACCTGCTGCCCCAGTTTTAAAACCTCCTATATCAACCATCTCATTCCCTTTAAAGAAGCGGGAAAGTTGATTTACCCAAAGGGCCCATCCAAGAACTAAAACGGAAAAGTTGAGCATGGGAAAGTAACCAAAGTTGAGCGGAAAAGTTGATTTACCTATGGTCAAAGTTGTGAGAGATTTATTGAGAGGGGAAGAAGAAGTAACCAAAGTTTAAAACCTTCAAATATTCATTCGTCCAAAAACTAAAACGGAACCCCCTCACCAATGTGCCAACACCTCTACCCTTTTAACCATTTCATTTTCTTGGTTCTTTGGTTCAAAAACTAAAATGTTTCTGTCGATAACAATTATTAAAATGTGACAGTTCAAACTTAATTTAGTCAAGACTTGTGGTAAAAATACCATAATTTTTATAATTTCTGGAAAAAGATAGTTGAATCCTCTTTTTTCATTCTATTGCAAAAAGTTTCATATATTTATCATTTTTCTACAATTAGTTATGTATTTTTAAAGAAAATACTAAGACAGCATTTTTCTACATTTGCAGAATAGTTGAATTATTTTGAGTTACTTGTTTTATGTACTTGGAAATTGAATTGGAATCTCATGAATACTAAGGAAAGATACAATTTAGAGTCTTTGTCCTAAACCACTAAACTGTTTGTAAAAATTCCTAGAAAAGTAATTTTTATAAAAATATGTGATCTTGTTTGGTTGGGTATGTGTTGAGTGACTCCGGTTTAGGTATGTATTGGCTATGCCATGTAAGTCATGATGGATAAAGTAATTAGCAGAATTTCAAGTTATTGAATTCCTTGGGCTCTGCCATGCAGAAGAAAAATAAAAGACAGAAGTGATAACGGTGCCAATCAAGGTTTTTGAACATGGAGGCATGGTCGAGATGCTTCAATGGCTCAAAGCATTACACATAAGCCTCATGGGCATGCCTGTTTGATAAACAATAAAAAATAGACATAAATAAGTATTAGGATAAATTTAGTGAAAGTGAGAAACTTAGAAAGAGTAAAGGTGCTAGCTTGCTACAATGGTTAAAATTTGAGTGTTGATACCACGACTTGGGTTCAAAACCATCCTTTCCCGTCTAATTAATAATCACTTATTCACTTGCTTAGCAAAAGAGAGAAGAAAGAGATTTTGGAACAGTTTAAAAAAAATGTTGATCCATTTTGTATGAGGAAATGGATGTTTTTGCTTATATCACATATCGCAGGGCGGCTTACTGTTGCACTGAGAATTAGGGAAGAGGCAGGACACTGATGGAAAAAAATTGAACTGTTTAATCAATCACATCTTGCCACCACCAACATATGGTACACTCACATGGAGCAAGACTTTAAAAAGGCATAGAAGGCCTGAGACATCCACTTTTTTAAAACCAGAGTAGATGAGTTAATTTCCTAATAACACCTGAGTGGTTGAGCAATGATATAGCAACCTGGATGTGCTGCCCAGGGTCATGAGAACGAGTCTCCCCCCTTCTCGCGACTTTACTTTATGTGCCTGTTCGTGGTGGTAGGACATATCCGCGGGGATTAGTTCCACTTCCAAAGGGGGTGGGAATATCCTGTGACATAAAAGAAAGTTAGTTGTGTAACAAATATTTATGCCTTTTTAGTAAAGCTGCAAGGTGGCACACCCGAGGCAAGCCTCTAACGGCATAGTGAAATTATGCAATAGCTTACTTTGATTTGTATGGCATCAAGGGGGGCATGTGAGTTTAGGTGCTGTCTAAAGATGAGGGTGAATGTTAGAGAATAGTTGCAGGCTGGGTTGTGGACGATCATAGACAGTTATGACAACATTTGGTTCAACAGCTTTAGGAATCATGACTTAAATCAAGCAGATTCAGTGACAACTACTTGATTATTTGTCACTTTTGGGAGTTTGTCATCTGGGACCTAAACACAAGGACATAGTGGTTCTTTGTATCTTAGATCTGATTCCATCTCCCTTTTTAAATGTATTACTTTGCTCTTGTTTCCTTTATGTTGGTGAAACCCGAATTTTGGTTTTGGCCCATTTTATTTGTTTGATTACTGATTTGGGCATTAAAATTCTTTTTTATTTATTCAACGGTTTGAAGCTTGAAATTCTTTTTGGTTTGTCAGAAAGGGGCTTTGGCTTTGCTACACTCAAAACAAAGTTGCTAAAGGGAACAAATTCCATCTCACATATATGGAGGTTATGACATCATTAAAAAGTGTAAAAATTCTGCCTTTTTTTTGTTGTGCAGGTTGGACCAGAAATTTGCTTACTGAAAACCCATGTGGACATATTACCCGATTTTACACCAGAATTTGGTTCTCAGCTGCGCTCGGTACATTTTCTAAGCCTGAGCATTTCATATTAGCACAATAGCACTTTTGTTCTGTTTCAATTTTCTTATGCAGTGCAAGGTGTCTTCATTTGTTTACCAAAGCAACGAAGAAGGATCATCTTCTATTTCTGTAAGATAACTCAGGTAAATGCATGTTTTGCTGGTTTTGAAACTTAGGGAACCGTTTGCTTTTACCAATAAGAACAAGGAAAAAGAACATAGGTAACCTTGCAAATCTTTGATGTTAACACTCACAGTCTTTAACCAACTTGGCACGTTGGCACCTTCTGATGTTATATGTGTTGAGTGTATATTTTCCTTCACTCTCAGGTGAGTCATACCCCAGTTAAGCATCGTGACCCTCTTATATTCATAGTTCTCCCCTTCTCCAATAGATCGGTCTTTTGGAGTAGTTGGTTGGTTAACATGATATCGGTGCATTGGTTCGTATAGGTCACATGTTCGAATCTTTCCACCCTTATGGGTGAGGGGGAGTGTTGAGTGTATATTTTCTTTTACTCTCGGGTGAGACATACCCCAGTTAAGCCCCGTGACCCTCTTATATTCATAGTTCTCCCCTTCTCCAATAGATCGGTCTTTTGGAGTAGGTGGTTGGTTAACATGATATGATAAGTTTGGGGGTCCAACTCAAAACCAATTGACAATGAGTGGAGAGGCTCAAGAGCTTATTAGGAGAGAGACAAGGCAATGAGTGTCTAATGTGAGACTAAACTTAACACGCCCCTGCACATGTGGGCCAGACTGGGCCAAAGCACGTGGAGATATGAACTGGGTGACGTAGAGGAAAGAAAGGCCCACTTTGATACCAAGAAGAATTATAGAAAAGTGATTGTCAAGTCTCATAATGAGAACTTGGTAGATATATATTAATAAAAGAGTAAATGGATGTAAATGCCCTTACATAAAAATAATATAAGAGAGAAAAATAATAAACATTAAACATTATTTCCAATACTCCCCCTCAAGCTGGTGAAAATATATCAACTAAGCCCAGCTTGACAAGATAAGAGTTAGTGGCATAATGACCAACAAACTTCATAAGCATATCGGCAAGTTGATTTGAAGAAGAAACAAAGATTGTTTGAAGAGCACTAGATTGAACATTTTCTTTGAGAAAGTGAACATCAACCTCTATATGCTTGGACCTTTCATCAAGAACTGAGTCAGAGGTAAGCATGATGGTAGATTTGTTATCACAAAGTAAAGTGGAAGAACCAAAGATAGGAAATCCCAGCTCCGTCAGTAAAGATCTAAGCCAAATAAGCTCACAAGTGCCAAGGGCCATAGTCCGATACTCAACTTCAATAGAAGAGCGGGAAATTACATTCTGTTTCTTACTTTTCCATGAGATCATGTTACTACCATGGAAAGTACAGTACAGAAATCAGAGGTAGATTTCCTATCTGTAAGAGAACTAGTATAATCAGCATCAGTGAAATGAAACAAATGTGGTTGGGTAGTAGACGAGTAGAAAAGTCTAAAACCAAGACGAGATTTAAAGTAACAAAGAATACGATAAACTGCATCAAGATGAAAGAGAGAGAAGGGGAGAAGAGAAGAGAGTTCAAGGTCCCAAAAGTCAAAAAGGAAAATCCGAGGAGTCGTCGATGGGTCCTTTAGGGCTCTGATACCAATACGAATTATGGAAAAGTGATTGTCAAGTCTCATAATGAGAGCTTGGCAAATATATATATATAATAGAGTAAATGGATGTAAACGCCCTTACATAGAAATAATAGAAGAGAAAAAAATAATAAACAATAAACATTATTTCCAATAATATTATCTATTCAATTCATGGCTTTATATAAAAATAAATGGTGGAACACGATTTGTTGATGATATCGTACATATAAAGTTTAAAATTAGATAAATAAAATTTGAAAATATATCCATGCGAACAAAGCCTTATGCAAGATGGATAACATGTTATGTGGTATATCTGTTCATCATCATCAAAGCCTTGTCCCCAAAATCTGGGGTCGACTGTTTGTGTCTTGCTCCTCTATTCATTTCTCTTCAGATCTGTCTCTTCTTTTAATTCAAGAGTCATCAAATTTGACTTCACTACCTTAAATGCATTTCCTTTCTGATCTTTCAAAACCTTTAACTTGGCACATTTTTTTAATTGGTGTTCTTATTGGTCCTTATTGTACATTAACAAACCGTCTCAATTGACTTTCAATTAGTTTACTACTTATTGGGGCTCCTTGTGCATATTCATGAGTGCATTCATTTCCAGTTTTATCCTTCTTAGCCTTGCATTCATCCATTTCAATATCCTTATCTCTGTTTTGTTTTCTCTGTGGTTGTTTTGTGAAAATTTTCAATCTGTTAAATACAACAGCCAACAATATGTGGTGCCAATCTGAGAAGCCAACAGTTCTTTGTTTAAAAGAAATAGCCAATTCCAGCAGAGCCCTTTTTGGACTGATTTGAATGGCTACATTTGTAGCGTGGTATTCATCTTTCTGTTTTGCTTTCTCTGTGGTGGTTTTGTAAAATTTTGAATTTCTCAACCTACTAAATAAAGTTAGCTTTCATTTACTAAGAAATTTTAACAGCCAACAATTCCTTGTTTAAAAGAAATAGCAATTTCCAGCAGGGCTATTTATGGACTGATTTTAATGGCTACATTTGTAGCATAGTATTCATTATTTCTGGAGGTTGTTCATTTCTCCAACCAT
Organism: Akebia trifoliata; assembly: GCF_017979445.1. Lineage (NCBI taxonomy): Eukaryota > Viridiplantae > Streptophyta > Magnoliopsida > Ranunculales > Lardizabalaceae > Akebia > Akebia trifoliata. Next base: position 22,806,857 of record NC_141380.1, read on the forward strand.
GGCTTTTAGTCATACATGGAGCCCTGCTTTATTTAGTTTGATAGATTAAGCATGAGGCCATGCTTTATCCTGGGTGGGATTTTGGATTCATGAGGAACTTCAATTATTGGGAGGTCCCAGAGCCTCGTTGACCTAACAAATCAGCTTGATCTTGTGCATAGAAACGTCACAGAAGTTGATGGGAGGGAGTGGACTTGCACTAAAAGTAATATCTTCTTTGTTAGCTCTTTCGCTTCACCTTTTTGGTGGCCTCTCCAACTCTCATTGTTCATTTCCCTTCCGGTTCATCTGAGGTTCAAAGGTTCCTTCGAAAGTGCATTTCCTTATTAAGTCCGGAGTCGGTGGACCAGTTTTAATGAAATTATCTTTACCTATAAAAAAAAAAAAACAAAAAAACAAAAAACAAAAGACAGTCAGTGGACCACTTCTTACTTCACTTTGAGCTCTCCGCTTCTCTTTGGTCTCCCTTTCTGCCCTTTTTGATTCCTAGTTCGTTGTTGGCTCTTTTCCAGAGTTGGGCCATTCATTGTTCTTCGGGATTAAGGATGCAGTTTCTTTAAGGTAGGATATTTTGTTAGAGGTCCTTGGGTTGCTTTTCTATCGGTGCATGCTTTGTCCTGAGTTTAAAGGTGCATTCTTTGAGAACTTTTTGTTTAGATGGGCTTTGTTGTGCGAGGGTTAGGTACTTTTGCTGTCTTTCATGCTAGGAGATAGCAAAGTTTCTATACCATCTGCCCTTATGGAACCGCTCCTCCCCCTCTTGTGCAGTTCAATTTCCATTCTAGGTTTTTTCACAGTAAGCTTTGTTACAAATACTAGTTATATAATTTTTCCTGGTCAAACAAGTTAGGAAATTGCTAGGAGTTAAGAAACTTACCGATAGTAACAATAGGAAATGCGACAATTATAACGTTAAGAGTCCATGCAGTATCATTCATGTTGATGTGGGCCCATTTGACATGTTGATATGTCTCTATGTCGGTAGGTCTTAATACAAACACTTTACCATAATGAGCTGTTCTCAGTTAACACACCTGGTTACTATTTTCTAAGATGAATAATTACACCAGCTATCCTAGCCTTGTCATTCAGATTGAGGTTGCAGGTACAATCGGCCACTTTTTTTTATTGTTAATTTGTTCATCGGAGTCTATGCTATGAGCTGATTGGCTTATTTGTATTAAAGATTGCAGAAAGACATAATTTCTTGATCTTTGAAGATCGTAAGTTTGCTGACATTGGAAATACAGTTACCATGCAGTATGAAGGGTGAGCATCCTTCTTTTATCCCATTTTTATATTTGTTGATGTGGCTTATGTTGTATCGGTTTGTTCATCATTTTTCTTCCTTGTTCTTGCTGTTTAAGGTTGTTGATTCTATTGTTTGCAGAGGTATCTTTCGCATATTGGACTGGGCGGACATTGTTAATGCACACATTATCTCCGGTCCAGGCATTGTGGATGGCCTGAAATTGAAGGTACATTGAAACTTGGCTGTAATATCTTTATAAATTACTAGAAGGTGGCATGTGTACATGTATCAAAAGGGCTTATTTGTAATTTAAAATATTGGTTAAAGGGTTTTTGAAGATTACATAGTAAAAAGTACACTTTCGTTATTTTGAAAATTAATCAACGTGATTATAAGTTGCAATTTTCTTGATTTTTACCAAAATGACTCTAATTATTTTAAATTTAAATAAAAAAGTGGGGGCATTTAGAACCTCTCAAATTTTGGTGTTGAACCATGTGCACATGTATCAAAAGGGCTTATTTGTAATTTAAAATATTGGTTAAAGGGTTTTTGAAGATTACATAGTAAAAAGTACACTTTCGTTATTTTGAAAATTAATCAACGTGATTATAAGTTGCAATTTTCTTGATTTTTACCAAAATGACTCTAATTATTTTAAATTTAAATAAAAAAGTGGGGGCATTTAGGGCCTCTCAAATTTTGGTGTTGAATGACTTCTACTGTGCCATCTCTCATTATAATAGTGAAGATTTGTAATGCTGATCTTGAGATTTTATTTATTTTTTATGAACTCTGGTACTATATCTAGGGGTTGCCTCGTGGTAGGGGTCTGCTACTGCTAGCAGAAATGAGCTCCTCTGGTAACCTTGCAAAGGGAGATTACACGGCTGCAGCTGTGAAAATTGCAGAAGATCATGCAGATTTTGTGGTTGGTTTCATCTCGGTCAATCCGGCATCATGGCAAGGTGGGCCAGGTCATCCAGGGTTGATTCATGCAACTCCTGGAGTTCAATTGGTTACTGGAGGTGATGCACTCGGTCAACAATACAACACTCCTTATTCTGTGAGTTCATTCCCACTACACACTTTGTTTTACTTTTCTATTTTTATCTCTCTATGTCTAGTGACTTGATCCTGAGATAGCACCGTGTCTGGCAAAACCAATATCAGGAGAATTGTTATTATCATCCTTAGTTGTTGTGACTTGTTATTGTGTTAATAATCAAGGCTTGATTAATGTGTCTCGTCCGAGACAATACAAAGCATTCCAAGACCATCCCTTAGAATCCTGAAACATTAATGTGACAGGATAAATTTTTAGAGCTGCTATTGGCACCCCAACTTTTACTTATTTTCTTAAATTATTTATCACACCCCAATTAATGATTAAAACACCCTCTTGAAACAGTACGAAGGTTTGGCTCAAATTATAATCTCAACACAGTACAAAACCTTATTACATTTGTTGAAACAATTTCAGTGGTTGTTTACAATTTCAGTGGTTGTTTACAATTATGATCAGGCTCATATTTTAGCTATACAAAAAAAAAAGATTAGGCTTTTATATAAAATTCTAAACCCCAAAAATAGAAATATAGCAGAAAAAAAATGGGAGCTTCTATTTGCACCCCAACTTTTACTTATTCCCAACCATTCACTCATTTTCTTTATTTTTAATTGGGGTGTAATAAGTAAAAGTTGGGGTGCCAATAGCAGGTCTCTAATTTTTCTTTCCAGTCTTGGCTGAAACAGCCGAGACATTCTTAAACAGAGCAAAACTTTAAACCATGGTAATAATAACATTTGGAAGATGTTGGCCCCCTAATTGACTGACATTTCAATAGGGGGATTCCCGTAAATATAATGGTTAAGAGCATCTCCAACCCATGGCTTTTCTTTTATAGATTGATTAATGGTTTTTTTTTTATATCGATAAATTAATGACATTATTTTTGGATGGATGGGGTTTATTTATTTTTTGATAATCAAAGAAGCGGAATTAATTAATAAGAAAGCACGGTTGGCTGAGGTGGCCCACCGGCAGAGATCCAGTACAAAGGCACTACTCTCTCCCAATACAACACACTACATCCCACCTCCCTACAAAATCCTGAAAGAAAAGACCACTAGGTTTCTGAATAGTTTTTGACCACAAGAATAACAAACCAAGGATTGAAAGGAGAATGCCTTTTGTTTCCATAGCCTTCCCTTCTAAAATTCTGCCATTTCGCTCTTTCCATAGACCTCAACAGATTGCAAAGTGAGTGATACCCCATAGCGACCTTTTAGTCCCCAAGAAGTAGTTCTGCAGTTCTAGCCAAGATATGAAAGGGCCCTTAAGGATGCGCAAAGGCATCCTCCAAATAAACTCAAGAAATGCATCCAAACCCCATGAGCCATTCAACAGTGCACCTAAGTGTAAGTCGCTGATTTCACATCGCCACAGCATAACACACAATAGTTTGCCTGGCAAAAATGATGTAGATAGGTTTGCCAACACTTATCTCAATGCGTATGATCGAGTTAAGAAACATCTAAGAAATAAATCAGCATCATTAACCGAATCAACTTGACCCAAACTTTGACCAATCCTCAAGACCTAGTCCAACTTCTCTTAAGACTCTTTCTTTTATTGAGTTTTTATGTTTTAAGTTGTTTAAGTAGTCCTAGTTAGTTTCTATTTCAATTTTAGAAAATTTCTTTTCCTAGTTAGTTTTTAATTTGTTTTATGTTTAAAATTCGTTTATATTCTTTAGGTTATAATTAAAAGTCCTTTTAGATGTTCAAATTGAGTTCTCATAGGATTAGAAGGTTAGTAATATGTTATAGATGGACTAGGAAGTTATTTTTTAGTATTTTAGAAGGTTTCGAAGTTGTTATGGAGTTATCTATATAAAGATTTCCAATAAACAAATTTAGTGAAGTTGGTTTTTTTTTTTTTTAAGATTGATTAATAAAAGAAGAGACATTTCTCCTCTTTCTTTGTTTTTTTGTGCATACGAGCCCCATATTGATTCTTAATTTTAGTGTTTGCTATTGATTTCCATTAATCTCAAATCTAGATTAAAGTTTCTAGTTTGTTTTGCTTGAGATAGAAATTCTTCATTACTCTTATTTCTTGGGATTTTACCCTAGAACCAGATTTTTAACATAAACTCTAGGGCAGAATTCTTAGGAATGCTAGGGAGTCTTGATGTAAAATTGTTAGATTTTTGTAATATCTAATGCATACAATCAAGACTCCCGAGCATTCTTGGGAAGCCACGATCTTCACCTTTCTGGAGTATTCTTGCAACATCATCAACGTTGTGTGATCTCAAATATTCCTTCCCAAATATCTCTACAACTGCTCGACCAAACTTTTTAATACATAAAATTGCAGTGGGCTCACCGATTTGCATGTAGAATCTGCAGCTCCTCCCTACACCATCATTCAGAACTCAGTTGTTATTTTTGGCAGAAGAGAAAGTCTGAGTCTTCCAAGAGGATCCCTCTTTTGTACAAAAAAGTTGTCATGATCGGTGAAAACGGCGATGATACAGAGGAATAAACCTTGATGCATTCGATATTGTCTGCGGAAATGAATTTCACCATAACTGTGTCTCTCGGAAAAGTAGTCATTCCATAGTCGAATATGACATTAATGATTGACTACTATATGTTCAGGAACTGAACCTCCATGTTTTGGTGGGTCGTCCTCTTTGAGAGCTTGGGCAATGAAGGTGTATAAATGAGTTAAAATTGCTTGTTTCTCTTCTCACTCTAGCATTTCTGTTGCATAATCTGGGGAGGGTGGTAGAAAGTATCGATCGTCATTGGAATCTGAAGAAGATATGTGAGAGTGACCTGCTCCAAAATTCATGTTTATGAGAGGGTTTCAAGAAATTTGGGTGGGAATGAGATGATGTTGTTTAGTGGTATGTTGGCTTTTATTAAAAAAAAAAAATGGGAGGAAAATTGATGAATGATTGACGAAGTTTTTTTTTTTTTGAGAGAGGGGGGGGGGGGGGGTTGGAATTAGTGAGTGATTGAGGTGTCAATGAGAGAAAAATTATTGGTAAATGATTGATTAATGTGTCCATTTATTTTAGGCCATATGGTATAGATTTAGATTGACCAACTGTATGGATATATAATTCATCCATTGTTGAACCTGCATACCAAAAATGAGCTTTATCGGTGATGTGTATCTATTAGATTTAAGTATTTACAGAAAAATAAAATCTAATGGTGATAAATCATTCATAAATCAAAATGAATTGTATTTTAGAGGAGGGGGTAAGTTGGAGTTCAAAAAAGTTTAGAGAGAGAGTCCTCCAAATATAGGGAATATGCTCTTTTGGAGGAGCATTATAGAGGCATGGGTTGGAGATGCTCTAAGAAAAATGAGAAAAACAAACACAAATTTATTCTACTATAATAATGCTAGTTTCTTTTGTTCCATGCCTAGTAGCAGGAATCTTCTATCCGTCAAGCCACTACCGCTCTGAAATCCTGTTATCACTCTTGCTTCCAGCCATAAAATAATCCAATTTCTAGTTTTTATGATTCTCCACTCCCAACATAAAGCCACTTCCATGCGCTTCTCAATATTCTGCAACGTAAAATAAATTCTTTCGATGTTAGATGCATATAAATTCAAAGAAGACTGTAATACAAATTAATGCTTTTGTTTTTACAGGTTGAATAGCTTTAACGATTTGGATAAGCATTGTCCTTTTGACCAGTAGGATTTATATGAACTTGTAGCAGCTTTCATTAAATGTGATGTGAATTGTGTCTCAGGTCATCCGTGATAGAGGTAGCGATATCATAATTGTCGGCCGAGGAATTATAAAGGCTGTGAACCCTGCTGATGTTGCTCGAGAGTACCGTCTTCAAGGATGGGAAGCATACAAGGCAAGATGCATATAGGACTCTCACTACATTCTCGTTCACCAGTTCCCTCACTTGCCAAGGTAATGGTTAGAAGCAAGTATTCTGTTTAATCAATAGAACTGCAAGAGATCTCATCATCAAAGCCTTATACCAAAAAATTTGGCAATTTTGGCAGAAAAAAGAAAAAAAATTGGGGTCGACATTTGATTTATCTATTTTCTGTTATGGTTTATCAAGTAAAGTTAGAGGGGGGGGGGGGGTTTGAATAAATTGATAGTAATCCTTGTCCTTGTCTGACCATCTATTTTGCTTTGGTTTCACAGTTATCTTAATAACTCGAAATTATACTTTTGTGACGGTTTTCAACTGTTAAGATTTTGTTCAAGCAAATTTTCCGAGTAAAGCAAGTCCGTTCAGAAGGGGATTTGAATCTCTGTTTTAGCATGGTAAAAAAAATGGGGATACTTTGGTCCAATACTGCTTGGAAGGATTGAATTAAGGAATGAGTATCTGAAACCTATTAGTCAATTTTGGGTCTACCATCGTGGATCTGATTATTTCATTTTGGTGGCCTATTGGTTGAAAAACCCGGAAAGAAATTAGTACATCTGAAAAATTCATCCAATACTTAGTAGCCAGTCATACGTTAAAAATTTCATCGGAATATAAGATCTACGGCCAATCGAGATGAAAGTTGGAGTCCAAACCAGCCAAGGCTCGTAAAAAACATTCAAATTGTTCTGAGCTTTCATAACTGAGGGCTGGAAATCATCCATTATGAAATTCCTAAACACGGTCATTTTGGATTCTTCTTTTTAATTTGATTAACCTAACATGAAGTTACTAGTATGCCTAGGGAGGTCCAATGGAGAAATTTTTGGTGATAATAATAGTTCAAAGGAAGTAAGCAAAGACTCATATGCCAAGAATCGCGTTGATGGCTAGAAGATAATCAAGGACAAGTAACACTGTGGGGATGTAAATATGTAAAAATTTAAAAACGTGATGAGTGTCAAGGATGTACAAATTAGTTGACATTATCGTAGTAGGATCGAGATGGGTTGGAAGAATTCTCGAATTTTGTTATATAGGAGTCAGGGCGGAGCCAAGATTTTCTTGTAGTGGTGGCAAACTATGTGTAGTTGTATAGTTGAAGAACTTGAATGGTGGGAAAATTATGTTCCTATGTGTAGTTGTATAGTTGAAGAACTTGAATGGTGGGAAAATTATTTGTGCTTGAAAATACCATTGGAGGGAGGTGAGGGTGTGAGGGCAAAAATTGGAGGGAGATGAGGGTGTGGGGGCAAATGGGGAGTGAGGTGAGGGAGTGGGGACAAATGGGGCATGTAATTTGTTGGAAATATAGGGGTTTCTCAAAGTTTTGTGGGGGCAATTGCCCCTACCAGCTCCTTACTAGCTCCGCCCTGATAGGAGTCATATCCCATATGTTTGTATAAATACCGTTTGAAGAATTTGAAGTGTTTTAAGTTTATAAATTTGATTGCACCTTTAAGTTCAATCTAAATTATCTTAGTTACAAAATGTAGATATTTACGACAAATGAGTCGTGCAACAGATAAATCGAAAGCTACAACAATAATAAAACATAAACCACACATGTAATCATATAGTCACAAGTAAACCCAATAGTTTCTAGAAAGAAGTATTCGAGATTCCAAACTACTTACCTAGAAACCTAGGGCCTGTTTGGATACCAGAAGCAGAACTACTGTTCCAAAGAACAGGAGCTGAAGTACTCTATGGAGGAGCTGGAAAAGTAATTCTGTGCAGAAAGGGCGTTTGGCAATTAACTCTGTGAAGTACTAGAAGAAGTACTTTTGTGCTGGAAGTCTGTTTGAAAACCATACTGACTTCTCATGACTTCTAGAAAAAAGATCAAAATACCCTTATACCAGTTATTATTTTTTGTCTTTTAGTGTCACAATATGCTTTCAAACTATATTGTTTTTGACATTTTAACTATAAATATTAATATAATATAATATAATAAATATTAATATAATATAATATAATATAATATTTTAAATATTAAGTATTAAAATAATGTGTTTAAATCCATTATACTCAAAAATTTTAAAAAAATTGACAGATTGTTTTTTAGTGTCATAATATGCCTTCAAACTATATTGTTTTTGACATTTTAATTATAAATATTAATATAATATAATAAATATTAATATAATATAATAAATATTAATATAATATAATATTTTAAATATTAAATATTAATATAATGTGTTTAAATCCATTATACTCAAAATTAAAAAAAAAAAAAAATTTAAATATTAATAAAGGTTTCTTTCGTTTGATTTAAGGGCAAATGAATTAGGAATATTTTCATAGAAAATTAATAAAATTAAGGGTATTTTGATAAAACGAACCGTTAGATTTTGACTCCCCGCAAGATGAGTTTTGAGAAATAGGTTTTCTTGACTTCTTCACAAAGAATAATTTCTTGCTCTTGTGCGGAGTAATTCTTCGAAGGAGTTGTTCATCCAAACGCATCCAAACGACTTCTAACTCCCCGCAAGAGTCAGAAGTAGCCAAGGAGTCCTATCCAAACGCCTACCTATAGTCCAAGAGATGTTCAAAACTATCGGCTATGAAAAAAAAAACCTAACCAAACCTATGCTACCAGCAACTACCGTGCATAAACTACTGAGAGCTCCTGGACTCGCTACTACTGGTAGGGCAGGCAATGTCATCACCTCGACAATTCATGGCATAAACCAAATTACAAATACAACATTGTATCTTCTGCAACCTTGACCCAGTGCTAGTAGCATGGCTTTAAAATTCATGGTGAAATTGCTGCTTCTATTGCTCTCATACAGTAAACCACGATTCCAAGTCAGACACCACAACTAGAGGAACATCCTGTGGAGCCGGCTTTGGCACAAAATTAGCCTCAGGGGGAGTATGAATTGGCCAAATTGTTGAAGTACTGAGAACCACTAGACCCATCTTCTTTAGATTATCATCACCCAAGGTCTCCCCTATCACAATAGGTCTGGTACCCACTGGAAACCCGAAATGGGTAGCCAACCTACTCAGTGTGTGACCAAATTACATGTCCATGTTTTTTTGCGTCTCCTATTACAACTGAGATAATGTGCTCCATAGCAAGTATAGGGAGATAGAGATACTCACCCAGGGAGATCTGATATATAATGTGTACCATTCGGGATGTAAGTTGGGTAGTGTTACCCTATTTTAGATAGACATTTTTCATGAGAATGTGTTGCAATACTCGAAAGTGTGAAAGTATCCTAGTAGCAAGCAAAACATTGTCACGATACCAGACTACAATAAGATCTCCACAAAGGAATTCATTCATAGTAGCCCTCAGTACATCATCTTCATAGTCAACATCGAGAAGTCGACGACTGGTGTAGGTAATTCTCATAAAGTCAACAAGTATTTAAGCGATAACATGGTGAATAAGATGATTTCGGGTCATGTAGTTGGTATCGTCGAAGATGGTGGTACAAAAAAAATATTGGAAATCGAAGCATAAAACGATCGTACTTGACTTTTGTCAACTTCACCCGTACCATGGAGAATATAATTGTCACGCTCCAAAATCTAACACGAATCCCAATGATTCCTATGTTAGATCTCAATGAATGATTAACCATCCTATCCCATGATAACATATAATAATAATAAAAATAAATCTTAATAAACAATTATGAAGTAGCGAAAAGATATAAATAATACCAAACGTTAACAAAATGTGAAAGTTAATAACAATCAAATTATGATCCAAAATCCTTAAGTCTCAAAATAAGAATCATACTCACTGAAATAAGACATAACTAGATGACGGTACTAAATATAAATTGGCACACAGTGCCTTAATATAATAGTTTCAATCTGAAATATAAAATAAATAACTACTAAGACTCTAAGATGACTCAAACTAACGGAGGTGGCTGCTCATCCACATATTCAGCCTAGGGTGCCTTCTCATAAACCTCATCCTCAATAAATGTCTCTTCGACAATTGTAAAATCTAGAAGGTGAATAGTAGGCTGAGTAATTGGAGTTATCCAACAGGTAATCTATTGTTCTAACACTAGTTATAGCATACCACATATAATCATTCAGAAGTTTAAATCATGTAGATTTTGATATAGTGTAGCATTTGAATAAAGATTAATTGAAATAAGAAAAATAAAACAAATATAATAAGTAATGGTCTATCAATCAAATTATTTAACAAAGTAATCATCTCATTATACTTTACATGTAAAATTCTTGTCCATCGACATATAATAAGGAGATACATAACACATATACGATAATGTAATTGATAAGAGTATTGAGGAATATGTTGATATAACCATCCCAAATATAGAAAATCAATATAACAATATGTAATCTCGAGCATGAAATCCCACCATTTTTATCTGATTTTGTGACTGGTCTAGCATACCATGGTAGGTGACAATTTCTCTAGCTCAGATTGGTCATTGACCAAGACCCAATACTAAGTTCAACTAATAGTAAGGTTGACCATTTGATGATTATAGACTTTTTACTGATCACTAACTAGCCTAGGAGAAACTCCTCACGTGTAAGCCTATCAAGAGGTAATATATGTGAATTTCAAAATATATCTACACTATAGAAAGACCGTTTTTACACACATAGGTTCCCCAAGAAAAAAAAGAGTAATTCTTAGACCTCATGAGCTATAATACTCTCTAGGATATCCCATATTACCCAAGAGAATAAAATATCAAGTGTTATCCTAGATTGACCCTCTACTTTTGGAAGAATAGCAACGTGTTACTCTTCTTAGGTTTTTTACCACCCTTTTATAATAAACAAAAATACTTTTGTTTATATATATATATAGTTTTTATATCAAAAATATAAATAAGATATGGTAGTATCTGCCAATGCCGTCCATCTGTTAATCAATCCATCCATCTATCATATCTCACGTGAGCTTGGGAACATGAAATATCCATCCATTTATCTATCTTTCATGCATCGTGTGGCGTAATCGCTATATAATTCTAAAGGCATTGTCTCTTAATTCAGTCGGGAAATAAGTTCTCTCTATCCATCCATCAATCTATCGATAAAATATCTATCCTCGTACGTATCTATCAAAGTATATATTTTCTAGAAAGTTTTTGTGATTCTCAGACATCAACCAATTCTATATGATAGTTTTGGTTGAGTAGAAAAGACTTGGAAAATGAGATAAAAGCATATATAGTAATTTTTCAAAGTTATCTAAACGTAAAAATTGGTTTTTAGAAATGAAAGCTTTAAGTAAATATATTGACATCATATAATTTTTGTAGTTTAATTCAATGTGACGTAAAAGATAAATGGATTTGAAAATTTGACAAAAACTTTGTAAATTATGTTTTGTTCTTGGAACAAAATATTAGATTTTGATAAGTAGATGTTGAACCTTTATGGTCGAAACCTACCTCTACTAGGATTTTTACGTTTTTCCATGAGAAGCAAAGGTATAATTAAGGATAATAGAAAGAAAATAAACCGAGGAAACATCATTGTGGGAGAATGTAGAAGTTTGAATAAGAGAGGGGACCACTAAGATAAGGAAAGGAGTAGAGAAAACATAGAGAAAGAGAAAAATGGAGAAAAGAAACCAATTTCATTCCCTAAGTATCGTTTGTATGGTGGCATCGCACGATACTTGCAGTGGCCCCGAAATAGTAAAATTTCTAATGAGTTTGGATGGTGGCACCGGAGGGTCCAACGTGGTTAAAAGCTTTTTATAAAAAAAGATAAGGGAATTGCTTTTGCATAAGTAGAATGAATAAAGAAAACTTGAAAGAATAATTGAAATTTCGAAGATAAATTTTTTTTAGGAGAGGATAATTTGACAATCTGTTTGAAACATTATGAATCCCGAGAAAATATTTCAATAATGCGTTAGAGGCCAGAGAGTATGGAAGTTGTAGTTAAATAGTTTTGGATAAAAGGTTGGTGTATCGAAAGATTTGTCAGGGAAATTACATTTGGAAGAATTTACAAAAAAACGACTGTGAGGGGGAAAACATCATTAAGACAAAAATATAAGGGAAATGTAGTTTTAAAAAAACGAACGTACCATTGGTTGGATCTTGGAAAGATAATCGAAATGATATATCAACAAGTTGAAATCTAAAAAGAATTAAGCTCAGTTAAGGGATGCAAAGATGAATTTCCAGAATAGGTCAACCAAGTCAGCATAGGTTGACCAAAGTCAAATATGTCTATAAGATATTGATTTATTATAAATTTAAGAATTTAAGTTATACCCAAGATCAGTTGGCCTAGTCAACTAGTGTTGACTTTGGTCCATATGGATGATGACCACTTTCACACCTAATCAATTCCTTGTTCCCTAGCATGTGCTCAAGGGTTGTGAGCATGAAACCACCAGTTGACCTCCCATGCCAAGTGGTAGCCTAAGGGCATGTTAAAAGTTAATCAACCATGGTTAGATCCTCTTGATTATAAAGAATTCCTTTAAGAGCAATATTGAGCCTTTTAAGTTCTCAATTGAAGTTTGCAACAATGTTGGAATTTTTTATACTACTTCATGAAGTTCAATTCTACCCTACCTAAAGAGAAGATCTGTTAAATTCCAATAGATCTGTTCAATTCTACCCACCCAAAAACATCTCGGTTTCTCCTCAGGCAGTCTGTTAGTTCTTTCAGCTTTCTTGAGGCCCAATTCTTCTTCTATTCCAATTTGCTTACGTTCCCTTATATCTCGGAATTGCTTACGTTCAATCCTACCCTACCTAAAGAGAAGATTTGTTAAATTCTACCCACCCAAAAACATCTCGGTTTCTCCTTAGGCAGTCTGTTAGCTCTTTCAGCTTTCTTGAGGCCAATTCTTCTTCTATTCCAATTTGCTTACGTTCCCTTACATCCACCATCTGGATGTTCTCCAGGATCGATTTCCTCCCACTATAACTACTATTTCTAAATATTCTTTTGGAGAACTCTTCTTTGCCTAGCATACACACCTGGGCTGTTACATGATCCCCTCGTATATCCCACATCCCTTGTGACGTTGGGGAATTTGTTTCGACGACCATAAACCTAGTCATCAAGGTTATTGGTCCTGTCTATACAAGAAAGACTATCTCTCCCTAGGGTTGGCTTGTCCTCCTATCGAACCCAATCAAAGGGGTTCCTGTCTGAGTGAGCACACTTCTGCTAAGACCCATCTTAAAAAAGGTCGAAGCATACAAGATGTCAACTGAATTACCACTATCAATTAACATATTCTTCACAGTAAAAGAGCCCATCTGGAGGGTTACCACCAATGCATCATAAGGGGGCCTTGCTACCCCCTCCAAATATTTTTTTCGAGAAAGCGACAGTCTATTTTTCGTAGGGCTTTGTCTGCTCTGTGGGCCCACTTCTTATTATATAAGCATGGACAAGGTGCTTTGCTCGTTGCCTTTTGGTTTTTTTGTCGGCCCTATTCAAGCCTGACCTTTTAGGCTCTAACTTTAGGAAAATGTGTATAATTGTTTCTCTTCCATCCTACATTTCAATAGGCAGCTGATTAGTCCTCTGATTCTTGTCTTGAGGTGGATTCTCTTTTTAGCTTCTAGACAGGTCCCTCAATCTGTCCTACTCTACTCATCTCTACAGAAACCATCTCAAGGCCTAGTACATGTTGGTGGTATGAGCCTGTACCTTGTGATACTTGTAGTATCGTTCATATCAATTTATCTGATCTCGAAGAAGTGGTCTTGACCACTCGAAGTAAGGCTTGTTCGTGATGAGCGGTAAAATTTCGCTAGGGGGCATAGAGAAATATGTCTCTTCTCTCCTCCACTCTCTGTCCTGCTCAAATGATCTCTTCCTATTATATTATTGTGATTAATGCTTTTAGTTGGGTTTCACCATAGCGTGTATTACCTTCCTTTTCCCGACTGAATTCCAAGGATCATCTTCCAATCTGATGTATTTTCTACTCTTTCAAACAGTTCACTTAGTGTCTTGGGTCTCTTTTTCATAAGAGACCTACTACCTTGAGCCAAATGGCAAAGATTGTTTGAGCGCCATTACTATTGTTTTCTTGTCGCAACTTCCAAGGACATCGCTTCTTCCCTAAACCTTCTTGTGAATTCTCTAAAGCTTTTCCCAAATTGTATTCTCATGCTGAGCAGAGCGTCCATGTCTCCACCACCTTCTTGTTGCTAATGTATCGTGTTACAAAGGGTGTACAAAGTTCCTCAAAAGAAGTTTCTCATCCAAACTGCAACTTGTGGAATCAGGTTAGTGTATTTTGTTGTAAACTAGAAGGGAACAACTTACACATTAAACCCTCGTTCCCTTCCCACAGTGCAAGCATTTGTCAAAAATGGAATAAATGCTTTATTGGGTCCTTTGTCCCAAAGTAAGGTAAAACGTGGTGGCATGAATTTCTTTGGGATTTGTTCTGCCAAGATCTCCGTTGTAAAGGGAGATTTTTGAATTCTCCTAACAGCTTGTGTTGCCACTGTGCCAATATCTGCACTCTTTATTATTTCCTTCTCCTTTCGGATCATCTCTCTAATCTTCTCTCGAGTTAGACCCATTGTGGGTTCCGCTCGAGTAGTAGTAGTGGCAACTTTTGTTTTTCCCTCTCCCGTTGGGATTATCGATTGAGAATTTTCTTATGCATTTGTGGCAGGATCATCTTCAATAGGAGGCTGAGGATCTCTCAATGGGAGATATTGTTTTGTTAGCTGTTGATTCTCAAGACGCTGACTTAGGTTTCGATTCTGTTTGGCCAAGTCATCCATCTTTTTCTGTATTTCCTCTTGCTGCTTCCTCAAGATTTCTAACATCGTCAGGAGTTGAGCATCTACTCTAGGAGGGGTTATTCTCTCTCCCCAAACCTCTAGACTAGAAATTTAAATAACTACATTAAAAAGCATGAAAATAAACATGCAAATAGGAAAAATGCTTAAAATGAAGACAGTGGAGGGGGTAGTAAGAAAAGAGACATTAGATGGGAAAATAAAGGGTTTAGCCTCACTTTGGCCTTCTTCTTCTTCTTCTTGGATTTTTCTTCTATGGATTTTGAGAGAGGTTTAAGAAAATAGAAAGGCTAGAGAGGATTGAGAGAGATTTGGATAGAATTTTGAATCACCAAAATGAGTTTTTCTATTTGTCTTGAAAGGGTCTCCTATTTATAGGATTTTGAAAGATCCTTGAGGGTAAACTTGTCTTAAAACCTTAATTACCCAAATATTTTAGGAAAAATCTTCATGAAAAGCATCAATTTTACCTTCTAACCTTAGCCTTGATGGTATTTAACCTTTTGTAGAGTCACACCAATTTTGATGATCAAGGGATATGATTGTCTTTACACCCAAAGTTTTAAAGAATTCTTAGTACGCCGTATAATGATCCTAGACCTTATGATTTGGGTCAATTGTGAGATTTTTAAGTCAAATGTCATGTAATTGAGTGGAGGCTTTTTGTCCTCTTTGGTCACTTCCTTAGGTTAGCTCTATAACAAACTAAGCATACCAAAGTCCTTGGGCACAAATTCTAGAGACTTCTAGAGGTTGTATAAGATGGTCATAAGGCTTAGAAAGTGATCAATTTACATGGAACGCCATGAAATTCTTTTGAATTTAAAAAAATGTTAGAAGGGTAGAAGAAGGATTTGCCTTTGATAAGTCTAAACAAACTAAGGTTGGATGGGGTAATTGGCCTTAAGTGGGGATCAAGAAAAACCTTGGTCAAATTTAGGAGAATGAGAGGTTACCAAAAAGTCCTTGGAAGAGATTTGGAACTTTAAAGCATGAGTAGAAAGGGAATTAGTGAGGGTTTTCTTGGAGAATTAATAATTAACAGAGAGGTTTAAAGAGTCATTTCCTGTGGATAATCTCGTGCACATATGGGCTCTTTAACTGCCTAACTGAATTAGATGTACCCTAGGTATGACCAAAAGGAATTATGACTGACCTTATTTGAGGTAAGGCCAGTGCAAATTTAAGCATGCACATTACAAGGTAAGGTCAGTACAAAAAATGGCCTGGCCATATATACCAAATGGTGAGGCTATTCTTATGCTTGGCGGTTTGATAGGTACGACCAGGCAAAAATTAATTTTTCATGATTTTTAATTGGTTTGATTTAACCCACTTGATTGATCGAAATTCTTGCGATTTGACGTTCGATGCATGGATTCAAACAAGCTATCGGGCTTTTTCGATCAAATTGGGGTGTCTATACACTTGTTTTTTCAAATTCTTGAAATGATCGAATTTTCCACAATGATAGCATGCGCTTTTTTTTTAATAATTTTTTTTAATTTTTTTCCTTTCTAGTGTTATTTTTGTGCTCATTGGGTTGGAAATTCACGAACTTTCACTTCTTTGTTGGTTTCATTTTGGTCTTTGATTCAATTAAATTAACTTTGGATGACATTTCGATTTAATTTTCTTGTTTATCTTTTAATCGAGATTCTTTTTCAATTCTAAGATGTTGAAGAAATTATTTCATGATTTTCTTTTCTTTACTATGTTTGGAGACTTACAGTAATCATTCCAAAGAAGCAACTTGACAATTATTGAATTAACAAGAAAATCTTGATCAAAATGTGATTCTTAGAAAATCATATAATTTATGATTACTTGAAACTCATGAACTTGGACAAGAATAAGTTTAGTATCAACCATTTTGAAATTAAAAAAATTGACTCACTATATATGTAAGAGTGATGTTCGGCATCCTTGGTTTTGTACTTCTTTTCAAGTAGATGTCAAAGTTCTGTCGCCAATTTAGTTGATTGATAAGCATTGAAGAACAAATCCAATAAAAAAAATGAAATTTTTGTTGTCATCACTTGAAATTGGTGCCATATCTATTAGGGGTGCAACTTAATCGGTTCAAACCGAGAACCGAACCAAACCGTGAGATTTGGATTGGTTTGGTTCGGTTTAAATTGGTTTCGGTTCGGTTTCGGATTTAAAAAATAAAGAACCAATGAATTCGGTTCGGTTCTCGGTTCAGGTAATATAAAAAATCGAACCAACCCGAAAACCGAATTAATAATATTTAAAATAAAATATTAAATTTAAATTTGATTTTTAATTATTTTATAAAACTTAATTTCTCTCTCTCTCTCTCTCTCTCGCTCGATCGTCTCTCTCGTCTCGCTCTGCCACTCGCTGCCACCGCCACCATCTGCCACCATCTGCCACTGCCACCGTCTGTTAGTACCACCGTGTCTCTCACTCACTCACTCTCTCTACTCTTTCGCTCTTGCTCGCTCATCTCTCTCTCGCTCGCTCGTCTCTCTCGCTCACCTCTTTCTCGCTCGCTCGTCCCGTCTCTCTCGCTTGCTCGTCTCGTCTCTGCGATCCGCTACCAGTGCCACCGGCTGCCAGTGCCACCATCTCTCTCTCTCTCTCTCTCTCTGCGATTTGCTGCCAGTGACTGCCAGTGACTCGACTCTGCGACCTGCTGCCAGATCCTGCCGCCGGCTCGTTTCTACCACCTGTTGCTAGATCCTGCCACCGGCTGGTCTTTACGACCTCTCTCTGCGGCTGAGACTTGCGGCAGCGTCCTGAGGCTGCGACCGACGACAGGTTTCCCTCCATCTCTATCTCTCTCTCTCGGCTGCGATTGATGACCAACCCATAAAATCGAACCGAACCAAACCGAATTAAAATCGGTTTGGGTTGGTTCGGTTATGAAAGAATTCGGTTCGGTTTTGGTTCTTATATAATGGAATCGATCTTGATCGGTTCGGTTCTAATTTTGTTCTAACCCAAACCAACCCGAACCGAGTTGCACCCCTAATATCTATATATATATATATATATATATATATATATATATATATACATATAGGGAGCGGTTCGGCAGCCCTAAAGTTTGCCAAGTTTGGTGCCAAACATTTTTTGTAAATCACTTTGATGGGGTTAGAAGTTTTGGAATAGGCTGATTTTTTGTGAGGATGATCTCTACGGTGAAGAGATCATCCTCACAAGTTGAAGAATCGTGGACCGTCCAATTTTTGTAAATCACTTTTGATGGTATATGGGACGATTCAGCAGCCCTAAAGTTTGCCAAGTTTGGTGCCAAACATTTTTCAAAATATGGGTTAGAAGCTTTGGAATGAGCTGATTTTTTGTGAGGATGATCTCTATGATGAGGAGATCATCCTCACCGAAAATCAGCCTATTCCAAAACTTCTAACCCCATCAAAAGTGATTTACAAAAATTGGATGGTCCACGATTCTTCAACTTGTAAACTAGGGTTAGAAGTTTCAAAATGAGCTGATTTTTTGTGAGGATGATCTCTTTACCGTAGAGATCATCCTCACAAAAAATCAGTCTATTCCAAAACTTCTAACCCCATCAAAAGTGATTTACAAAAAATGTTTGGCACCAAACTTGGCAAACTTTAGGGCTGCTGAACCACTCCCTATATATATATATTCCAATTTGGAGTATTGGTTGGAAATTGGAGAAGGAGGAAGATAAGCCATAATATTGGTTTAAAATCATTAAAGAAATTTGAAAATCAAAGAGAAAAAAAAGACGAGAAAATAATAATAAAAAAAAAACGATGCAAGGCAGACAAAATATTGTTGTCTTTAAACTAATATTTGACCTCATTACATGAAACATGATTGGCAATGGGTTATCGACAACATAGGTTCTAGGATATAACAGATCGAATTTGAATCCTTATGAATTGAGTACCAAAGAAAGAAAAAAGTCTTCTTTAAATAGAATCTAAAAGTTATTTAAGGCCCCTTTAAAAATGAATTAATAGTTGCCAAAGCAACCCCTTGGATTAGGAGGTTAGAAGTTAGAAACAAAAAAGAAACTTGCAATTTAAAATATATATTTTTTCAAAATGGTTGCCAACATTTGATTTAAATCCAACATTTTAAAAATTCTAGTAAAAGACAAACTTAACAAGGATTGTTGAAAATTTTAGGCTATGTTTGTTTCATGGTATAACTTCCCATCTATCTGACAGATTCTGAATCCACTGGTTCAACGAGACCAACTGAAAGCAGATCTACGCTTCGAGCTGCAACCAGACTGCAGCTAGATAGGAGGAACAACCAACCTCTCCCCCAATGTCTTTATGAGCAGGACGGCTATCCGACCCTTGGGTTGGATTGACTAACCCACACTTTTTATTGTTTGTTTCACAGTTTTTTAAGCATTAACTAAAATTGTGGATCGCACAAAGGATTAGGTTAGCACTAAAAAGGACGAAAGTGGAATCCCACTAAAGATACAGAATTCCACTTTCCCATGATAGCCTTCACTCTACCATACTATAAGCTTGAAAAATATTTTGCTTACTAACGTAATAAGATTTCAAATCTTACTAATGGTTGTTGGGCCCACATGGATTATCACATTGGCAATCCAACATCACAGCCTTCTAGATTTCATGTAAAACCTCAAATTCAAAATAAATAAATAAAAATTCAATTTTGAGCTTAAACCAAGGTGTTAAAAATGTATGACCGCCGAACTCCCAAATTTAAAATTAAATTTCAATAGTGAAAAATAACTCTTTTTTGAATTTTTTTTTCAAAATTCTTAAAATTTTGTGCTCTCCATCCATGTGGCAATGCATCATATTTTTGGATGCCATAATATGCACCCACGGCCCTTACTAAGATTTGAAATCTTATTAAGTTAGTCAGGCTAGCTTAACTTTCAATTTTCTTACACTAATCCATCCAAATTATTATTTTTAATATTAAGATTTCTTTAAGTATCTCGAACATGCTCACTTGAGTTTCCTTGTCATTTTCATTTATGTATTTATTCCAATTGTAATTTCATATATATATATATATATATGGGTAGCGTTCTTTTGACAAAATCCTAGACAATATTCTAGACAAAGTTTTGTCTTGTATGGCTAAAAAGTTTTGGAATGGACTGATTTTTTGTGAGGATGATCTCTATAGTCATCTCTATAGTTAGTAGACCATCCTCATAAAAAATCAGCAAATTCTGAAACATGTAACCCAATGAAAAGTGGTAACAAACTAACGGTAAAAATTGACAGTTTACGATTCTTCATCTTATAAACTAGGGTTAGAAATTTCAGAATTGGCTGATTTTTTGTGAGGGTGATTTTCTTGTCATAGAGATCATTCTCACAAAAAATGGCCCATTCTGAAATTTTTAGCTCGTATAGGAGAAAAGGCTTTGTCTTGAATGTTGTCTAGGATTTTGTTGAAAGAACGCCATCCTATATATATAGGATTAGGATCCGTATACACATAAAGCTACTCATAAAGTTACAACGTGTTTTGTCTTATATGGGCAAAAATGTTTGGAATGGGCTGATTTTTTGTAAGGATGATCTCTATGGTGAGGAGATCATCCTTGCCAAAAATCAGCCCAGTATGAAACTTCTAACCCCATGTTTACAAGTTGAAAAATTTTAGACCGTCCAATTTTTGTAAATCACTTTTGATGGGGTTAGAAGTTTTGAAATGGAATGATTTTTTGCAAGGATGATCCCCTCACCACAGAGATCATCCTCACAAAAAATCAGCCAATTCCGAACCTTTTTAACCATATAAGACAAAAATGTTGTAGCTTTATGAGTAGCTTTATATGTCTACGGAACCTTTTATATATATATATATATATATATATATATATATATATATATATATATATAATGATTTTAGAATGGGACTTAATTGTGATCCAATGAGATCCACCACTGTTAGACGAACAATCTGCAGACTAAACCCATATCAGGATCAATGTCAGACAAACAACTTGGAAGGTGGTTAAGGATTTCCACTACAGGATTAAGGAAAATCATATTCAGTATATGCAAAACAATTTTTGTTACTGCCAAATAGGCCCTTGATGATTTGCATCAAACGGTTCCCTTCTTATAACTCAACTGATGTAAGAAACGGTTTGATTAAAAAACTCTAAAAGTAATAAAAGATAAAAGACAAGAAAGTTGAAAACATATTTTTTTTAAAGTAATAGAAGAGAAAAGACAATAAAATTAAGAATTGCTCTTGAGATTCGTAATAAGATTGAATCTCAACATCTGTTTGTTGGGGGGCGGGGATAAAGGGAGTAGGGTTCCATCGTTATATTTTATTATATAGATATATAAATGACATTATCTTAAAATTTGTCCACGTTGACCAAAACAATTTCCCCACGGTGTCAGGAGAGTGAAGATCGATCAAAAATCAAAAGAAAAACATACACAATGCTAGTCATAAGAGTGATCAACATTTCTTTGAACATTGTGAGAGGTTAATTGTTTTTATATATTTTAGGTATTTTGGAAATCAACTATTATAATATGGATACAAACGGAAATTAACTATAAATATTTTGGTACAAATTTACCATTTTCCACTAATATGTTGTTTACTAAAATGGTAATTGTAATGTTCATACACCCTCAAAGTAACACATACATTTATGCAGTTCTCTAGAGACTAACCTCCAATGCCAATTCCAAATAAAAGCCATCCCCAAACAAATAGATATATATATAATTAATAAATAAAAAAAAGAAATAGAAATTTTGAATGGAACTCTTTACAAGATTTTAGGAACGCATGGTATTCTCCAGGCACTTATGACTAAACGTGAAGCAGCATTTTCTTGGCAGAGTTTTAGGCGGCAAGAGACCAACGGGCTTAGTTGGAGCTGCTGAGAATAAACTAAAGGAATTGAAGCTAAAGACGGATCAAGGTAGCTTGCTTAACTAGCCAATTGCTGTGTACAAAAAGAAGTCAAGAGACAGGTGAAACTCACATTAAATTCTATGGTAATGATAAACAATGGAAATCTCAAAACCCATTAATATTCCCCCAAAACGATCAAGAGAAAATTTTCAAAACGTGATCAACTTTTAATGAAATTCCCATTCTGGCTCACTATTCATTTTCATTCTCAAAACATGAACAGTGATATCGAAAGTTTTTCAAGTGACTATCTCACAGGTTTCACTATTTTTAGTGAGATAGTCACTTTAAACCTACGAAATGGTCTCTTTAAACCTGTGAAATAGTCACTTTAAAAGCTCCGAATTTGTTGTCATTCATGCTTTGGTAATTAAAATGAACAGTGAGCCGGAATTGTAAATTCGTTAAATTCAACTCACGAAATATTGGTAATTCACCCTATCTACTTTTTGTGATACCTCTTCAAAGTTGGGCACAAAGGCTAATAATAGGTGCAAGGGAGAATCATTTAGGCCTTTGATTATAAACACCCCTTACAAGTATGATCAAGCAAAGAACATTCACTTTAACCATGCAAGAAGTCATCACCCCCTAAGACCTTAAGCAATCAAAAAGGAATAATTTCTTCTCAAAGAAAACCTTATAGGGATTTTTCATTCTTGAATGTGTTCTTGTATATAAGTCCTTACGGAGTATTTTCATAATAACCAATATTTTACAACTTCTTGTTTCAAAACAAAAGAAAGGAAAGACACGTCGAATGGATACTATCATCCCTCGCTCCTACCAAGATTTCCAACCCTCGGTGGAATTGGTACAAGGGGAAGATGTGGATATGCTTGTCATCAATCTTCCTGGTGAGTTCTCTCTACTCTTCAAGAGTTTAAAATGATTGAGCCAAAATGGGATCGGCAAAGTCTGAGGGATCTGCCCCATGTGAATGGAAACTTCTACTCTTCAAACCATATTTGAATTGGTTTGGGTGTTCTACACATAACGAATCTGAATTTGCACTACATGGACTATCATGTTGGTCCAAACGACACTTCACCTTCTAGCGTTCATAGTTTAGATTAGAATTTAAAGTAACGTTTTTTTTTTTTTCCTAGTTGAAGCCTTTGGAAATGAAAGGGTGCTCAACGGTAAAAATATATATCTTTTTGAAAATAATTATCTTATATATTTCTAGAAACTATCAGCTAAGCATCCCAAATGACACCCGATCATGTTTTTGGGTTCTACATGGTGATCCACTTACATATCCATAGGTTAAGATCTGTATACTCGTAGAAAAGAAACTCTATTTTAGTTACACACAATCCCAATCATGTAATGTGAAATCCAAACGAGGCCTACTAAGGCTTGATTAGCTAGAATTAGCAAGAAAAAGTTACTCGATGATTGATGAATTGGGCAATAATTGCATCCATATATTCTCATGTAGGACCAGAAAGGAGGGGAAAGATCGAACTGGAATTCCCTGACGTTAGGGACCAAAAATGTATCTTGAGAATACATTATGGATCTCTAAGATAAATCCCAATTGACCGTTGGATTTTGGTTTAAACAATTGCGTTTGTGTTTTGTATATGTGAATGTGATTTATATAAAATGAGATTTACTTATTGTAGCATCTACTAATTTAGTTTATAATCGGGACAAAAAAAAAGATTATTTTGAAATTGAGATACATGTTACCAACAAAAATCCAGTGTGGAAGGAATAGCGATGACTACAACAAGTCTACAACTGAACTCAAGTCTCTATTCTTCTATTTCCATCCAAATATCAATTGAAGAACAACAAATTGTCAGAACTACAAACATTTTCTTCTTTTGCAATGGTTTTTTTTTTTGACTTAGGTCCCTTGTGTATTATGCATAGTAGAAATGCCTCCCTTGGTACAATTATAACTATCATTCCATCTTTTGACTTTTGACTTTTGACTTTGATTGGGTTTATAAATTGAAATGCAACTAACAAGAAATAGCTTCATAAACTCACGTTAGTTCAGAGTTCAAGACAAGAATAATTTGTTTTTTTTTTTTTTTGGTAATACGTTACTAATTTTCTATTGAGGAAAGTAATAGGTATTAATGGGTCAGGTTTGGACCCGGTCAAGTCCTTCTAAAGCCCAGCCCAAAATATATTTAGGCAATAGGCTCGTGATTGGCCCATACCCATTAAGTATAATATCAACCACTTGGTGTTGATCCAAGGCATCCGCTATACCTATTGTCGTAGCATTATAAACCATATTGTTACTGTTTCTACAATCGAGATGGGATTCCATTCTTTAAAATATTGTCGGGCCTAATCATATTTTTTTACCATAATCGACAACCAAATTTTATATACCAGGCCTAAGAACAAGCCTAATGGGCTTATCATTAATGGCCCTTAAAACTTGGGACAAAAAGCCCATTATGGTAACCCTGCCTACCCATAACATCCAAAATAGTCATAATTAGTGGAGGTAAGCCAACAAACCCATTATCAAACATACATTATTTCAAGCTAGATTGAATCAAGAGAGCAAGTCTAATATGCATAATAAACAAAAGAGTCTGTGATTGGATTGAAAGAAATGGAGAGAAGAGTAGAGAAAATATATGAGTTTCTCTCCATTTCTCTTGTTTGGATTGTTAAGTGGGGAGAGAAGATAAAAGAATTAGAGAGAAGAGATAAAAAAAAAAAGAAGTGAGTTTTCTTTCTCTCTAGAAGTGAAGAGAAGAGGAGGGATTCCCTTTTAAAATATTTTATAATTCCAATTCTTCCCCTAGATCTCTTTTAAGATATTCTAAAATTTCAAAGCTGTCCCATGTGCTATCTTGTCAATCCAAACATCTCTCTTCTCTCCACTTCTCTCAATCCAAACATAAATATTAATGTGATATCATCTAATTCTAAAGTCTTGATTTGAATGGTTACTAGAATTATGCTATAATTGAATAAATAAAAATAAACAACGAATTTAAATCATGTTCCTTGCACTTTTCTAGTTTTTTGTTTATCTCCTTTTCCAATCAGCAACAAATACAATCCATGATCAACACAAGCTTGTCAATGTATGGTTTGGTTTTCTTTAATTTGATTCACCTTCCCTCACTTATAAAATAGGGAATTTATTCTTGATAGAGATATGCATGGATGATTCAATAACCTTTATCTATGAGATGGAGAAAGATAAAGGTTTCAATTCTAATTAGGTTTCCTAGCCTATCAAAGAAATTGAAACTAATAGAACTGTTGATTTTCCTATTAATTTGCACTAAGATTAGAATTTAAAGAATCCAATTTTCAAACAATGCCAAAAGGTCTCATGTTCTTTGACCATATTACATTCATGGTTTCTTCTTTTTTGTCTGTGCAGGGTTTAGAAAGGATCAAGTGAAGGTTCAAGCCGATATATTTGGTATGTTAACAATCATCAGAAATCGCTCGAATAAGGGTTAAAAAATACCTTATACAACCATTTTTTAGAACATAGCAAGGGGTACCATGTTTCTTTACACATATACATGACATTCATGGCTTGTGTCTGCAGAGATTAGAATGGGTAGTCAAACTGACAAATTTGGAATATTGAAGGTCAGCGGAGAACGTCTAATCGGGGATAACAAATGGAGTCGTTTCCGCCAGGATTTTCCCATCCATATTAAGTATAATGCTGATGGGATCCGTGCGAATATAGAGACCGGAGTTCTTCGCATTAGAATGCCAAAAATAATCACCCAAGTTGATGAACAAGATCATGACATACCAACCCATGTAGCACCACAAAATCAAACACTCATTGTTGAGCCAAAACCTATACCAATACCACAAGCTCCACCAAAAATTGATCCAAAATCTGATAACGAAGAAGAAGAAGATGAAGAAGAAGAAGAAGAAGAAGAAGAAGAAGAAGACGACGCTAATAATCAGAAAGCTACAACAATTACAAGTGTCAAAAAACAAAATTCTAGACGGTTGGTCATGAAAGTTGTTGTGGCTACGCTTGTAGTGGGCGTGGTTGCGATGGGAGCATATTACACCATTGGAAACCCCGGGAAAAACTGGAAACAAGGTCTTGTTATGTAGTTTTACATGGATCTTTCCATGTGTAATTGTAATAACTAATAATATTTACTTAATAAATAGGGACTACTGATTTATCCGAAGTTCTGAACATGTACAGTTATTTTGTTTATATATTATGTGTTAATGAGTGCTAGGGATAAGCACTCCCACACCAATAATTGAAATACAATCTGCAATTAATGTAGTAAAATAATGAAATTAATTTGTTATTTTGAACATTGTAGATGGATTTATGTCATACCATTAGGGTGACTTTTTCTTACTCAGTTTCACAATTTTTCAATACTTTTGCTTTACATGTTATTTAATTTGATTGCAATATTGTCGGTTTTCATACCTATTTTTCAACAATTTATGATTGCTAACTTTAGACATAGAAATGGTGACTGTAATGAGATAATTAGCTAGTAATTGAACCAGGCACCCTGATTTTGTTTGCTTTAGCTACACTTCCAAATCCATTTAATTTTCAGTTGGTCCTTAATTAGGTTGTTGGCCATGCCAACCTACTTCATTATTTTCTCCTTTCCCATTGCAGTTTATGATTTTCCACCATAGAAGTGAGGAATGTAATTATGTTAGTCAAAATTGTTGACAATTGGGAGTAATTATCCCCAAGTTGGTCTCTGTCTTTCAAACTCTTGATTTATCTCTATTGCTCCGGATTCGTCTCTACTACTAGTTGTACAGATTGACTAGAATCACTAGAATCCCTGTAAATATTTGATTGTATCTCAGTAGTTATAGTTTCTTTATATTGGTCAATTACCGTCCTAAACTATACGATCTAAAAATGTATCACTACGTGAAAATTAGAAAATTCGACAGAAAAAATTGACAGGCAAAGGCCCATGAATTTTAGAAACTGAATTTTGATGGTCTAGGACTGTCGAAATTCTTGATGTTCCCAGATTTGATGGCTTAGAACTGTCGAATTTCTCCCATCCTTCATTAATTTAATAGTTTTGTCCTATCTAAATTTTTTTTTTGACAATGAAACTTCGATTCCAATTCGACCCCTTGGTCTGTCAAATTTGGGCTTTTTTCACATTGTGTATATAACGGCTATTTATACCGATCAACTTGAAGAGAAAATATATGAAAGAATTTCCTCAAAAACTTCTTTTTTGACTTGGTATCAGAGCCATTCTCATTGTTTGTTCTATATCATCATAAGCCTAAACTCTCGTATACTCACAATATACTCTTTGCACCATGACTAATGACAAACCCGAATCATCCTTTGTAATAGTTATCCATGTTCAACAAGAAAACCACGGCTTCATACCCAATGTCATTCTTATTGAAGTCAATTATGATGTCTGGTCCCAAATCATGGAAATGCAGATTACAGGACGTGAGAAGCTTGAATATCTTACGAATATAACATCTCTGAAGGTTACCAATGCTTCCTATGCGAAGTGGTATGCTGAAAATCAAAAGGTCAAAGGATCGTTGCTGACTTCTATGTCACTAGAGATTATGAAGCGCTATCTTAGATTGCCTATTGCACATGAAATCTGGACTGCCCTTGCCAAAGCTTTCTATGATGGGTTAGATGAATCGCAACTCTTTGTATTAAATCCACAGGCATTCTCTAACAAAAAAGTTGGTCGCCCTCTTTCCACTTATTATGGTGATCTGGTAGAAATCTTTCAAAAGCTAGATCATCGTGATAGGTTGTCATGAAGGATCCCGAAGACATTGTCGTCTATAAAAAATCAGTTGAGAGACTGTGGGTACATATCTTCTTAAATGGACTAGATGCAAAATTTGAACAAATACAAGGTGAGATTCTCAGGAAGGATCCTGCACTCGATTTTGAAGAAACTTATGCGTATGTTCGTTGTGATTCAGTTCGTCGAGCTGCACTAAATGGTGTACCTGAACACTCAAAGTCATCTGCTATGACGGCTCGCCAAGCCAAATCTCAACAACCACAAACACATCTGAAACCAGATCGAACATTTGGTCCGTCGAATTATACTAGCTATGAAATAGGAGTTGCATGACTAGAATGTCTGTGTACTCATTGTGATAAAACTGGACATACTAAGTCATGGTGCTATGAATTGATTACGTATCCAGAATGGTGGGATCTTGCCAAGGCACCTCGCAAACGAAATTCAAAGTCAAATCATCATGCTTTTGTTGCTGTGATCGAATCTTCCACCAGTACCAACATTGCAACTCCTAAGGAAACCTCCTCTTTCATTATGACTTCTATGAACATTGGTAAGGTTTTTCATACTTCTGCTTCTGTTAGTCATAGTAAATGGATAATTGATTTGGGTGTCACAGAGCACATGACCTTTGATAGTAATCATATTCAATCCATGAAATCCATAGACCAACATATAATGTCAATAGCCAGTGGTACTCCCTTTCCCATAGTTGGAGAAGGTTCAATTTCCCTTACAAAAAATTTGAATTTGGATTATGTTCTAGTTGTTTTTTCTCTTAATCATAACTTATTATTTGTCGCTCAAATAACCCTCGTTTTGAACTGTATTGTGATTTTTTGGCTTAACTTTTGTGTTTTTAAGGACATGGAGACTTGGAAGACAATGGGTTATGATAGTAGGAGAGGGAAGCTCTAATATCTTGATCTAATGCCGGCAAGCTCAAATCAGTTAGCTTAAGTTTTTTCAGCTGATACGTCTAACAAACTTCAGAATTCAGAAATCCGGTTGTGGCACAGACGTTTAGGTCATGCATTTTTTTGGATATTTACAGAAATTGTTTCCAAAGTTATTTTCTCAATTAGTTGTTTCAGATTTTAAGTGTGACATTTGTGAACGGGGTAAAAGTCATCGTGTTCTATTTCCCATTAGTATGAATAAGAGTCCTGTAACTTTTATGGTTATTCACTTTGATATATGGGGGCCTGCAAATACCTTTTATTTGAGTGGAGCACGTTGGTTTGTTTCATTTATTGATGACCACACTCGTGACTTGGGTTTGTTTAATGAAATCAAAGAGTGAAGTTAATTATCGGTTTCAGCAATTTTACAAATTAATAGCCACTCAATATCAATCTAATATCCAGGTTCTTCAAACTGATAATGGTGGTGAATTTATTAATCAAGACTTAAAATAGTATTTGAATTTACCTGCATTGTTCATTAGACGACTTGCCCTTACTCCCCTTAGCAAAATGGAGTAGCAGAGCGAAAAAATTGTCACCTTCTTGAAGTTGTTCATGCTTCTTTGTTTGGAGCTCACATGCCTATAAGTTATTGGGGAAAAGCCATCACCGTTGCAGTTTATCTCATCAATCATGTACCTTCTACTTCCCTACAATTTTAGACTCCCTTTGATGTCCTCCATAATACTATTAGTACTCCTACCATACCAAATTTGTCCCCTAAATTTTTTGGGTGTGTAGTCCTTTGTAGACATCTCATTTTCGCACTCGCCTGATTAATCAACTCGTCAATCCGATTGTGACGCTTCCCAATGATGGATGAATATTCCAATATTTTGTATTTGTTACTAAATATGATTCAAAAATTTAAATGAGGTATCTCAAACGAACAAAACTTTAAAAACTACACTACGCTAGGAATATATGACTCAAAAACATAGAAATCATCACTTTGAGACAAAAAGAAGTTTTACGAGAAAAATCACTAAAATGACCAAATTACCAAAATACCCTAATATCAAAACATCCCTAGAGCTCACGTTACGCTTAAGAAAATCCTTTCGAACACATAAAACAACAAATAAAAATCAAATAAACTGTTTTGCCAATTTTCACAAAATTTGATAAAATTACGAAAATACCCCTCATAGGGTCCACGACCATTTCACTCAAAAAACCCATAAATAACATAAAATGATACTCCCATTGAATTCCTTACGAAAAACTGATTTAAAAACATCCCAAAACATCAAAAAACGACTTCGAAATGCAAAAATCCTCTTTGAGGGCAAAATGGTAATTTTTCAAACTTAAAAATTTAAAATTTTGAAATTAATAATTCAAACATTAATTAACGTAAAGTGAAATCTTAATAAATTAAATTAAAGTTTTAAACAAATAAAATCAATCAATCAAGCTCACGGGCCAAATTTTAAATGGCAGCCCACTTATTCAAATGGAGCCCACCTGATATTTATTAAAAGACCCCTCTATCTGGGGGGCCCAAAGAATTAAATATATAATTAAGGGGGTTCTCCAAAAATCTTAAAAAAATACATTCTTTCATTTTATGTAAGAATCAAAACCCTAATCCCTAATTAAACAACCTTATCTTATCTAAAAGAAACCTAATCAAAACACCAATTCTTCCAAAAAAATCTATAAATAGGAGCCTTTACAATCCAATCTCGTAGGTCAAAATAAATCCTAGGAAAGAGAGGTCAGAAACACCCTTCAGCCTTCTCAAAACCTTAAATCTGAAACCGCAACTCCCTACCTAACATCCAAGCCCTAGTTTTTGCTCGAAAAACACCTAGAAACCATCCAAAAAAAATCAAAAAATACTCAAATCTAGGAGGATGATATCTCATCTTAGAGATCAGAATGGATTTAGTGACGAATAAAAAACAGGCAAACTCACACGAGGACGCTCTCTGCCAACTTTGAGGGAACCAGTTGTTGCAATCAACCAAGTAATTTATTTATTTATTTATTTTTAGGTCTGCTTAGCACTGTAATTTTTTTTTGGGAAAAAGTAGAGATCGACCTTTGTCAGGCGGGATTGGTGCCTAACACCTTCCAACCTCGTAACGTGATCCCTGGACCTATTCTTTTTATATATCAATGCTTTTATCTATTTAGAGTTAATATTCGGTTCCTAGACTGTAATAACTAGGTGGCGACTCTTAAACCTAAAATAACGGATTCGCAACCCGCGGATAGAAGGTGTTTTCAGTGACGACTCCACTGGGGACTTTGAGGATCAAACTTGAAAAATTCTAAATATTGGGGCATTGCCAAATTGACCTAGTTTTTTAATATTTAGTTTGGTTTATTTGTTTATTTGTTTATGTTTATTTTTTTTTTTTGTGGCTTGATTGTGGATCATCTGTTTGGATTTTGGGTATTGTATTTTTATTTTTTTTTATCCAATTAAGGGTCGTTTTTTGATGACCCCTAAATAATGAAAGATTCAAAGTGACATATGAATTGAGGATGGAATGATGGTGGTTGGGATGAGAGTCATGGATTTTTATTTTTATTTTTATTTTTTAGAAAAATTTTTGGATGAAATTTTTTTTTAGAAAACTACCATGCATGAGTGGCGAGTCATGAAAATAAATTATTTATAAGTGATGCGCTAAGAAACAAAAAAATTGTCTTTTTTAATGTTGTTCGTGATAAGGAGAGAATTCCATATATATATGGGGGTGGTTCATGGGACGTTTAAGAAAATTGCTGAGAAATTGATGTGTGTCTCTTGTTAGATTTTGGGGAAATATTGGCTTAGATCGTTTAAGACGTCAATTCCAATCTTTTATAATATTTATATATAATTTCAAACACCTCTCTTTTTTTTTTTAAAAAGAATAAAAACTCTCTCTCTCTCTCTCTCTCGTCATTGTCTCTTCTCTCTCTCTCTCTCAATCTAAAATCAAACGAAACCCATGCTCTCTCTTTCTTTCTCTCTCTCTCTTTCTCGTCTTTTGTTTTTGTTTTTGTTTTTTGCAAGAATTTCAAAGAAGAATGAGACGATCATCTTGTCACCAACTATGGCCCCCATGAATACTGCGAACCTCCCGTGGCACTCCATAGGTGACCAGAGTATGCAACAGAAAAAATTTCAATCAATGCTTAGGTGCCGATTGATTGCGCTTCTAAACGCAGCTTTACCAGCGTTTGCGTTAAAAAGCTGTGATTTACAATTATTTGCGTGTTTGATAATGCTTCTAAACGCAACGTTTTGAATTTGGAAACCCAATTTTGTGAAAAAAAAATGATGAAACGAGAAGCGTATGA
Source organism: Akebia trifoliata (assembly GCF_017979445.1). NCBI lineage: Eukaryota > Viridiplantae > Streptophyta > Magnoliopsida > Ranunculales > Lardizabalaceae > Akebia > Akebia trifoliata. The sequence continues at coordinate 22,838,757 of NC_141380.1, forward strand.
AAGCAGCTTCGTGCAACTGCGTTTTAAAACAATCGAGTGAAATGACGAAATTACCCTTCATCATATGTCCTATTTTCACGCACAGTTCGTAATAAAAAACCTCTACTGTCTTCGTCTTTATCACACATTCTCTCTCTCATTGATTTCAACAACATCAGTGACCCACCTCAACGACGACGGTGACGACGACTATCATTCCGATCGAAACCCATCTACGACGGTGATGTGCTAATCATTAAATCAAAACCGATTGATGACGACTGTAAACAACAAGCTTTCGAAACCCATCGACGCCATTTCTCATTGAATCTAACTCTGATCAAGACAGCGACGTCGATCGACGCCATTGAAGACCTCGTTTGCTATTGATGCCATTGACGACAACAATTCGAAGTCCGATCCAACGCAATCTCTTTGTTTGCCGCTTTTTTCCATTGACTCCATTGACGACTGTGAGCTCTCTCTCTCTCTCTCTCTCTCGTCGATTTCAATTATTATGACTAACTTTTGAAGAAATTTCATATTGAATGTTGGATTTACAGCATAAAGTTTTTTGTTAGGGTTATTTATAATTGCTAATTTCTTAGTATATTTCTGTTAGGGTTATTTCAAATTTCTCTTTGATATTTTTTGGAATATTATTGTCTCTTTTATATTCAATAAATATATTTATTTTTTGTGATAAATTTTGAAGGAGTTTCAGGCATTCTTGTTATGTAATTTATAGGCATTTTCTTATTTTAGTTTATCGATTTATACTCTATTGTTGTAGGGTTTTTGTTTCTGATTAAGAACGCATGCATTTTTTATTTATTTTTATCTTCAATGATTTTATCATGATTTATATATAATTATTCAAAATAGTGAATTTTCATTATTTTTATTTTTATTTTTATGATGAAAAACAAATTCTCCTTGACTGCTCTGCTCAACTTATTTATATTTAAGAATCTACAAACACTTTTTATGATTATTTGTTTTTTTTTCCTTTTTAATTTCATTTATAAGTTTTTTTGTTCTTAATGGTTTTGATTTATTTTATTAATATGGGGATTGTATAATTGCATTTGAAAATAATTTTCAAACAAATAATTTCTCAAGCAAATGGTCCTAATAAAATGGCTTTCTAGACAGAATGATTCATGGTGTTCGGTTGCATCTAGGAAAATAGTTGATTTTTAGTTGAATGGTTGATGGTAATTATGGGGCATAAAATTATGATTTTTCAATCCCGACGACAAAATCATTTTTTCGTAGGACTGTGTTGAGTAAAATGCCATGTGGTTTCCAAATTTCTAACATGCATCCTTTGACCTCAGTTTTATTTTATATACTAATGCTAAATAATCTAAATACCCTCATAATCTATAACCCATCATTTTGTACTTACCAAAAATTCGTATTCGAATATAAGTTGAATATGATAGAATTTAGGTCATTTTCTATTAGTCTATCATGGAAGTTTGAACTCAAGGAGGGCATATCATTAGTTTTTTTAAAAAATAGGTGTATCTCAAATATTCTTTAAAATTTGTAAGGTGTATCCGAAACACTCTATCTTATAAAATATTCTAAAATTGACTTTAATTCTTACTTGTATATATATGGTTCAGAAGCATGTCTATGCCCGACAAGAATAAACCTTGCTTCTTTTGAATTTAATAAGATTAGACTATTGGATGAGTTCTTGAAGGAAAAAACTTTGAAGCGGATTACCCATTTCAAAATTTTGAAGAAACCCTCTCTCCATTAGATTACACGTGGCATTTCTAAGGAAATGTTTCTAAATTAAAAAAAAAAATAAAATTACACAGTTCAATTACTCACACACACACAACAATTATTGTATTTTAGTAATTTTTGATGCATTATGTGTATATTATGTTGGATTGTGTACTATGCAGGTATTTTGTTTATCAGGAAAATTTTATGTCTATTTTTAAGAAGAGATGCTGCCAAAATTTCTATAGAATTATAAAATTTTCTATATTTTTTTAAATTATAAATATTTTAAAATTAATACAATTATTTTTTTAATTTTTTATATAATTTTATTATATTTATATATATTTAATGTAATTATATATTTATAGGGGTATTATGGTAATTTTTAATGCACTCTGGATGCACTAGCAACCTTAAGGGTATTCTGATCATTTTACCCTAATACAACAGATTCTTGAAGCTGTATCAAATAGTAATTACCAGATTCTGGTCAACAGCACAACACTTTTACAAAGCTCTATCAAACAGGCTTTTCAATGTTTCAGCTTCTGACAGCAGATTCAAACAACAGATTCTGATAGCAGAAGCTGACAGCAGATTTAATAAGATGAATCAATCAGCACCTTAATGACAGCCAAATTACCAATTTTGCAGATTGGTACATCTACAACTCATTCTATGACCTTGAGCATGGAGCTATCGCCATGGTTCCAAACATACTACCAATAGGCCCATTACTTGCAAGCAATAAATTCGGGAACTTGTGGCCAGAGGACTTAACGTGCTTCAGCTGGCTCGATCAACAACCTATCGATTCAGTCATCTATGTTGCCTTTGGAAGTGGTGCGATAATCAAACAAAGCCAATTCAATGAACTAGCAATGGGGCTCGAACTTCTTGGCCAACCATTCTTATCAAGAGAAAGAGAGAGAGAGAGAGAGAGAGGAGAGAGAGAGAGAGAGAGAGAGATGATCGAGAGAGAGAGAGAGTGTGGGTTTCATTTGATTTCAGATTGAGAGAGAGAGAGAGAGAGAGGAGAGAGAGAGAGAGAGATGATCGAGAGAGACAGAGAGTGTGGGTTTCATTTGATTTCAGATTGAGAGAGAGAGAGAGATAGAGAGTTTTTATTCTTTTTAAAAATAAAAAATGAAAAAAGGGAGGTGTTTGGAATTATATATAAATATTATAAAAGATTGGAATTGACGTCTTAAACGATCTAAGCCGTTGTTTCCCTAAAATCTAACGAGATACACCCATCGGTTTCTCAGCAGGTTTCTTAAACGTCCCATGAACTGCCCCCTATATATATATATATAAGGTCCCGTTCAGCAACAAACATTTTGGCAAAACATTTTTCAAAACATGGGTTAGAGGTTTTGGAATGGGCTGAGTTTTGGTGAGGATGATCTCTACGGTGAGGAGATCATCCTCACCAAAAATCAGCCCATTCCAAAACTTCTAGCCTCATGTTTACAAGTTGAAAAATCGTGGACCGTCATTTTTTGTAAACTATTTTTGATGGGGTTAGAAGTTTTGGGATGGGCTGATTTTTGGTGATGGTGATCTCCTCATCGTAGAGATCATCCTCACCAAAAATCAGCCCATTCCAAAACCTCTAACCCATGTTTTGAAAAATGTTTTGCCAAAATGTTTGTTGCTGAACATTTCCCATATATATATATTTTATGCTTGGTGTGCCATTAGTAGAAACGATTTTTTCTTATTTTCTATCTTTTTCTTCACATATCCAAAGAAGAGGATAGCAAGGAGACAATGCCTCCTCTCTCTCTCTCTCTCTCTCTCTCTAACTTCATCTTCTTAATTCGTTTTATACCTAGTTCCATTAGTTTCAACAGAAACTTGATAAACCTCCCATTCCAATCGGTTTAGGACCCTAGCACTCGAAGAAAATTTCTGATTCCTGTCGATGTAAAGATGCAAAGATTGGAATCATCAGCTTCTCTTGAAATCGACCCGATCTTGAACGATTTCACCAAAAGTCGGTCTTTCTTTCGCCTGTTGAAATTTTTTTAGAGTTTGCTGGTTATGATCGATGGGAAATTATTGATTTCAAGTGAAAGGGTGGGATCTCAATTGAAAAAAAAATTCCTTCTTTAAAATTAAAAAAAAAAAAACAAAATCTGTGTTAGTTTATATCTGAAAATCTGATTTAATTCTTTGGACAAAGGTTTATATTTTAAGTTTATTTGAAACCCAAAATTTTTAAATAAAAGCTTAATGCCGACTTCTCATAGGAGATGGAGGAGATCAAGGGAACTCCATCGCCATCTAGACCGAAAATGACGAAGAGAGCCAAGGTAGGGCGGCTATTGCAGAAATAGTTCCAAGATCAACTTGATCTTGTCATTAGATCTGTATACTATAATGGCGAAGATGACGAGTTTTGTGTTTACAACTTTGATGCCGCAACTATCCCTCTTTTGCCTTGATTCACCAATTTGACTCGTCCAAAAAAAACAAAAATTCCCTTTTTTGTTTGTTTTCGAGTTTTCCTTTTCACCAGAGTACAATGATGTCGAAGACGACAGTTAAGAAGATATGAAATTGAGATTTTATTAAAAAAAGAAAAAGAAAAAGAAAAAGAAAGAGAAGGGTTCACTGGTAGCCATCTTTGCGATGGAAAGAATGGCTTTCACTGTTGTTTGAGAGTGGTTATGGCCACACCAATTTTTACCAACGTTGTATGGGGTTTTTTCGGTTTTGTGAAAAACAAGGAAAGAAAAGGGGTTGTTCCGAGTGCTATACTGGCAGCAACGCATCAATGTTTTTTTTGTTTTTTAAAAAAAATTGGGGGGGGGGGGAGGAAGCTTCTTAGAGGGTTGTTGTTAACACACCGATTTGTTACTTGTGACGCACCAATCTGTGTGTTAACAACTATTGGTGTGTTATAAGTAAATAATGAGTGTGCCAATAATATCTCTCATTTTTTTTTAATCTCTTTGTAAAGGACTATTGGCAACCTTCTCTGTGGCCAAGAGAATTTTGTTTTTTTGGCGCACCAATTTTCCCTAATGTTACCTCGATTATTGGCAATTACTTATGTGATTTACATAAAAATTGTGGTGGCATTAGTAAAAGATAGTATGACAATAACGACTCACTTGTTGGGTGAATTTCTTTATTTTAGGATTTTGTTTTTTAGTTTTTATTTTTATTTTTATTTTTTTAAAATCTTCAATTCCACAAACATCATTTTATCATTAATTCAATGTTCTATCTTCAATTCAATATTATTTGAGAATCTCGATTTTTTTAGGGTCACCCAAAGTGATCTTTGATTAGACCATAAAAATAAAATAAAAAAATATTTTGGTTCATTCTATGCCTGTTTCAATGTTGGGTATGATATTCTGTGATTGCCCATCTAGTATGCTATGATCTCGATAGATATTTTGATGTGCTTACTTTGATCTTAATATTGATGTGATGGGATTTGTATTGTTTGGATTAATATATGTGGTATGCTTGCTTGTATGGTTTGAACTGGCCCTTGAGCCAATTTATTTGAAAAATGCCCCGGGTACACCCAACCCTACTTGGCACACACCATTAGCACGTTTATTTTATTGCATTGCACCCTTGCATGTCCCTTATAGCCAACGTGGCACTAGTACGTGGTCCGATCTCCTCGTGAGACGCGACATCATTAATGAAAATCATAACTCCAATCACGTACATTTATGGTATATAAAACTGGGGCATCAGTTCCGTTTGATCAGGTGACTTAGAAAGGTATATCGATGCACCCAGACTAGGGGGACCTAAGCCTTTGTCCTATTGTAAGCTGCAAATTCACATGTCCGGATTGTAAACGTAGTACTAATACGTGGTTGGTCCCCTCATGGGATGCTAAATCATTTATGAAAACTACAACTCTAGACTCGTACCTATACGATATATCAAAGTTAATATAATTTTACCAACTGTACTTCTTAGTCAAAATCAGTGCCTAAGCGAGATCTTGCCCGACTGTACTTTGTGTACTAAAGGGATAGACTACGTCTATTCTAAACGAGAGGCGACTTAAGAGTGCCCTTGCTCAGCATCGTGCGCTACCTCTCAACTAGGGATTAAATTAGCTGTTTTTGACTTCATAGATTTGAGTTGGAGTCTTAGATTATGACCTATACAGTATATCAAACCAAGTCACGATATACCGTCTTATTGAGTATGCTCAAGAGGTATATAGGTGCACTTAGGCAAGGTGGCCAGATAAATTGCATTGCACGTAGTAAACCTAGAGTCTAGAAACCTCCCTATAGGTCACAACTCGAACTTATTGTGGGTGTTCTCGGGTTGTTTTTTTGGAAATGGACTTTTCAAATATTGAGATCAGGAAGTTACAGTTTTGTCCTCAAGGGTCAATTTTTTTTATAAATTTAACTCTAGGCTATCAAACTTTTGGGTACACCAACTAAATAAATAATCCATTTTAATTGTGACAATGATTTATAATGACCCAGTCCATTTTGATCCAACAATCACGATGGGCTGGACCATTCAAATGAAAATGATATTCAAACATTTTTCAAATTCGGGTCCCAACCCATTTTAAAAGAAGAAAAATATTTTTTCAAAGGAAAAGAAAAGGACTTTTATAAAAGATCTATTTTTTGCTTGAACCTTGGAAAATTGTTGAAATATATCTTTTTAAAAAAATGACTTGCAAAAAATAATTAAAATCAGGTTTGTTGAAAATTGTTATTTAATGAAAATATTATTTGTCAATGATTTTCAATAATTCAATAAAATTATTTTTCTTTTGAATAATCATTGCATGAATGAATTGTTTAATGGATTGGTGCACAAAATTCAATAAAATCTCAAGATTCATTAAAATATTATCAAGGAGGTAACACTATAATTCACTTTTGATGGGTTGTCATTACACCTAAGCTCAATTGTTCACAATTTTGCTAGGGTCACTAGTCCGGTTAGTTAAAACGAATGTCAACACCAAGTGAATTGTCAAAAATGACCCAAAAATCTCTCAAAATTACATAGTTGTTCAGTTCTGTCGGTTGTAAGCAATATCTCGAGTCCATAATCCATAATCAAGCCCGTTGTAGATACTTGTCTTGAGTTTTCATGAGCCATTTGGCTTAACTCGAGTATCCGATTTTTTTTTAATTCAGCAAAGTCATGTTTTCTTTAGATCGAGTCTACTCTTTTCCTGTTGAGTCAAGTTAGTTTGTCGAGTCTATAGAGGTGTTTATTGCCCCATCTGAATTTGATTAGATAAAGGAAATTTCTGAATACCTCGAACACATTAATGGATTAACTAATAATCTGACTTCAAGGATAAATTTTTTTCCTAAACAAGAAGATAATGGTCGGGCTTAACCTTTAATCGAGAAAGCAAAGGTCATTGACCTCGGAATATAAAATAATTCCTAAAAAATTCAAATAGAAACTTCAAAAGACTTGTTCGCATGATCCTATGAGGATATGTTAGGTACAAACTTATGTGTTGTTCAACATGGAATAGATATTTACTTGATGAAATGAAAATACCAATGAGATCAAAGAAGATGTTATAAAACGTATCAATGTTGTCCTCACAACATCTATCATAAGTCGATACAAGGTATCTTTGGGATTGATATATGATAACGGGTCACACTTCAAAGCCGAGATTATTACTCTACGTTCAAAGTTCAAGATCCGGCATAATTTCCTTACCGTCCTTAGATTAATGGAGCGGTTGAAGCAAATAGCTAATAAGAGTCTCATAATAATCATCGTGAAAATGTGTTAATCGCATTGAGATTGGTTAGAGAAGTTGTCATTCACACTTTAGGTGTATCGTACTTCAATACAGTTTTCCACTAGAGTTATTCTCTATTATCTAGTGTATGATATGAAAACTGTCTTACCAGTTGAAATGGAAATCCTGTTTCTCAAGGTCTTGATGGAAAGTCAATTGTTAGAAACAGACTAGGTCCGTTATCGGTACGAAGAACTAAATTTGATTGAAGAAAAACAACTTAGAGTTCTGTACCACGTGCTAACTTATCAAAGAAGAGTCACTAACATTTGACAGGAAGGTCAAAGTTCGCCACTTACAAGTCAACCATTTGACTTCAAAGAAAATTGAGCACCCCTCATCGACTATAGAAGGAAGTCTGAATCTAATTGGAGAGATTCATTCATCAACAAGGAAACTGGAAAACCGTTAGACTTCAAAGAAAATTGAGCACTCCTTCTCGACTATAGGAGGAAGTCTAAACCTAATCGGAGAGATAAGTTTATAAAGAAAATACTGCTTGGAAAAATCGTCAGACTTCAAGATCATGATAGAATTGAATTACTAGAATCAACAAACCTTGACCAGATCAAGCGGTACTACATTTAAGGAGACCATCTTTGGCCGAATCAATTTTCCTACTACCCAATTCAACATTTCCTTTCTCAGCCCTTTGCAGTATTTAAAAAAAAATTAAAAACAAATAAAAAAAGAAATACCTTTTTTCTTTTTCAGCCTGATCTTCTAACTTAGGGAAGGGAAAATTCGAACTACGTTTTGGTTTAATACTAAAATTCTGGGGTACGTAGGCAATCTGAGAAGTTACTTTAGGCCCAACCACATCAAAATAAAAAATATATTCCCCCACAAAGAAGAAAAATTCAAAAAAGACATATTGTCAGTATAGGGAAGAAAATTCAAAAGAAAAATCCAAAAAGAAAAGGATATCTTCAAAATGAGGAGGAAAATTCAAAGGAAAAGACAATAATTTAAAAGAAATGCCACACAAGGGGCATTCGAGTTTTTGAGCCTTAAACTTCCTTTCTTTTTATGCCTAATCCTAAGCTTATCTAAGAAAGTCCTCCCAAGTACCGTGTAAAAAAGTCAGGGAAGGTAGCAAAACATGATCAAACAGTAACTCCAGAAGTTCAAAAGGAAATAAAAAGAAAAAAATGGAGCCTAATAGGTTGAAAAATTCGAAAGGACGGCTTAAGAAAAAATTAAAGCAAGCTCGCAAGGTTGAAAATCCGAAATGACAACCTCGGCAACAATCAAAGCAAAGAAACAAAGAAAAAAAAGAAAAAAAAGAAAAGAGCTTGCTAGGTTGAAAATCTGAAATGGCGACTTAAGCAAAAATTAAGGCGAGCTCGCATGTTTGAAAATTTGAAACAATGACCTTGACAACAATCAGAGTAAAAGTAAAAAATTATAAGCTCACTAGATCGAAAACCTGAAAAGGCGATTTAGGCAAAATCTAGATCATGCTCGCTAGATTGAAAACCTGAAAAAGTAATCTAGGCAAAAGTTAGAGCAATCAAAAAATAAAAGAAAACTTTTGTTGAGTTGAAAAGTTAAAAAGTGGTCCGAACTGAAACATCAAAAGTCCGACTGATCAAGTTTCAATACCTAGTTTGAACAAAATATAGACTCAGTAGATACAAGTATCTCGTCTATGATTAATCTGAAGAGCTTCATGTCTCTAAGCGAACCAACGGGAAAAAAAAACAGATTCTATGATGAATTTCAAAAAGAAATATTTTGTTCCAATTTATTTGAACTGGACTCAAAATCTTCAATATAAAAAGTTAAACCTTTATTACGCTTACGGTAATCAAAGATTTCAAACCTTCAAAACTAGGGGCATTTTTTCCTTTTCTAAAATGTGTAGTTTTCCCCTTTACATTAGGCATAGTCTTTTTCAAACTGAGTTCAACTATTCCCATTGCAATGTTTTCTGTCAAACAAGGGGCATTTTGTTCTAAAGCTTAATAAATCCCAAAGGATAAGGTTAACCCCGAATTTAAGGTTACCGTCTTGATAGCAATTTTTTGAAAACCCTGATGTTTAAAAAAAAGGTTAAAATGTTGACCTGACCTTCATAAATTCAACTTCTTATTAAAAAACATTTACCGTATTAATCCCCTGTTTGTTTCCCCAGAAAGTTAGTTCATTACTTTTTCACCTGGAGCAGGTAGAGTATGACTTCTCAAAAAATTAGTTAATTACTCTTTCACCCCGAGTAGGTAGAGTAGGGCTCACAGAAAATTAGTTAATTACTCTTTCACCCCGAGTAGGTAGAGTAGAACTCCTAGAAAAATATAGTTCATTACTCTTTCACCCCGAGTAGGTAGAGTAAAACTCCCATAAAAATAGTTCATTACTCTTTCACCCTGAGTAGGTAGAGTAAAACTCCCAAAAAAATAGTTCATTACTCTTTCACCTCGAGTAGGTAGAGTAAGACTCCTCAAAAAATTAGTTCATTACTTTTTCACCTCGAGTAGGTAGAGTAAGGCTCATAGAAAATTAGTTCATTACTTTTTCACCCCGAGTAGGTAGAGTAGGGCTCACAAAAAAATAGTTCTTTACTCTTTCACCCCGAGTAGGTAGAATATAACTCCCAGAAAAATAAGTTCATTACTCTATCACCCCGAGTAGGTAGAGTAGAACTCCCAGAAAAATAGTCCATTACTTTTTCACTAAGAGTAGGTAGAGTAGAACTCTCAGAAAAATAGTTCATTACTCTTTTACCCCAAGTAGGTAAAGTAGAACTCCCAGAAAAATAGTTCATTACTCTTTTACCCCGAGTAGGTAGAGTAAGATTCTTAGAAAAATGGTTCAATACTTTTTCACCCCGAGTAGATAGACTAGAACTCCTAGAAAAATGGTTCATTACTCTTTCACCTCGAGTAAGTAAAATAAGACTTCTAAAAAAATAGTTCATTACTCTTTCACTCAAAGTAGGTAGAGTAAAACTCCTAGAAAAATTGTTCATTACTCTTTCACCCCGAGTAGGTAGAGTACGACTCCCAGAAAAATAATTCATTACTCTTTCACCCTGAGTAAGTAGAGTAAGATTTTCAAAAAAAAATAGTTCATTACTCTTTCACCACGAGAAGGTAGAGTAGGACCTCCAAAATTTTTTTTTGTTCATTACTCTTTCACTTAGGGTAGGTAGAGTAAGACATTCAACTTCTGCTTAGATTATACTCGGATATGCTCAGATTTTATTCAATTTTTGCTCAAACCCTCTGAGATTTATCTCAAATTTCAAGTGCACATTTGTTCCATTAATTAGGAAGAATTTTCTAAAATTCAAAAATCTAACACCGTTAGTGAGAGTTTGCGTTCAAAGACTAAACAACCTTTTTGTTCAGGGAGAGTTTTACCCTCAAGGATCCGAACACTTCGACGAATTGTTAAATCAGGCTACAAAATGAATTGTCACTAGCCTTGGCATTCAGATATCGCATTATCTATAAAAATAGATTTGCTATTTAGTTTACTTCAACCCTTAACCAAAGAGGGCCATCTGTAGACACCTCATTTTTGCACTCGTCCGATTAATCAACTTGTCAACCCGATTGCGACGGTTCCCACTGATGGATGAATATTCCAATTTTTCTGTTTGTTACTAGATATGTTTAAAAATTGAAATGAGGCATCTCAAGCGAACAAAACTTTAGAAACTATGCTCCGCTAAAAAAATATGACCCAAAAACATATAAAATATTATTTTGAGACAAAAAGAAGTTTTATGAGAAAAGTCACTAAAAAATGATCAAATTACAAAAATACCCTAACATCAAAACATCCCTAGAGCTCACGTTACTCTTAGAAAAACTCTTTTGAACACATAAAATAATAAATAAAAATAAAAATTAAATAAATTGTTTCGTCAATTTTCACCAAATTCGACAAAATTACAAAAATACCTCTCATAGGGTCCATGACCATTTCACTCCAAAAACTCATAACTGACACAAACTGATACTCCCTTTGAATTCCTTATGAAAAACTGATTTCAAAACATCAAAAAACAACTTCGAAACGCAAAAGCTCTCTTTGAGGACAAAACGATAATTTTTCAAATCTAAAAATTTAAAATTTTGAAATTAATAATAAAAACATTAATTAACGTAAAGTGAAATCTTAATACATTAAATTAAATTTTTAAACAAATAAAATCAATGAAGCCCACTTATTCAAATGGAGCCCATCTGATATTTATTAAAAGACCCATCCATTTGGGGGGGCCTAAAGAATTAAAGATATAATTAAGGGGTTTCTCCCAAAAGCTTAGAAAATATATGTTCTTTCATTGTACATAAGAATCAAAATCCTAATTCAAAACCCTAATCTAAGAAATCCAATTAAACCCTAATTAAACAAACTTATCTTATCTAAAAGAAACCTTATCAAACATCAACTCTTCCAAAAAAATCTATAAATAGGAGTCTTCACAATCCAATCTCGAAGGTCAAAATAAACCCTAGGAAAGAGAGATCAGAAACACCCCAACCTTCCCAAAATCCTAAATTTGAAGTCCCAACTCCCTACCTAACATCCAAACCTTAGTTTTACTTGAAAAACACTTAGAAACCCTCCAAAAAATACCCAAAAAATCAAAAAATACTTAGATATAGGAGGAGGATATCTCATCTTGGAGATAAAAAACGGATCTAATGACGAATAAAAAATAAGAAAACTCACACGAGGATGCTCTCCGCCAACTCTGAGGGAACCAGTTGTCACAATCAACCAGGTAATTTTTTTTATTTTTTTATTTTATTTTTAGGTCTGTTTAGTAATGTAATATTTTTGGGAAAAAAAGTAGAGACAGTTGTTTGTCGGGCGGGATTGGTGCCTAACACCTTCCAACCCCATAACGTGATCCCCGAACCCGTTCTTTTTGTAGAACACTGCTTTTATCTATTTAGAGTCAATATTCGATTCCTAGATCGTAATAACTAGGTGGCGACTCCCAAACCCAGAAAAGTGAATCCGCAACTCGCGGATTGAGAGCGTTTTCACCCTTACGCACATTCACAAACCTTTAAGAAATAAATTGGAACCCCGTGCTCTTTGATGTGTATTTGTTGGCTATGCCTTGCATCACAAAAGGTATCGGTGTTATCACCCTCCTTCTCGAAAGCTTTATGTTACTCTTCATGTGGTCTTTCATGAAGATGATATGTATTATTCTACCTCCGAGCCTCCATTTCAGGGGGAGAATAGAGATGAAGTACAGACTTTGCATCATCTTTTACACAACTTGGATCTTCTTAGTGTTAATAATTTGAACAACTAGTGGTGAATGTCCAAGTGATGGTGATACCGTGGCTAACATGGGAGATTATCTAGATGGGCAACATTTGTTGGATGATGAGAATCATAGTCAGATGGAAGTTCATGATCCAATGGAAATGCCATCAATGTCTCAGCCATCTTCCTCTTCTCACAATGTACCAGCTAACCAATTGTCCTCTCCAGTTGATTCCATGCTCGAATCTCAGGTAAATTTTGAATCTGAACCTCACCTAAAAGTGTTACCCGATCAAGTCACAAGAGGGAAACCCAAAGTTAGCTATGAACCTGTTCTCAACTCCAAATCTAAGTATCTCATAAGCAACTATGTATCCTACCATAGATTGTCAAAGGAAAATATGGCATTTGTGAATAAATTATCTGTTGTAGCTATTCCTAACAGTGTGCAGGAAGCTTTGAAATATCCTAGATGGAGGAAGGCGATGAATGAAGAAATGAAGTCCCTTCAAAATAATTCAACGTGGGAAGTTGTTGATTTGCTTGAAGGGAAGATACTTGTTGGATGTAGATGGGTCTTCACCATTAAATACAAAGCTGATGGAACCATTGAACGGTTCAAAGCAAGACTTGTCGCCAAGGGATATACTCAAACATACGAAATTGATTATATGGAGACATTCTCACCAGTGGCCAAAATTAATACTATTCATATTCTACTATCTTTAGCGGTGAACCTTGGCTGGCCTTTGCACTAGTTCGATGGAAAGAATGCATTTCTGCATGGAGATCTCCAAGAAGAAGTATATATGGAATTACCTCGTAGCTGCAATCTGCAAACTGAAGGCAATAAATAGGTTTGTAGTTTGAGAAAATCCCTATATAGGTAGAAGCAATCTCTTAGAGCATGGTTTGGAAGGTTCACTAGCTTTATGAGGTCGTTTGATTACAAGCAAAGTAACTCAGATCATACTCTCTTCGTGAAACATAATGAAAAACAAATCAAAGCTCTTATTGTGTACGTTGATGATATGATTGTAACTGGAAATGATCTTGAAGAAAGGAAAACACTACAAGAGCATCTAGCGCATGAATTTGAAATGAAGGACCTTGGTGAATTGAATTTTTTTCTTAGAATTGAAGTGTCAAGATCAAATAAAGGTATTTTTCTATAACAATGGAAATATGCCTTAGATTTATTGAAGGAAACTAGTATGACAGCATGTAGTCCACTAGCACTCCTATGGAAGAAAATCTGAAAGTAGGAGTGCATCCAAATCAAGTTCTTGCTAACAAGGAACGCTATCAAAAACTGGTTGGAAGATTAATGTATCTTGCACATACTCGGCCTAATTTAGCTTATGCGCTAAGTGTTGTCAGTCTATTCATGCACTCCCCAAGCGAAGAACATATGAATGCTGTCATCCGTATCTTACGTTACTTGAAGTCATCTCCAAGAAAGGGAATTTTATTCACAAAAAGAGATAGTTTGGATATTAAATGTTATACAGATGCTGATTGGGCTGGGTTAATTGAGAATAGATGTTCTACATCCGACTATTTCACGTTTGTAGGAGGAAATTTGGTTACTTGGCGAAGTAAAAAATAAAAAGTGGTTGCTAGATCTAGTGCTGAGGCCGAATATAGAGGAATGGCTAAAGCAATATGTGAATTGTTGTCGATCAGAAATATGATGCAAGATTTACATATTAAGCAAGTCAGCCCTATGCTCCTCATGTTGGAAGCAAAGTTGATTGAAATTTCTCATGTTCGATCTAAAGACTAGATTGCTGATGCGCTAACCAAAGCAGTGTCAAACCAAGCATTTAACAACTGCCTCAACAAACTAGGCATGAGCAACATTTATGCACCAACTTGAGGAGGAGTGTTGAAAATTGGGAGTAATTATCCCCAAGTTAGTCTTCGTCATTCAAACTTCTGATTTGTTTCTACTGCTCCTGATTTGTCTCTACTGCTAGTTGTAGAGATTGATTAGAATCACTAGAATCCCTATAAATATATTATTGTATCTCAATAGTTATAGTTTCCTTATATTAGTCAATTACCATCCTAAACTATAGGATCTAAAAATGTATATAGCAGCTATTTATATCGATCAAGTTGAAGAGAAAATATATGAAAGGATTTCCTCAAAAACTTCTTTTTTGACTAAAATTTTCGAAACACAAATAATAATGCTTAAATAAGATAAGTAGATTGTGAAGTTTTTTTCTTGTAGCCTTGTTTCAACACTATTATTTCAAGGTGGGTTTCGAGACCACAAGGATTGCCTATTACTAAAATCAAAGTACTCGACTAATAAGTATTGTCTTGTATTTTAATTTTTGGGGGTTTCTTTTAATATTAAGTTTTCTTGTGGTAGTGGTAAATAGCCACTATCCTATTGGTTTAGAACTCCACTCTACCTCTAATTTGAATCCTAGTTGATTTTTAGTCTTCCCCTTATATATTTGAGTATTAGATTGTACTTTGTACTAATTAAGTCAATTCTTCTAGAATTTGAGAGAGAAAGAGACAAAGGTGTACAAAAGTTTCATGGCTTGGGTTTAGGTTAAAACCTTGAGTGGTTATTCTTGTATTGTTATCCTTTGATTTCTTAGAAAAGAAGATTGGATCTGTCCGTGAATGTAGGCATCGTTGCCGAACCACGTAAATCTTGGTGTTCTTTGATTTGTTTCTTGATTTTACTTTTTCATCGTAATCGTATTGAATAGGAATCTCCAAATTCACAACAACGACTTTGAAAAAAATTTGAATGACTACATCTATACTTTTCCAAGGCCATTCACTTCATTTATTGTTGATTGCATATGACATAATGATGAAAGTAATACTATTGATTTATAATCTAGTTATTAGTCTAGTTATTTATATTATTATTGAAGAGAAATTTAGTATTAATTTTGAAGGAGCGGTTGACTACCGACCAATTGGAAATAATATGCAAGTTGAAAACTCTAAAAGAGAGAGAATTCCCAAAAAAAAATGTCAATAGAGATAGTAATTAAGACCAAGTGGATATGAACACAGTTGAACTATTAGAAGATGTATATGGTTCTAAAGAGAAATATATGTCCTTCTTAATTGAAAAGAAAAGTATAAAAGTAAATCAGAGTAAGTTCAAGTACAATAGGTACCCAATTTGGTAAAAAAAGACTCCATTACTAAACAAGAAAATCCTTATCGTCAAAATATTTTAGAAATATGTATGGCATGACAATTTTGACTTCTTGCTTGCCTTGATTGGTAAAATACACAAAATAATTTCTTCCAAGGAAGGAATTCAATTTTAGGTGGGTGGTTGATTCAATCAGATTCTGAAAGGATTTGTGTGGTGACACTAAGATCATGGTAGATGATCTTTTAGTTATCTATGCCATTTCATTAATCCAAAAAGGGATTGTGATTAGATATTAATTATAACATAAGTGTAAATAATAATATAATAAGAAATATTGGTTTAAGAAAACACTTGAAAGATTAGAAGAACACAAACTAGCATTGTGAGGTTCAAATATGTATATGTACTTGAAAGATTAGAAGAACAAAAACTAGCAGTGGATAACAATGAATCCCAATAGTGATCACTCTTGGGAAAAAATCTTAGAGATCATAAGAAGGAAGTATGGTAAAAAGAAACTGTCAAATCTAGTTGACGAAGGAGAAAACTTCTATAATTAGAAGTTTCGTGGTAAGTGAAAATGACATTTGGCAAATTACAAGGTGTATTTTGGATTTAACTTTGACATTGGAGGATCTTTGGTAGGAACAACACTCATATCCCCACACCTTTTTGGGATGCAACTAGTCCCTATGTTGGCATGCCCCGGTCTCACAGAAGTTTCCCAACATGCAACAAGATAAGTCATGATGTCACCATGTTTTGAACACATGACCAGAAGGAGTAAACCCTGTCGATAGTTTTACCACTGACCCAACCCAAGAGGTTAGATGATTGAACTCTTTGAATTTTAGCTATTGCAACATGTTCTCTAATAAGCACGACAGGACTTTGGGAACTATTTTCCCATTGCAATTTCAATAAATATTTGGAAAAAAAAAATGAGAATTTTTTAACAATTAGGAGACTTTTGTAGATAAAGGTTGAGAGTTTCTATTAACACATTGACTTTTATTTATAACAGACAAATCTATACATAAAACAATTGTTTAATTTCAAAAGGATTGTTGTGTTGCAAGTAAACGTTGGTGTGCCAATGTAATATCTCTAAAAGAAACTCATATCATTAAAACTAAATTTCCCTAGTACAAATATTTCTATTTTCTTGAAAACAACAGTAAAAATGCTGGTAAAAAAATTTCCCCAGATTTTTTTGTTTTGGATTAATCAAATACAACTGGTGAGTTTTTATTCATTATGGGTAAAGCTACGATAATCATTATGATAGCGATTAGCACCACAATAAGTACTTGATATCTACATGTCGAAATCCCATTTGTCGAATTGGGGATTATAGAACCTGGGAGGGCAAGGGGTTGTAATTTGGGTAGTACAAAGTGATGGCGAGCTTATGAAATCGAGTCGTTTTTTGCTCACATAATTTTTACTCATAGTGCTCACAGACTCCTCAATCCTTGCCACGTCAAGCATACAAGGGTAATTTTGTAAATTAGGAATGCCATTCAATAAACGTGGGTACATGCATAGTTAGTAAATTCATGATTGATTCGCGAATGAGATGTATATTACTCTTCCCGATTAGAATTGTCATTGGATTCAAAGATTTAGATTAATTTGCTGATCTTTGAATGCCAATTACTAGGTCACGATTTGTACATATATTCCATAAGTATTTTATTAAAATATGTCATATTTTCCAGTTCTTACTTTAAAACTCAAGACTCAAGAGAAGGGGAAAAAAATCTTAAGTTGAAAATCACACCTACCGGCCCACCGTGGAGTTTACTTGTTGGTCATCCGCTGTTCAAGGAAATTTCCGTTTACTTCGCATTAATAAATTTTTAGAAACGACAAGAAATTTCTTTTTGAACTGAATTAAGTCATGGGACATAATGATTTTGGCATTAATTAGTATATCATATTTTATACTTTTCATTTACATTGATTATTAGATGGATTAAAACTAAATATTTAATTGTGAATATATATTTTATTGGATGAATGTGATTGTGGATTGTTTACTTGTTTACTAAAGATATTTTTAATTTAAGTATTGATAACTTGATTAGTATATTATAATTATTAAGTCATATCATATGTTATATATATCCGAATTTTTTAAAGTTTTAAAAATTGATGGATCCGAATCATTCTCAAACTATTTTCGTATTGTATTTTTACCATCTTGTATTTTTTCGCCGAATTTTCGACTGCTCTTACAGTCACAAAAGGAGTGGTTTTTTAATTATGACAGACCAAAACAATCGGAAAAAACGACTGTCCTTGATAGTCGAAAAAAAACCACTATCTTTGATAGTTGGAAAAAAAAAACGATTTTAGATAGTCGTTTATCTGGATCTATAATTATAAAAAAAAAAAATTATTTTTCTGAATTTATAATTTAAAAAAATGGATCATTACATTTATCACAACTATTCTTTCAATAATTTGGTACAAGAAAGGCACTAAAATACGAGATTAATCAAAAATAAAAATAATGGATTATGGCATGTTTGCTTTCCCTTGACACAAACACCACTCTTATCTTTTTGAGATACTTTCATATGTAGTTTGAAAAGGGCATCAGGTGGATCCTTATCAATGGAAGGATAAATGTGATGTGAGGAACCCAAGGGGAATCCAGTGCTCCATCTGGTGTGGTGGAGGAAACTTCTCACTTTTGCTCTTTTCATTTCCATGTGTAATTAGACGTTGTCGTCTCTGAGAAAGAAAGCAAATACATTAAACAAACTTAAAATTTATAGAATAACTTCATTAAATATAGCATAATCAAGAAAAACAAAACCCATCAGTTATACAGACATTTACATTTATTTTGAAGATAACAAAATGGATTTCAAATAATAGTTTGTTACTTTGATTGCTATTATTTAAGTTCAGAATTTAAAATTCATTTTGAAAAGCCCTTATTTTTGTCCACTCTATTGTTTCTTTGGTAAAAGGAAAACTATAACCAATCAATGAAATGTTGGTTGTTCAGAATATGTCATGTAGTATTTTTCTATAATCCAAACCTACTCATCAAACCAAAAAAAAAAAAAAAAAATTTGGTAATTAAAAGAATCTTATTTGGCATACATCAAGATTGGGTTGAAGCTCTGGATTCACTTTGGGAGCAGAAAATGCCCTTGTAGCTTGATCACGCGAGTGACTTTTCTTCACACCAACACCATTGGCTTTGTCATCATCTGTTCTCAGCCTACACAGCCACAAGCTCACAACTAAGATTTGGGTTACCAGCATGAATAAAGTACGAGCAAGAAACCTATATATAACTACAACTAATATCCCATCAAACGGTCGACATGGAATTTAAGGCCTCCCTACATGGAAGCCTAGAATTTTTTTTTGGTTAAAATGTAATTTTTACTATTTTAGAAATTATTAAGAAAGCTACTAGTATTGGAATACGGACAAATAATGTAAATTTAGTCACCCACAGACCTTCTAGCTTCTTCATCCCGTAGCTTAGCGTCCATTTCCTTGCTTAGAAGATATTGTGGGAGGCTTAAGGGCTCACACGCATATGGTTTGGTTGTGAAGAACTACAAAACAAAAAACAAGCAATCATGGAAGCCATCTTGCATAATACATTGGAAAATATAAAGGGAATTGTAGAAAGACTATCGACTCACACTGAAAAGACCTCACGAAACCAAACAACCAACAGCTTAACAGAAATTGAACTATTGTTAGATGGGATTCAGAAGCTCATTTCATTTTGCCATTGGTCAAGAACTTAGAACAGTAGTCAAATGACCTCAAGAGAAGTTAAGAGAATATCGTATAGAAACTAACAATGTGAGTGGCCATGTTATTGGAAAAAGATAACCAAACAGAGTAATAAGTTGCAGAAGTGCTCATGAACCATCAAACCTCATCCTGAAAGAAATCAAAACATACAAAAATAGGTAGTAAAGTGCTTGTCTAATAATGTAACCAAAACATACAAAAACATAATAAATCCGCTTAAAAATACCCCTCAACTAGGGAAAATTGCAAAATACAACTTGTTGTGTTGAAAACCTTTAAAGATGGCCTCGTAAATAGTTCCAACCACTATAGAAGCCTGAAACAGTCAGTCATGTAAAACTTACAAAGCATAAGGTCATGACCCAACGAAAAAAAAAAATGGAAATCTTAGGTACCCATTTGTTAGATCATTAATGATGGGTTTTAATGACATATAACATATATGCAATTATCTGTTGGAATGGACATAATGGTGGAAGAACTCCCAATATTAAAGGAAGACTAGAATTGCATATGAGATATTGAAAGCGCCCTCGATCCGCGGGGTGCGCGGATCTGCTTTTGACCCTTGAGGTTTGGGAGTCGCCACCTAGTTATTACGGTCTAGGAACCAAATTGACCCTAAACGGATAAAAACTAATCTAAAACAAAAAAAAAACTGAATTCGGGGATCAAGTTACGGGGTTGGAAAGTGTTAGGCTCCAACCCCGCCCGGCCAAAGCCGGTCTCTACTAAATTCCCAAGTAAATTACATTGCTAAAACCTAGATAAGAAAATAAATAAAAATAAAAAGTTTACCTTTCCGATGGCAAGGACTTGGTTCCCTCAGATCTGACAAAAAGAACTCCTTGTACCGTGCTCCCTTGCTTCGTTATGTTTTCCGGATTTGACTTCGGATCTCCGAGGCAAGGTCTCTCCTTGTTTTTGGATCTGAACTCTTCAAGTTTGTTACGGATTTGGGGGTGTTTTTGGAGGGCTTTTAGGCGTTTTCTAGACTAAAATTGAAAGGGGGATGTTAGGTAAGGAGTTAGGGCTCCAAAACAAGGATTTATGGGGGGCTAGGAGGGCTTCTAGACCTACTTCTCTTAGGGTTTATTATTTGATACGAAAATAGGGTGTGAGTACCTCTATTTATAGATGTTTTTAGGGGTTGATTTGGATAGAGTTAGTGTTTAATTAGAGATCTTTTAATTAGAGTTGTGTTTTAATTTGTAGATGTTTTTAGGGGTTGATTTGGATAGAGTTAGTGTTTAATTAGAGATCTTTTAATTAGAGTTGTGTTTTAATTTGACTTGTTTTAGGTAGAATTGTGTTTTAATTAGAATTGTTTTAGGTAGAATTGTGTTTTAATTAGAATTGTTTTAGGTAGAATTGTTTTTAAGTTAGAACTCTATTAGATTGAGTTAATATTTAATTTGAACTCTATTATGACTTTTGGTCTTATTTGATTGACTTTTAATGTTTTGACTTTAGTCTTAATTGATTGACTTTTAATATCTTGACTTTAGTCTTGCTTAATTGACTTTAATTTTGACTTCAGTCTCACTTGATTGACTTTAATACCTTGACTTCAGTCTTGCTTGATTTACTTTTAATTTTTGGAGAACCCCCTTCCATTATTTCTTTAATTCTTTGGACCCCCAAATGGAGGGGTCCTTAAAGAAATATCCCACGAACCCTCAATAATTTTGCCTGAGAGTCCGATTAATCGATTTTTTAGGTTCAAAATTTTAAATTAATTTCATTAATGTTTCACTTTAATTATTTAATGTTTTATTTATTAATTTCGAATTTTTTAATTATGAAAATTGTGAAATTACCGTTTTGCCCCCGGAGAGGACTTTTCACGTTTTAAGTCGGTTTTTAATGTTCTAGGATGTTTTAGAATCGGTTTTTCATAAGGAATTCAATGGAAATATTAGTTTTTGTTATTTATGAAATTTTTTTATGTGAAATGATTGTGAACTTTATGAGGGGTATTTTCGTAATTTTGTCAAATTCTGTTAAAATTGGTGAAATGATTTATTTGGTTCCGATTTGTCATTTTATGTGTTCGAATGAGTTTTCATAAGCGTAACGTAGGCTCTAGGGTTATTTTGATTTTAGTGATTTTTATCGTGAAGCTTCTTTTTTGTCTGCAAGATGATGATTTCTATGTTTCTGGGGTCGTATTTTCCTAGCGTAGCGTGGTTTCTAAGGTTTTGTCAATTCGAGATACCTCATCCGGATTTCTGAAACACATCTGGTAACAAAGTAAAGCAATGGAATACACATCCATCATTGAGAATCCTTGCGATCTGGTTGACGAGTTGATTAATCAGGCGGATGCAAAAATGGGGTGTCTACAGATATAGAGCAAACCTTGAATGTAGAAAGTTGGAATTGCTATCATTTGGACTTCTCAATCACCAACAATTTGCTGATGAAGAATAAGCAGCCTCTACACACCTCACCAAGATAATAATAAGTTGACCCAAATATAAAAACTGGTACTGCTTTAGCACATATTTTGGTACCTATTACCATGTTAGAGACCATAATTCTAAATTAAGAACCAAATAACTCAGACTACAAGATCCAAAAAACCATTAACTTACTCTGTCTATAGCATAGATTTTCTTGACCAAATTTGCAAAATAACGTTAAATGTTACAGAAGTTGTTGGAGGTCCCCTCACCTTCAAAAAAATATTTCAGTAGAGTCAATACTAACTCAAAGGCACAGTGAACTTGTTATTATTTTCTTCCACTGCACATAGATTTTCCATTTCTTTCTCTATTGGCAGTTTGAAGGATATAAGCCTGCCATTTGATGGTGCCCCCCTCTCTCTATGTGCATGTGAAGAATCGAAGATACATTTTCAACCTCAACTCTAAGGATCAAAATGATCTACAAGAATAGCTCCCTGAACTGGTACAAAACCTGACAAACATACCCTTGATGGCTGCCAGCCGGCCACAAGAATGGCAAAAATCACAAAAAATAAATAGAAACTCACTTGCACTTCAGAATCCCACCAAATACAAAATATTACACTTAAGTTGTCTTCATATTTTTTTTTGGCATTATAGCAGGTGAGAAAAATACCCAAACCATGTTCTTGTAAATCTACGTTATTTTCTCTAAAAAATAAAAAGAAAAATTAATGTTTAAAATCTCATCTTGAGGCAATGTATTGATCAAGAGTTGATCGATATCGTCTCTAACAAAAAAAAATATTCCAAAACTCCATGGACGCATTATCTAGAGCTTATGATATTAAAAAAAATAATTGAAAACCCTAGAAATCAAAGCAAAGAAAAAACAATGAGAGTTGGAATAATACTTGTGAAATTAAAGAGTGCGAGAGGAATCCTGATAAGCCTTGCGAGGGAAGGAATCTTGGGACGAAGAGGATTATCAAAGAAAAATCTCTAATTTTAGAGAGGGCTTGAACCAATCTGAGTGCGTAAACCCTAGATCTGATTAAGATTTGTAGATTTGGGACAAATCTAGGAAGCGATTCACAAACCCTAGATTTGGGATGCTACAAAAAGAAAGTGCGTGCGAAAGACAGATCCAATGATAGAAAGTTTGATCGAGAAAGAGAGAGAGAGTGTGCGAAAAAACCAGAGAGATAAAGAGAGATTTGCACGAGGAGAGTCGAGTGAGTGATAGATCCAACGACAAAGAGTTTGATCGAGAGAGAGAGAGAGAGAGAGAGACTATTATGTGCCTAATTGTAGGGATAAGAGTAGAGTAGTTTTGAGTACATATGATGTATAGAATATATTCCTAATAAGTGGTAGAATAGTTAAAATAGGTTGGGTGTATGAGATCATAATCTGTATTGTGGGAGAAGTTGAGCTATGGGTTATGGGATAGTGGGTAGTTTGGAGAAGTGGGTAATTAGGGTAGTGTTTCCCTTGTATTTAAATTCATTGTGAGATTAATTAAAATATGCAGAGAATTATTATTATTAAAATTCCATTGGGATTTCAAGATTCATCATCTCAAATTGATAGCTTAGGAGGTCCGATCTCCCTCGAAAGAGATCAATCTCAGTCTTTTTCTTCTTTTCATTATTTTTTGTGATCCGATCTAAGTAGGTACGTAGCATTGGTATCAGAGCGGTGATCCTCACATGAAAATTGAGTCAATGGATGATGAATTCTAGGAGTTTTACGTGTTTATTCGTGATAGTTTGAGGAAATATTGTCTCATAATTGAAGAATTTCTCAAAAAAAAAAATGAAGAAATTATTCGAAGAGGACAAACTATATTTCTTGGAGTCGATGACCCTATAAATGAGAATTTAGATGTGATCAAAGATCAACCTCCATGATCATCTTTCCAAATATGTGAGATAAATGCCAATGAAAACCTCGTCAAATATGCTAAAGACAAAGAACATCAAAGATCTAATGAAGATGACAAAAGCAAAGTCAATATTCTTGAAAAATATTCAAAAATTGACTTTATCCTCCCTATCAAATTCAAAGCATATGTCATCAAGCCATTAATTATTTTCAAGAAGTGTCAAGATAACGACTTCCAAAATGATTATCCCGAGGACATCATCGATTCCAAGAGACATATAGTTTGGGAGTTATGTGTTAAGATGAATGTAATTGATTCCAATATCAATTGGGATCTGGGAAGTTTCGACCTTGAGGACAATGTTGTTTTTAAGGAGGATGGAATGTTATGTGCCTAATTGTAGGGATGGGAGTAGAATAGTTTTGAGTACATATGATGCATAGAATATATCATATGTACTCAAAACTACTCTACTCTCATCCCTACAATTAGGCACATAACATCATACCAATCACATTTTTTCAATCATCATTTTGTTGCATGTTGTCAATATACATTATGAAGATTACAGAATCAAATGAAATATTCATAGAAGTAATCCAGTCAATACGTGATGACTTAAAGAAAATTTGACACAATAATTTGAGGATCGTCGGGCTTTGATATATTATGTGCCTAATTGTAGGGATGCCAGTAGAGTAGTTTTAAGTACATATGATGTATAGAATATATTCCTAATAAGTGGTAGAATAGTTAAAATAAGTTGGGTGTATGGGATTATAATCTGTATTGTGGGAGAAGTTGAGCTGTGAGTTATAGGATAATAGGTAGTTTGGAGAAGTGGGTAATTAGGGTAGTGTTTCTCTTGTATTTAAATTCATTTTGATCTTAATGAAATATGCAGAGAAAATACATTTAGTTCTTAATTGGATTGGAGATTTACCATCTCGAATTGGTGGCTTAGGAGGTCTGATCTCCCTCAAACAAGATCAATTTCTAATCTTTCTTCGTCTTTTATTATTTTTATGATCTGATCAAAGTAGGTTCGTATCAATTGGTATCAGAGCCAGACGATTCTCAAATTACTTTGTGTCGATCGTCATATCAATCACATTTTTTCAATCATCATTTTGTTGCATGTTGTCGATCTACATTATGGAGATTACAAAATCAAATGAAACGTTCATAGAAGTAATCCAGTCAATGCGTGATGACTTAAAGAAAATTTTCAAGTCAATGCGGGATGCTTTGAGGGAATCGCATCGCCTAATTAAATCATTTTTCCAAAGAAAATAAGAAATGCTCCAAAAAAGGAAAACCTATATATTTCTTGGCGTGGATTGGTTTGCAAATGGGTGCTCGGATGAAATTGAAGATCATGTGATGGAAACTTCGATTACCCTTGACCAATCATCAAAATTTATGTTTCATTAAGATAGATTGAAATCCATCATTAATTACAAGCAAATCGCCAAAAGACAAGTAATGTGGAAGGTGCGTGTTATGGATGTTGTAATTGATTCTAATATCAGTCAGGATCTAGGAGGTTCCAACCCTGAGGACAAGGTTGTTTTCAAGGAGGGTGGAATGTTATGTGCTTATATAGGAGAAAGGTGAGTAGGGTAGTTTAGGGTGCTTCTATTATATGGGATCATAAGTCTTTATGAGTGGGAGGTTGAGAGTACGTGGGTGTGTTATAGGGTAATTCTTTGAATGAGTATAAGTGGGTAGTTTAGAGTAGTTAGTTTAAGATTGGGAAAATGGGTTAATGGGTAATTTTATTTTCTATTGTATTTAAATTCATTTTGATCTTAATGAAAATATACAAAGAAAATATTTAGTCCTTAATGGGATTGGAGATTCACTATATCGAATTGGTGGTTTAGGAGGTTCGATCTCCCTCGACCGAGATCAATTTCTAATCTTTCTTCGTCTTTTATTATTTTTGTGATCCCATCAAAGTGGGTCCGTATCAATAATTAAAATAGGTTGGGTATATGGGATCATACACCCAACCTAATCAGTGGTAGAATAGTTAAAATAGGTTGGGTGTATGAGATCATAATCTGTATTGTAAGAGAAGTTGAGTTATGGGTTATGGGATAGTGGGTAGTTTGGAGAAGTGGGTAGTTAAGGTAGTGTTTCTCTTGTATTTAAATTCATTTTGATCTTTATGAAAATATGCAAAGAATTATTATTATTAAAAGTCCTTTGGGATTTGGAGATTCACCATCTTGAATTGGTGGCTTAAGAGGTCCGATCTCTCTCGAACGAGATCAATCTCAATATTTTTTTTCTTTTTATTATTTTTTGTGATCCGATCTAAGTAGGTACGTAACAGAGATAGAATGCAAGAGACTGAGAGAGAGAGAGAGAGGGAGTGCGAGAAAACGAGAGAGACCAGCAAGTTTGCGCGAGGAAAGTCGAGTGAGAGAGAGGGTCAAGTAAATGAGAGTGAGAGAATTAACCAAATCGAATATATGAATGAAAGAGAGAGAGTCAAGAGATTCGACCTGAGTCGCATTGAGTGGCGAAAAAACACTGATTTGCAACTACTATAATCTGTCACTTAAAATAACGGCTTAAAGCAGTCGTTTTTCCTGAAAAATGGTGTTGACGTAGTAGCATCACTATTCCAAATGATACCCTATTTATTTCCAAAAAGATTTTTGCCCGTCCACCGAATTGGTACATGTGATTGTAGGATCCAAATTTGTGTGGGCTCGATGAGCAAATTTTTTTTTTCCTGAAATCCAACCTCACAATGTTGGCCTACAACACATATGTACCACTTATTCCCCGGGTGGCAAGAGGAATCAGATCATTTCCCGTATCTAGAGCATCATTTTCAGGGGGTGCGGTGCAGTTCCTGAATGTTGTACCATTCACTATAAAGACGTTGTGTGCTCCGGATACTTAAACGTTGGAAAATGTCAGGTCAATCGTAAATAATTTTTTCTATTAAATGTTACATGGTATAAATTAGACTTGTAGAAGTAAATTGCATTTCTTCGATCATTAAATTAAAAAAATAATAAGGGTTAGGTTATAATTCATGTAGTTTGAAGAAAATTTTACATCAAAAATCTTTGTAAGAAATATTAAAGTATAAATAATCAAGAAATTATAAATATAGTAAACTAATTACCAAGTTTATCTCCAACCCAAAACTACTATCGTTGGCCCAGGCTTGATAAGAATCAAAATAAATTCTCCAACCGATAGCATCGCCAACTATGTATTCGGTTGCCAAAGCGATTCTATGAAGGACGACAACAACAACAATGGCAAGAATGGTGAGATAAACAGTTGCTTTAAAGTCATTGAAGATTATCTCAATTAGCACCAATTGGCTTTTTAATCACTAAATCTTGATGCTTATTACAAGAAGTTTTAGGGTCTATTTATAGGGTTTCTCTCTGAATCTAATTAATCAGCTATGGACGACCTTATCAATAAAAAGTAACAGAGAACTAAATAAATTTAAAAAAATAGTGATAAATAAATAAAATAATTGGTTTGGAGCTACTTATTGAAGGTGCCGTGCTCTTCCAAGGATATCTCGATTTTAAAGTCCGTACCTAGTTTAGGACAAGGAATCTAATTGACTCCGAATTAGATTTAGGTTGATCTGTGATAGTGATAATAGGCAAGTGGCCAGATTACGAATTTCGGAAGTGTAGATACATGAATTTCATCATTATGATGGTCACATCTACGATGAATTAGAGTCGCCACCATTCATATTGTAAGTAGGTATGAATGGTCACCCGATGCACATTTTTCAAAAAATTGTCATTTTGGCATTTTAGTGACTCACGATGGATAAGGGGTAATCAACCTTGGGATTCGAGTAAGCGGCTCGGTTGGAGAAAAGGGAAGGGGTTAGGCACCCTTTTCTCCCCGCCAAGTGGCGGTAACCTCGACATAATTCGATCATTTTGATTTTAAAGAACATTGAAAAATAAAGTTCCACGTGGAAGTGTTTGTACCCTCAATAGGGGTTCATTTTCGGCTTGATCATAGGATCATTTCATTGATGGAAATGATCCTTATGAACCTTTAGCCATTGGGTCCATTCATTAAAAAATAAAAAATAAAAAAAAAAGAGAAGAAGGGGATGTTAGAAGAGGGAGGAGGAGAGGATAGAGAGAGGGAGGGAGGTGTTTGTTGCACCCACCTTGTATCCTTGATCCTCTTTTCTTCTTCTTCTTTTTCTTCTTTTTTTTAAAATTCTTTTGAGTCCTTAGTGAGTTGAGAGTGAAACTTTCCTTTTTTAGAAGATGATGTGAGAGAGTAGGGAGGATAAGTAGAGAGAGTAGATTTTTTTTTAAGGAGACTTAGTAACCCTTTTTGGAAAGAGGGGAGGGGTATTTATAATGTTTGGAGGATGGTTTGAGGGGTATAATGGGGTGAAGAATTGAGAGAATAGATAATGGCATGGGTTTTAGAAGTGAAGGGTATGAAATTTGGAGTGTAAGTGAGGGTAGTTGTGTAAATAAGATAAATGGATTGTATTTTAACCCAAATACTTTGGATCTTACCCAAATCCATTTGGGTAGAGTGTTTAGTGGAATGAGATGAGTGATGGTTGATGGGGGAGTGGGGGTGTAAGAAAGTTATTTAGAGAAGGAGTGTTAGGTTGATTGAAGATGTGAGATGTATAGATTTAGGAGAATAGGTTGTGTAAGAGGTTGGTAAATTAGTTTTTGGGAGGAGAAAGGGGATGATGCCATGTGGTATATGTGATGAGAGGATGAGGTGATGAGATTGGTTGATTGATTGATGGTGGTTGTTTGATTAGAGAGAGAAATATGGGTTAGTTAGTTGATGATGAGGGAAGTATGGGTTGAGGTGATTTTGTTGGAGTATTTTAAGGGTGAGTGATGGGTTGATATGTAAGGGATATGGGTAGTGATGTGGGTGGTTGATGATGATAAGAGAGTGGTGATGGATTAGGGTATGGGTTGAAGTGTGGGTGGTTGATGATGTTAAAGAATGGGGATAAGTTAGGTTAGGGTAGGGTATAGGTTGAGGTGATTTTGGAGAGAGGTGATGTGAGTTAGATGAATTGTTTAGAGAATGATGATGGGGGTAGGTGATTAGATGAGGGAGGTGAAGGGTGGTGATGACATGTGTCATCTTTTGGTGTGAAGATTGTGATTGGTTGATGTGGGTAATAGTTGATGGGTTAGGGTTGTGGGTTGGATAATTGGATATGGATAGGGTGATGTCTTGTGGGCTTTTGGTGTTGGGCTTTGGGGTTGTAGGTTATTTTGGATTGGGTAAGGCTTGTTTTGGGTTGGAGTTTGAGGGTGAGTAGGTTTTAGGATTTAGGTGACATAGGGTTAGTTTTAGGTTATGGTGTAAGGTGAGAAATTAATTTAGGAGAAGGTTAATAGTTTATGGGCCTCGAATGGGTTTAAGGTGTTCACGGATTCGGAGATGGAGTGGTGGAAGGTAGATGAAGGATATGCGTCCAAAATCTCACATTTTTATTTTTTTGACTTTTCTTTTGAGATTTTTGCAATCATTGATTTAATAAAAAATGTCGCGTGTTGGCAAATCGGGCTTTTTGGGCCGGTTGAAGGATTTTATCGATTTTTTGGATGTAAGCGTGGAGCGGTGAAGGTTGGGATAACATAGGATGGGTCCAATCCCTTTGGTGGGTCCCTTAGACCATTGGGTGGTCTTAGGGGCCTTGGTTCAATTAAATTGCCACTTTTCAGCATTTTGGGCCTTAGAGGCCCGTTGGCTTATTTTGTTAGAAAATTGGTATTTAGAATGGAGCGGAGCATGCCGAGCTTTTAGGTGGACTTACTAACCCATTGAGAGGTATTAGAGACTTTGATTTGTCAAAAATGTCAAATATTAATGCTTCGGGCCTTCGAGGCCTGTTGGCCAAATTTATCGGAAAATCACTGTTTTTGGGCCCTTTCGAGTGAGGACCCGTTGAAATTGGGGTGTCTACAGCTGCCCTTCTTTGCAGGAATTACGTGCAAAGAACTGCAAAGAATAGACTAAACCCCTATTTGTACGGGCCAGCCGAAATTTTGTAAAACACGACTTCGAATTGCCGGACTTTTGTAGAAAATGGTTACTCAAGCACGGGGTCTGACAGAGTTACCTTATTGATTCCTTGGTCTCAATGGCGCGGAGCTCGTGTGAGACCTTGGATTGGATGAAAATTTGATAATTTTTTTTGGAATTTGGGTACTTCTCAGTCGTGTTTAGCAAATTGAAATTGAGTGCAACTCGAAAGGATTTTTGAAATTTTTCTGATTTTTTTTCTATGAATTTTTACTTCGTTTTTTATTTTATTTATTGACTGATCCGTGCTTGAGGCACGGATAGCTTTTGATTCAGTCTCATCCATTTTTGAACCACGGACGACTCTGTTACTTCTTACATCCGTTCCAGGAACACGGATGGCGCTATTTTAGCCTTATCCGTATTGGTAACACGGACCAGTACGAATTTCAAACGATTTAAGCCTCGCGCCCTTCTATTTTCGGTTCTTCTTCGTTTTTCTTCGGTTTTTCTTTCTCTCTGGCGACTTTTGACGATTTCTCTTCTTGCCTCTCATTGATTTCGTTGATTTGGACCTTGACATTGATCGTTGGAGGATTTGGACTGCTTGGGTGTTTGTGGAAGCGACTTAAAATTGTGAGAAGTTCGACTTCGCCGTGAGTTTTCCCTTTTATTTTTGGTCTATTCTTCATTGTTTAATTCATATAGAAACATTCAGTTTGTTTAAAACATGGCCACTTCTTTTTGCCCTTTTTGTTCATGTAATTCTTTGAGCACTTTATCATGTTTTGAACTAGTGTTATCGGTTATTGCCATCATGCCTTATTTGCTTCTCTTTAATTATTTGATTGGATATGGATTTTTGCTTTGTCTTTGTGGATGGTTTGGTTGATTCATGAAGAATGGTTGTAGACACCCCATTTTTGCATCCGCCTGATTAATCAACTCGTCAACCTGATCGCAATGATTCCCAATGATGGATGTGTATTCCATTGCTTTATTTTGTTACCAGATGTGTTTCAGAAATCCGGATGAGGTATCTCAAATTGACAAAACCTTAGAAACCACGCTACGCTAGGAAAATACGACCCCAGAAACATAGAAATCATCATCTTGCAGACCAAAAAGAAGCTTCACGATAAAAATCACTAAAAATTGACCAAATTACCAAAATACCCCTAACCTCAAAACAACCCTAGAGCCTATGTTACGCTTAGGAAAACTCTCTCAAACACATAAAACAACAAATCGAAACCAAATAAATAATTTCACTAATTTTAACAAAATTTGACGAAATTACGAAAATGCCCCTCATAAAGTTCACAACCATTTCACGCAAAAAATTTCATAAATAACAAAAACTAATATTTCCATTGAATTCCTTACGAAAAATTGATTCTAAAACATCCTAGAACATTAAAAACCGACTTAAAACGTGAAAAGTCCTCTCCGGGGCAAAACGGTAATTTTACAATTTTCATAATTAAAAATTCCGAAATTAAAAAATAAAATATTAAATAATTAAAGTGAAACATTGATGAAATTAATTTAAAATTTTGAATTAAAAAATCGATCAATCGGGCTTTCAAGTAAAATTGTTGAGGGTTCGTGAGATATTTCTTTAAGGACCCCTCCATTTGGGTGTCCAAAGAATTAAAGAAATAATGGAGGGGGGTTCTCCAAAAATTAAAAGTAAATCAAGCAAGATTGAAGTCAAGGTATTAAAGTCAATCTAGTGAGACTAAAGTCAAAATTAAAATCAATTAAACAAGACTAAAGTCAAGATATTAAAAGTCAATCAATTAAGACTAAAGTCAAAACATTAAAAGTCAATCAAATAAGATCAAAAGTCATAATAGAGTTCTAATTAAATAATAACTCAATCTAATAGAGTTCTAACTTAAAAACAATTTTACCTAAAACAATTCTAATTAAAACACAATTCTACCTAAAATAAATCTAACTAAAACATAACTCTAATTAAAAGAACTCTAATTAAATACTAACTCTATCCAAATCAACCCCTAAAAATATCTATAAATAGAGGTGCTCACACCCTATTTTCGTATCAAATCATAAACCCTAAGAGAAGTAGGTCTAGAAGCCCCCATAGCATCCCATAAACCTAATTTTGGAACCCCAACTCCTTACCTAATATCTCTCCTTCAATTTTAGCCTAGAAAACACCTAAAAGTCTTCCAAAAACATCCCAAAATCCACAACAAACTTGAAGAGTTCAAATCCAAAAATAAGGAGATACCTTACCTCGGAGATCCGAAATCAAATCCGGAGATAAAAGAAGCAAGAGAGTACGGTACAAGGAGCTGTTTTTGTCAGATCTGAGGTAACAAAATCCTTGCTATCGGAAAAGTATAAAAAATTTTATTTTTATTTTTATCTAGGTTTTTAGCAATGTGATTTATTTGGAAAGTTAGTAGAGACCGGCTTTGGCCAGGCGGGGTTGGTGCCTAACACCTTCCAACCCCGTAACGTGATCCCCGAACTCTTTTTCTCTTTCGTAGATTAGTTTGCCTTTTTTAGAGTCAGTTTGATTCCTAGACCTTAACAACTAGGTGGCGACTCCCAAACCTCAAGGGTCAAAAGCGGATCCGCGCACCCCGCGGATCGAGGGGGCTTTCAATGGTAAGGGTGGATTTTGGTGAGAATTTCCTAGGATGTTTGGGAATTTGGTAAGGGTGAAAGGGTCTCGGGATTGATTCGTAAGTTGAGGGTTAAAGTCACGGGTGATAGGATGGATGGATGGATTGATGATGGGATGGAGGATAGCTCGGTTGTTTGGTGGTTGATGGACCGAGTTTGGGGATGTACAAATGGCCTAATGAGGGGGGGCAGTTGGTGGTTTTGAGTTTATCTTCCAAGAGAAGACTTTAAAGGTAGTTTTTAGGAATGGTTTTGAGGGAATGGCCTTGGACTGTTATGGACGGGATCAAGTTAGGATTTTGGACGAAAAGTAAGGTGGTTTGGGTGTTGTTTGGAGTGGTTTGTGGAGCTGTAGCAAATTTCTTTGAATGAGAATTTAGGGTGGTTTATGGGTTATTTTGTCTGGGCATTTGGGGCTGGGTGAGGCTTGTTTATGAATCGTTTGGGTGAGGATTTAGAATGTTTATGAATTGTTTATAGTTGTCATTGAGGGTGGTTTTGGGGACTGGGTTAGGCATGGATTAGGGAATTGTTTGGGATTTGTTTTGGGTAAAGGTGGAGGGGAGATTGTGTTGAGACTGGTTTGGGTAATAGGGCTGTCTAATGGGGCTGGTTTTAGAGATTGGTTTTAGCGAGGATTAAAGATGGTTTGGAGTGAGGATGTGGACTGTTAACGGGATTGAGATGGGAGTTTAAGCGAATCGATTTTTCCCTTCTTTTCTTTCGCTCATCTTAACATGCTTTTGATTTAGAATGGTTTGTTTTTAATGCTTGTTGCATTTTTTTTTCGTTCATCTTTGCTTGACCATTATGACTGGTATCGAACGCCCATACTTAACACCTTATCACATTGTAATGATTGATTGGCTAGGCCCGGACATAGGCTTGATTAGATAGGGGGGTTTGCATAGGTTTGAACTAGGTTTTGCTAGGTTCGACTAAGTCTGACTTGGGTGGATTGGGCTGGTTGAACTGACTTGGGTTGACCGGGCTAGATGAGTCGAGCTGGGTTTGACTGGGTTAACTAGATTTTGACTGAGCTAACCGGATTTCGACCGAGTTGACTGGGTTTAATGGGTTTCGGATTAACTGAGTTTTGACGGAGTCTTGACTGGGTTTTAGATTCAGTTGACCTAGGTTTGACTTTGGTTGAATGGGTTTGACTTAGATGAACTATTTTTGACTGAGTTGAATGGGTTCACTCAGATTTGACTGGGTTTGACTGAGTTGGATAGGTTTGACTCAAATTGACTAGGTTTGACTTGGGTTGATTGGATTTGACTCAGATTGAATAGGTTGGACTGAGTTGAATTTGGATTTGACTCAGATGGGATAGGTTTGACTGTATTGAATTGGATTTGACTCAGATGGGATAGGTTTGATTGACTTAGGTAGGTTTGACTTGAGTTGACTGGGTTTGGCTGAGTTGGGTAGTGAAAGCGCCCTCGATCCGCGGGGTGCGCGGATCCGCTTTTGACCCTTGAGGTTTGGGAGTCGCCACCTAGTTATTGTGGTCTAGGAACCAAGTTGACCCTTAAATGGATAAAAAAAAAACTAGTCTACTATAGAAATCTGAATTCGGAGATCATGTTACGGGGTTGGAAGGTGTTAGGCACCAACCCCGCCCGGCCAATGCCGGTCTCTACTTATCCCAAATAGATCTACATTGCTAATGATAAACCTAGATTAAAAAAAATAGAAAATAATTTACCTTTGATCTGCAAAAGTGTTATTCCCTCAGATCTGGTTAGAATGGCTCCTTGTATCGTATTCCTTACTTCGTTCTATCTCCGGATCTGATTCCTGATCTCCGAGGTAAGGTATCTCCTTCTTGGATCTGAGTGCTTCAAATTTGTTGTGGATTTCTGGGATGTTTTTGAGAGATTTTTGGGTGTTTTTTAGGTTAAAATCGGAGTAGGGGTGTTAGGGAAGGAGTTGGGGCTCCAAAATTAGGGTTTTGAGGAGGTTGTGGAGGCTTCTTCACCTACTTTTCCTAGGATTTTTTCTTTGATACGAAAATAGGGTGTGGAGGCACCTATTTATAAAGTTTTTTAGAAGCATTTAGGGTTTGATTAGGGTTTCTTTTAGGGTTTCAATTAGGGTTTTGACTTAGTCTTTAGGGTTTTAGGGTTTTGACTTTAGTCTTATGAGATTGACTTGATTAGTTTTAGATTAGGGTTTGGATTTAGGGTTTTGACCTTAGTCTTATGAGATTGACTTGATTAATTTAGATTAGGGTTTTGATTTAGGGTTTTGACCTTAGTCTTATGAGATTGACTCGATTAGTACCTTGACTTCAGTCTTGCTTGATTGACTTTAATTTTGACTTCAGTCTCACTTGATTGACTTTAATACCTTGACTTCAGTCTTGCTTGATTTACTTTTAATTTTTGGAGAACCCCCTTCTATTATATCTTTAATTCTTTGGACCTCTAAATGGAGGGGTCCTTAAAGAAATATCCCACGAACCCTCAACAATTTTGCCTGAGAGTCCAATTAATCGATTTTTTAGGTTCAACTTTTTAAATTAATTTCATTAATGTTTCACTTTAATTATTTAATGTTTTATTTATTAATTTCGAATTTTTTAATTATGAAAATTGTGAAATTACCGTTTTGCCCTCGGAGAGGATTTTTTACGTTTTAAGTCATTTTTCAATGTTCCAGGATGTTTTGGAATCAGTTTTTCGTAAGGAATTCAATGGGAATGTTGGTTTTTGTCATTTATGAAGTTTTTTGTATGAAATGATCGTGAACTTTATGAGGGGTATTTTCGTAATTTTGTCAAATTTTGTGAAAATTGGCGAAGTGGTTTACTTGGTTTCGATTTGTTGTTTTATGTGTTTGAACGGATTTTCCTAAGCGTAATGTAGGCTCTAAGGTTGTTTTGAGGTTAGGGGTATTTTGGCAATTTAATCATTTTTAGTGATTTTTAGCGTGAAGCTTCTTTTTGGTTTGCAAGATGATGATTTCTATGTTTCTGGGGTCGTATTTTCCTAGCGTAGCGTGGTTTCTAAGTTTTGTGAGTTCGAGATACCTCATCCGGATTTCTGAAACATATCTGGTAACAAAATAAAGCATTGGAATAGACATCCATCATTGGGAACCTTTGCGATCGGGTTGACGACTTGATTAATCAGGCGGATGCAAAAATGGGGTGTCTACAGATGCCCCTCTTTGGCAGAGGGTTGAAGCAAACTAGATAGCAAATCTATCTTGGTAGATTAGTGCGATATCCGAATGCCAAAGCTAGTGACAGTTCATTTTGCAGCCTGATTTAACAATTCGTCGGGGTATTCGGATCATTGAGCATAAAACTCTTCTCGAACTTAAAAAAATGTCAGGTCCTTGAGCACGAGCTCTCACTGGCAGTGTCAGATCCTTGAATTTTAAAAAAAATTCTCCTTGACTGATATAACAACTGTGCAAGTGTGTGGGCTCAAAATCTGAGATAGATTTCAAAGAGTTTGAGTTGGAAATGAGTCAAATCTGAGCATGAAGTAACTATAAACTAAGCATAATTCCAAGAAAATCCTTGGCGGTATCTGAGCATAGTTCCGAGAAAGCCATCGGTGGCATCTGAGCATAGTTCTGAGAAAACCCTCGGCGGCATCTGAGCATAATTCCAAGAAAACCCTTGGCGGCGTCTGAGCATAGTTCCGAGAAAATCCTCGGCGGCATCTGAGCATAATTCCAAGAAAACCCTTGGCGGCATCTGAGCATAGTTCCGAGAGAACCCTCGGTGGCATCTAAGCATAATTCCAAGAAAACCCTTGGCGGTATCTGAGCATAATTCCAAGAAAACCCTTGGCGGTATCTGAGCATAGTTCCGAGAAAACCCTCGGCGGCATCTGAGCATAATTCCAAGAAAACCCTTGGCGGTATCTGAGCATAATTCCAAGAAAACCCTTGGCGGTATCTGAGCATAGTTCCGAGAAAACCCTCGGCGGCATCTGAGCATAATTCCAAGAAAACCCTTGGCGGCATCTGAGCATAGTTCCGGGAAAACCCTTGGCGGAAATTGAGCAAAATCCAAGATAACCCTTGGCGGCATCTGAGCAAAATCCAAGATAACCCTTGGCGGAGACTGAGCAAAATCCAAGATAACCCTTGGCGGAAACTGAGCAAAATCCAAGATAACCCTTGGCGGCATCTGAGCAAAATCCAAGATAACCCTTGGCGGCAACTGAGCAAAATCCAAGATAACCTTTGGCGGAAACTGAGCAAAATCCAAGATAACCCTTGGCGGAAACTGAGTAAAATCCAAGATAACCCTTGGCGGCATCTGAGCAAAATCCAAGATAACCCTTGGCGGAGACTGAGCAAAATCCAAGATAACCCTTGGCGGCATCTGAGCAAAATCCAAGATAACCCTTGGCGGCAACTGAGCAAAATCCAAGATAACCCTTGGCGGAAACTGAGTAAAATCCAAGATAACCCTTGGCGGCATCTGAGCAAAATCCAAGATAACCCTTGGCGGAGACTGAGCAAAATCCAAGTTAACCCTTGGCGGCATCTGAGCAAAATCCAAGTTAACCCTTGGCGGCAACTGAGCAAAATTCAAGTTAACCCTTGGCGGCAACTGAGCAAAATCCAAGATAACCCTTGGCGGAGACTGAGCAAAATCCAAGATAACCCTTGGCGGCAACTGAGCAAAATCCAAGATAACCCTTGGCGGAAACTGAGCAAAATCCAAGATAACCCTTGGCGGCAACTGAGCAAAATCCAAGATAACCCTTGGCGGAAACTGAGCAAAGTCCAAGATAATCCTTGGCGGAGACTGAGCAAAATCCAAGATAACCCTTGGCGGAGACTGAGCAAAATCCAAGATAACCCTTGGCGGCATCTGAGCAAAATCCAAGATAACCCTTGGCGGAGACTGAGCAAAATCCAAGATAACCCTTGGCGGCATCTGAGCAAAATCCAAGATAACCCTTGGCGGAGACTGAGCAAAATCCAAGATTACCCTTGGCGGCAACTGAGCAAAATCCAAGATAACCCTTGGCGGAAACTGAGCAAAATCGAAGATAACCCTTGGCGGAGACTGAGCAAAATCCAAGATAACCCTTGGCGGCATCTGAGCAAAATTGACAAAGGAATGAAAGACTTTTGGGAAAAAAAGAATGAATTTGGAAAAGACTGATTAGAGTGAATTGAATAAATCTGGAAGATACTGAATCTGGAAGAGAAATGATCGAATCCAGGAATGATTGGATCTGGGAATACCATATTAGTTGATTTCTGGACACAGTCAAATGTGAGATCCGAAGTGCTTTTGTTTGAACCTCAAGGATTTATCCAAAAGTTTTATGGATTTAAAACCTGAGTTTTTATTACTTTTAAACCTCAAGAGTTTTTTGAAGAACTGTTATCAAGAAGGTAACCTTAAGTTTGAGGTTTTTAGGATTAACATTGCTCCAAGAACAAAATATCCCTAGTTTGACAATAAACATGGCATTGAAAATAATTGAGCACATCATTAAAAAATGCCCCTAGTATAAGGGGGGAAATTACATATCTAGAGGAAAAAGAAAAAATGCCCCTTGTATGAGGGTTTGAAATATTTGATTACCACAAGCGCAATAAAGATCCAACTTTTAATTTTGATTAATTTTATTAAAGACTTTGAGTCAGGCTCAAGAGAACAAAATATTTTCCTTTGAGACTCATCATAGAATTCATCATTCTCTCCATTGGTTCACTTGGGGAAGTAAGAATTTTCAGATCGATCATAGACAAGATACTTGTGGCTTCTGAATCTATGCCTGGTTTAAGCTGAGTATTGAACTTGATTATTCGGATTTCTGATGTTTTAGCTCGAACTGCTCTCAGCTTGGGATTTTCTTCTATTTTTTTTTATTTGCTCTAACTTTTGCCTAGATCGCCTTTCCAGGTTTTCAATCTATCGAGCTTGCTCTAACTTTTGCCTAGATCGCCTTTTCAGGTTTTCAATCTAGTAAGCTTTTTCTTTTTTTTCTTGGCTCTGATTGTTGCCAAAGTTGTCCTTTCAGATTTTCAACTTTGCGAGCTTGCCTTAATTTTTGCCTAAGTCGCCCTTTTCGGGTTTTCAACTTAGCAGGCTTCATCATTTTTTTTTTATCTTTTTTTCTTTTCCTCTGACCTTCTAGAATCACTGTCTGATCATGTTCTACTACCCTCCTTGACTTTTTCACACGGTACTTAGGAGGACTTTTATAGGTAGGCTTGGGACTAGGCATAAAATGAAAGGGATTTTGAGGTTCAAAAACCCAAATGCCCCTTGTGTGGCATTTCATTTAAACTTTTTCTTGAATTTTCTTCCCCATTTTGGATTATATTTTTTTGCATTTTTTTTTTTTAGATTTTTTCTTCATCAGGGAATCTATTTTTTATTTTGATGTGGTCGGGCCTAAAGTAACTTCTCAGGTTGCCTACGTACCCCAAATTTTTGGGATCAGACCAAAACGTAGTTCAGATTTTTCCCTCCCCTAGGTTAGGTGAACTGGCTGAGAAAGAAAAAGGCATAAATTTTTTTTTTTTTGTTGAAAATACTGCAAAAGGGTTGAGAAAGGATATATTGAACTGGGTAATAGGAGAATTGATTCGGCCAAAGATGGCCTCCTTAAATGTAGTACCGCTTGATCTGGTCAAGGTTGGTTGGTTCTGGTAGTTCACTTCCATCATGATCTTGAAGTCTGACGACTTTTCCAAACAGTATTTCCTTAATGAATGAATTTCTCCAATTTAGACTTTCTCCTATAGTCGATGAGGAGTGTTCAATTTTCTTTGAAGTCTGATAGTTAAATCTTTGACTTGTAAATGATGAGCTTTGACCTTCTTGTCAAATGCACAGGTGACTCTTCTTAGATAAGCTTGCACGTGGTACAGGGCTTTAACTCGTTTTCTTCGATCAAGTTTAATTCTTCATACTGCTGACGAACCCAATCTGTTTCTAACAAATGATTTTCCAATAAGACCCTGAGAGACGGAATTTTCATTTCAACTGGCAAGACTGCTTCCATGCCATTCACTAAAGAGTAGGGAGTAGCTCCAGTAGAGGATCGAATTGAAGTTCAATATGTCCATAGCGTGAATGATAATTTTTCTGACCAATCTCGATGTGATTGACACAATTTTCCTGATGATAGTCTTGAGACTCTTACTAACTACTTCAATCGTTCCATTGATCTGAGGACGGTAGGGGGATGATTCGTGCTTCCGGATCTTCAACTTTAAACATAGAATAATGATTTATGCTTTGAAGTACGACCCATTATCAGAGATCAGTTCAAAAGGTACCCCCATATCGACTGATAATATGTGATTTGAAACTCAAGATGTAGTAAGGATAGTGCTGATACATTTTATAACATCTTCTTTAATTCCATCGATATAGACGAGTATCTATTTCGTGTTGAACAACACCCAAGCTTGTACCTAGCATACCCTCATATGATCACACGAACAAGTCTTTTGAAATTTCTGAGTAAATTCGTTATCCCCTCGTGTTCCTTTAGGGATAAGATGGTTTCTATTTGAATCTCTTTAGGAATTATTTTTTGTTTCGAGGTCAAAGACCTTTCCTTTCTCGATTAAAGGTTGAGCCCGACTCTTATCTTCTTGTTCATAAACGAAATCTATCAAATTATTAGTTAATTCGTTAATGCGCTCGAGGTATTCAAAAATTTCCTTTATCCGATCAATTTCAGATGGGACAACAGACACCTCTATAGACTCAATGAACTAACTTGACTCAATAGGAAAGAGTAGACTCAATCTAAGGAAGACATGACCTTGCTGGAAAAAGGGACTCGAGCTAACCCAAATGACTCTTGAAAACTCAAGATAAGTACTCATACGAGTTTGATTAGGACTGAGGACTGAGATATTGCTTATAACCGGTAGGATTGAAGCACTATGATCTTTAAAGAACAACTGGGCGATGTTGAGAAATTCTGAGGTCATTTCTGATTGTTGATTTGATATTGACGTTTACTCTAACTGACCGGATTTACAACCCTAGTTAGACGATGGACGATTGAGCTTAGACACAATGATAACCCTTAAACCTCTTTGAAGGTGAATTTAACCAATTTCAGTGTCACCCCCTTGATAACATTTTAAATAAACCCTGAGATTTTATTGAATTTTGTGCACCAATCCATTAAAAAATTCATCCATTCAATGATTATTCAGAAGAAAAATAATTATGTTACACTCTTGAAAAATATTGGAAAATAATGTTTTTATTTCACAATTCTGATTATTTTTTTACAACATTTTTTGGTAGTTTTCCAAGGTCCATAAAAACTTTTCATGCAAAAATAGATCTTTTGCAAATTATTTTTCCTTCTTTTTCTTTTCTTTTGGAAAACATTTTCTTCTGAAAAATATTTTTTCTCTGAAAAATAGTTTTTTATTTGGAAAGTATTTTCTCTTGGAAAATATTTTTTTGGAAAACGTTTTTTCTTAGAAAACATTTTTTTTTAAAGATTAACACTTTTTTTGGAAAACACTTCTTTTGGAAAATATTTTTTTCTGGAAAATACTTTCCCTTTGTAAACTATTTTTCTTCTTTGAAAATTTGATTTCTATTTCGATTTAAATGGCCCGGTCCATCAGGATTGTTGGATTGGGCTTGATCATTTGCAAGAGATGGATTTTTTATTGGGTCGGTGCACCCATTTTGATTTTCAAAAACAACATTTTTTTATCCTTGAGGACAATCATATACTCTGATCTTATCATTCACATACATCCATTTCATCATTCACACGCATTCTGATCTCATCATTCACAACAATCACAAGGTCTCATAATATTCCATTCACTGAACAACCCGGGAACACCCACGATAAGTTCGAGTCATGACCTACTAGGAAGGTTTCTAAACTCTAAGCTTACTACGTGCAATGCATTTTTATCTGGCCACCCTTGCCCAAGCACACCTATATACCTTTCGATACGTGGTGACTTGGTTTGATATACCGTATAGGTGATAATCTAAAACCTCAATTCACTTCTCTGAAGTCAAAAACAGCCAATTTGATCTCCAGTTGAGAGGTGGCGCACAATGCTGAGCAAGGGCCCACTTAAATACCTCTCGTCTAGAATAGACGTAGTCTATCCCCCTCGTACAGTAGGGTACAGCGGGGCAAGATCTTGCTTAGGCACCGGTTTTGACCAAGAAGTGCAATTGATATGCTTAGATTACCTTTTATATCTACGGGTACGAGTCAAGAGTTGTAGCTTTCATAAATGGTTTGGCATCCCACGAGGGGACCGACCACGTACTAGTACTACGTTGGCAATCGGGACATGTGACTGTGTGGCTTACAATAGGTCAAAGGCTCAGGTCGCTCCAGCCTGGGTGCATCAACATACTTCTCAGAATCACCTGATCAGATGGTATTGATGCCCCCAGTTTGATATACCCTAAGGTACGTGACTGGAGTTGTGGGTTTCATGAATGACGTCGCATCTCCGAAGAGACCGGGCCACGCACTAGTGCCACGTTGGCTAAATGGGACATGTAAGTGAGTAAAGCGGTAAACGTGCATGTGGTGTGTGCAAAGCAGGGTGGGGTGTGCCCGGGGCTTTTTCAAACACGTGGGCCCATGGGCCAGATCAAACCAATCAAGCCATCAACATGTGGATATCGAATAAATATTGATAAAAAATATAGAAATATTCAAAATATCCTATTCGAAATCAAAGCATGTATATATCCATTAAGATCATGGTATTTCAAATAATCAATGAACATAGCACAGAATAATCGATTAGATCCAATATTGAAACATGCACAAAAAATTCTTTTTTTTTTTTTTCTTTGAATTTTAGGAATTTTTTGCATTTTTGAATTTAGGACTCAACAAATTTCTCAAAGAGAACTTGGGTTATCTCGACTAACACATTAAGATTTCAAAATTACTAAGGGTCATTAGGCCACGTGGTTCCCTCATTGATAATCTAATTTCATGACCTTTACAATTTTGATTGGAAAATATTTGGATCCAAAAGATCAATTTTAAAAATGAGAAATTTAAGTCCAAGATTTTGAAAATGAGTGATTATGAAATTTCAAATCAAAGTTTAAGATGAAATTAAAATTTTTTTTTTTTTAAAAATTGAAAATTTCCTTTAAAAGTTCATGGAATTTTGTTCGTCACCAAAATTTCCTTTAAAAGATCACCTTTTTTGGATGCCATGTGGCGAGATTGATAACCCTTAGTAAGGAAGAGACCATACTAAATTAGTAAGACTAGCCTATTTTTAAAAAGAATATAGGCCACAAATTTTTATGTTGTTGCCAGGATACTCACAATCTAACTATCTTCAATTGTCGCCATCACACACACGTCGACCACCATCTTCTTGCTGCCACCACACAATAAAACTCTTTTTTTTTGTTTTCTTTTTTTATAAAAAAAATTGCTGCCACGTGGGGGCGTCAATGACCCTTAGCAAGGAAGATAACCTTACTAACTTGGTGAAGA
The DNA here is from genome assembly GCF_017979445.1 of Akebia trifoliata. NCBI lineage: Eukaryota > Viridiplantae > Streptophyta > Magnoliopsida > Ranunculales > Lardizabalaceae > Akebia > Akebia trifoliata. The sequence continues at coordinate 22,881,916 of NC_141380.1, forward strand.
TAGTCTTAACCCCCCCCCCCCCCCCCGTTTTTTTTCTTGTTTGCTACAGCAACAAACCACACAACACAACCACATTTTTATATGTTGCTGCCATGCTGCTACAACATGACACGCAACGCACAACTCAGCTTCTCTTTTTTTTAATTGCTGCCAACACACAACATGCTGCCAACACTTCACATTTTTGCATTTTAATATTGCTGGCAGCAACATCACTCATGCCTTCATTCAATTATTCTTCAAAAACACAAACCCAATCCACGTGGCACTAGGAGAAACCTCTTTCTTTGATGACTTTCTCTTCAAAGAAGTTGGCATGTCTGAAATCTCCTTCATTAAGTGTAGCCTTAAATCACAAGGCCGAACACCCTCCCCAGTACATGTCATAACAAATTGTGAATATTGGAATAAAACATCTGTCGCAGCTTGTTTTTTTTTTTTTTTTTCTCTTCAACACGTTCCCAAAATAAAACACAGAGTGTCAAATAGGGAAGCTTCAAAGATGAAGAGTAGGTGCCATCAAAGTGGTGCCAGAACAGAATTGATGATCATATTTCAGCTCATAATCTTCCATGATTGCAATTCTGAAGCTCTCTCTCTCTCTCTTCCTTCATCCCACAGTACACAGGAAGAACTGCTACTTCGAAAATTGCACCAAAAAGTCTAGGTTTAACTTTTGGGCTATAAACCATCCAACAGAATCAGATGGATTTGGACAAATCTAGAAATTTTTTACGACTAGTGTCGCAGGACGCATCGTCGCAGCCCCATGTCTCACTATCGCAAGTCGCAGCCAGAGAGAGAGATAGAGTGAGCGAGCGAGAGAGAGAGAGACGAGGGCTTGGTTTATTGAAAACGTTAGAGAGAGAGACGTTGCTGCATGCTCTTGCTGTCTCATTCTCTTCTTATTTGAGAAGAAGATAGAGAGTAGAAAACGCACTCTTGTGCTAACGGCACACCACCCACCACATTAAAAACATGAAGGGTTTGATCATTGAAAAGAGATTTTTACTGGGGACACACCATCCGAAAAAATTAAAATAGTGGCTGCTGTTTAACAGAAACTTAAAAACCAAATTTTTTTGTTTTTTTTGTTTTTTTATTTATTGTTCATGGACAGAAGAACACTCATCCCAACAAATAAAGAGTTTTTTTTTTTTTTTTTTTTTTTTTTTTTTAAATATTGCCAGAGGGTAGATTGACATGCACCTACAAATAAATAAAATAAAAAAAAATCCCGATTCAATGATTATCATCCCATCTTTAGTTAACTTATTGAAATCTTGCATTATCTAGAGTCATTCCAAATAACCCTTTTCTTGACCCATATAAAATGACATATTAAAACCAATATTCAAAGTCCAAACCGATGAGCAATAATCGAGCCAACAAGAAAAATAAACTAATAAACAAACAATTAAAAATAAAATAACAAAATTAGATCATTTTAGCAATGCTCCCATACTTGGGGGTTTTCAAGTTTGATCCTCAATGTCCCCAGTGGAGTCGCCACTGAAAGCGCCCTCGATCCGCGGGGTGCGCGGATCCGCTTTTGACCCTTGAGGTTTGGGAGTCGCCACCTAGTTATTGTGGTCTAGGAACCAAGTTGACCCTTAAATGGATAAAAAAAGAACTAGTCTACTATAGAAATCTGAATTCGGAGATCATGTTACGGGGTTGGAAGGTGTTAGGCACCAACCCCGCCCGGCCAATGCCGGTCTCTACTTATCCCAAATAGATCTACATTGCTAATGATAAACCTAGATTAAAAAAAATAGAAAATAATTTACCTTTAATCTGCAAAAGTGTTATTCCCTCAGATCTGGTTAAAATGGCTCCTTGTATCGTATTCCTTACTTCGTTCTATCTCCGGATCTGATTCCTGATCTCCGAGGTAAGGTATCTCCTTCTTGGATCTGAGTGCTTCAAATTTGTTGTGGATTTCTGTGATGTTTTTGAGAGATTTTTGGGTGTTTTTTAGGTTAAAATCGGAGTAGGGGTGTTAGGGAAGGAGTTGGGGCTCCAAAATTAGGGTTTTGAGGAGGTTGTGGAGGCTTATTCACCTACTTTTCCTAGGATTTTTTCTTTGATACGAAAATAGGGTGTGGAGGCACCTATTTATAAAGTTTTTTAGAAGCATTTAGGGTTTGATTAGGGTTTCTTTTAGGGTTTCAATTAGGGTTTTGACTTAGTCTTTAGGGTTTTAGGGTTTTGACTTTAGTCTTATGAGATTGACTTGATTAGTTTTAGATTAGGGTTTGGATTTAGGGTTTTGACCTTAGTCTTATGAGATTGACTTGATTAATTTAGATTAGGGTTTTGATTTAGGGTTTTGACCTTAGTCTTATGAGATTGACTCGATTAGTACCTTGACTTCAGTCTTGCTTGATTGACTTTAATTTTGACTTCAGTCTCACTTGATTGACTTTAATACCTTGACTTCAGTCTTGCTTGATTTACTTTTAATTTTTGGAGAACCCCCTTCTATTATATCTTTAATTCTTTGGACCTCTAAATGGAGGGGTCCTTAAAGAAATATCCCACGAACCCTCAACAATTTTGCCTGAGAGTCCAATTAATCGATTTTTTAGGTTCAACTTTTTAAATTAATTTCATTAATGTTTCACTTTAATTATTTAATGTTTTATTTATTAATTTCGAATTTTTTAATTATGAAAATTGTGAAATTACCGTTTTGCCCTCGGAGAGGATTTTTTACGTTTTAAGTCATTTTTCAATGTTCCAGGATGTTTTGGAATCAGTTTTTCGTAAGGAATTCAATGGGAATGTTGGTTTTTGTCATTTATGAAGTTTTTTGTATGAAATGATCGTGAACTTTATGAGGGGTATTTTCGTAATTTTGTCAAATTTTGTGAAAATTGGCGAAGTGGTTTACTTGGTTTCGATTTGTTGTTTTATGTGTTTGAACGGATTTTCCTAAGCGTAATGTAGGCTCTAAGGTTGTTTTGAGGTTAGGGGTATTTTGGCAATTTAATCATTTTTATTGATTTTTAGCGTGAAGCTTCTTTTTGGTTTGCAAGATGATGATTTCTATGTTTCTGGGGTCGTATTTTCCTAGCGTAGCGTGGTTTCTAAGTTTAGTCAGTTCGAGATACCTCATCCGGATTTCTGAAACATATCTGGTAACAAAATAAAGCATTAGAATAGACATCCATCATTGGGAACCTTTGCGATCGGGTTGACGACTTGATTAATCAGGCGGATGCAAAAATGGGGTGTCTACAGGTAGGTTTGACTCGATTTGACTGGGTTTGACTTGGGTTGACTGGGTATGACAGGGCTGGACTGAACTAATTGGGATTGGCTAAGATTGGCTTAGATTGAATTGGTTTAGACTGGGTTACCTCGAGATAAGCAAATAGGACACTTTCCTTTGTCAGCTCAGTATTTTATTATCTTGCAGATGGGTAGAGAGCGGAGAGCCAAGTAGTGCATCAGTCATCGGACAAGGAGGAGAAGGCGAGGCCCAGGACCCGGGCTGGCTTTGCTTTAGGATATGGGATGGCAACAGAGTATGGTTGGCCGAGGTAGCCTCACAGAGGCCTGGGTCATCTGTAGCTGGTTCTTCTTCTGGGAGTAGGGCAAACGAGGCTAGTACCTCTCAGAGTGGTCCAACTGAGGACTTGCCAGGCAGTAGTGGTGGGAGAGGCAGACGTGGTGGCCGAGGCCGGGCAGATAGGGTCGTAGGTGCCAGCAAAGTGGGCCGAGAGGTTCCCAGGGTTGAGATCCCTGCGGAGGAGAGCGAGAGGGTTCCAGACACCTCTTTGCTTTGTGGCTTAGGAAGGCATGTTTCGATGCTGGTTCGATTGGACATTCCTACTCCCTACCCGTCAACCAGTTTCAGAGGGAGATGGAGTGCATTTCTTGCTACTGTTGTCCTATTTTCGGATGATATCAGGATGCAATTCACTACGATGGGCTTCGGCTCCTTCTTGCAGATACCGGTTCTTAGGGCAGATCGACCTCTATTCTTGGCCATGGTAGAGAGATGGTTCCCAGCAACTCATTCATTCCATATGCCAGAGGTGGAGATAGGCATCAGGCCTTCAGATTTTGTTGCTATTACCGGCATTGCCATGGATGAAGAGCCTTTGCCTTTGACCATTCTGATGATGCAGGAGGTGGGTGAGTTGTTGGGCATCACCAGAGTCCCTGCCTCCATGGTGGGGAAGCAGGGGAGTATCAGCACAGAGGTATTGATGGGCCTGCTGTTGATAGAGGGGGAGGATGGAGCCCCTCACACCTACAGAGAGAGATCGGTCCGATTTGGAGATAGAGATTTTGACACCATTTTTCGTATCTGCTTCCTTTTCCTCATCGGTAGCTATTTTTTCTTGGAGGACGATTCTTTGGTTTCTACCACTTTCCTCTCAGTCATGCATGATATTGACCACATCGACGATTTTGATTGGGGGAGTTTGATTTATGAGACTATTCTTGCTGGTCTGGATCTAGTAGTTGAGGGCATCACTGCGTTTCGTGAAGCTGGAATCTCCACACCCTTCTTTTGGCAGTTTGTCGAGGTAAAATGGATCTCAATTTCGTTCCCCATATCTCATTCTTTGTCTGATGCCTTCTTTTTTCTTTTTTTTTTTTCAGATTTTTGTTCATGTATATTTCCCATTCTATCTGCCTACCCGTCGTCATCCAGACGAGGGTTATCCGTCGTGCTGGAATAACAGACGCTCCCCTAGGTAAAATGTGTACCTCTACTCTCCGATGAAGAAGGGATAGCGCTGTCGCTTGGTGTTACGTCGATAGGCGTTCCTCACCTCCTACCTCCAGCTGACAGTACGGGGTAGGTCCCGCAAAGTAATAGAAAATATCTGCAAAAGAGATAGTCAGATAATGGATATGAATAGCTTCAAGGTCAAACAGAAAGGACAAGGTTAGATTACTCACATCTCGAAGCCGGCATTGATCAATGTGGGCCCGGGCACTCCTAGGGCTGCTCCTAATAGCCCTGGCATCTATCTACCTAGGGGAGCGTCTATTCGTCCAGCATGACGGGAGTTTTTGTATTCCTGTCGCTCCACCTGAGCCCATCTCGGGGGTTATGACGATAGAGGAGTATCTCGCTCAGGCGATGGGCGTGGATGCGGCTGGACTGGTGAGGGCTGGAGACTACCAGTCATGGTTCCGAGAGGCGTCCATTGGATGCATCATGCCTGCAGTCACTGCCAGAGCTGGGATTACCAAGATTGGAGGGGTACTGCTACAGGAGCATGCCGTTACGGTACGTACTCTGTCATTGCCTTCTTTCTTTTAGAATTTTCTACTTTTTATCATTCTTACTTGGTCGATTTTCTTGTTTTCAGGCTGATGATCTTCGTCGTCTTCGAGAGGGCTACAATGTGATCGAGGCCCAAGAGACGAGGGCAGTGGAGATGAAAAACAGGTGGAAGGCCTCTAGGGCGGAGGTGGAGGAACAGGCTGCTCGCATCGAGGAGCAGGAGGCTCGTATTAGGGCGCAGGCCGCTCGCATCCAGGAGTTGGAGCTCGAGATGGCCTTGCGAGAGTCTCGTCTTCAGGCTGAGATGGTATGTTATTTCTGTTCATTTCTTTTCTGTTTCATAGATAATAGCTCATGGCATTATGTTCTGATTGATTCCTTCATGTGATTTTTTCAAGACTACCTCGACGCCGAGACGGAGTGAGCACCTCTGCACGGCCTTCGATACCTCCTAGGGTAAGTATATGCATTTCAGTTGTTTATTTCCTTACATATGCTGCATGTATCACTGCCTGTGTTTTAATCTGCTCTGTTTCTTTATTTTTAGGCCTCCCCCTCCACTGGACCCTCCATTCCGGGTGCTGATCTTGCTAGGACCACAGAGCAGGATGCTGCCCTGGATGCAGAGCTCTTCTTCACGAATTTCGATGGACGACTGCAGATGCACGGTCTACCTTCTTCCGGGGTGTCGGGTTCTGGTGCTGTGGCCGGATCCTCTTATGGAGCGATTCCGGAGACTCAGAGTGCTCGAGACGATGCTCCTCCCTCTATTTGATCTTTTGATGTACCTTGTAAACAAACAAACATTTTATATTAGTCTTTGGACGTTGTATGTGAATATTTCAAACTCTTGTATATATGTGTGTTTATGCTCATATTTTATTGTATTTGTCATATTATTATGATCATCTGTGCCATTGATTCGAGGCTTTTAGGCGTGATATCGATCATCAGGGTTTTTGAATCCTTTTGAGTGTTGGTGAGCTTACGAGCGGGTACAGGGTGCGATAAGGGTCCCAAGGACCTTTCGAGTGTGTTCTCGAGTAGCGTGAGTTGTTTGGGATCTATGGTGAGTGAGGTGATTCTTGGAGGCCTGATCTGGCCCAATATGATTCTGGCAAGTTCCTACGTGCCCGATATGTATTTTGAGAGTTTTGAGCGCATCTATCAAGCACGTAGGAATTCTTTCATTTCCATGTGATTTTAGGATGTTGAGTCCTGAGATGCCATTATGTAATCCGGAATTATCAAAATCTCAAATGGCTCAGGCCCCAAGGCTGAAAAATGTTCTGGTTCGTATTCCCAACACGGATAGCTTTGTCAAGATTTTATCCATGTTAAGAACATGGATAAGGCCTTTTAGTTTTTATCTGTGTTCTAAGTACGGATGTGTTACACTTGTCCTCATCCGTGTTTCAAACACGGATAGGTTTGTCTTCATTTTATCCGTACTCTTGGTACAGATGGATCAATTTTTCCTTCATCCGTGTTTAAAACACGGACCAGTACGATATACCCTCTATTTAAGCCTGTTTCAACTTCATCTTGCCCTAGCATTTCACTTTTTACTTTCCTCTTTCACATTTTTGGCGATTTTTACTCTTCTTCTCCCTCAAGCTCCTTCTCAAGCTCCATGGAGGTGCCCTCTACTCTTTCCAACTTAAAAAGGTATGGCATTGTTGATCCTTTCTTGAGTAGTTGGATAGATAGTATGGATAATGATGATAGAGCTCAATGGTGCTTGAATAAGTTGGGGTTCACTCTTTCTTTGCCCAAGGTCTCATTATAATGTAGTTTGATTGAGGCCATGCTGGGGTATTGGATCCCTGAGCTTAATTTCTTTCGGTTTGGGGTGCACGAGATGACTTCCACCATTGAAGAATTTGAAGTATTGTTGGGGCTTGAGATATCGGGCCCAGTCGTGATTCCAACATTGCGTGATGGATACTGAAGTGAGGCTTCCGACTTCTTGGGGATAAGCCGCAAGTTTTTGAAGGTTCTGGATGGGGGATCGGTTTTGAAGATAATGTCCAAGTCCTTCTTGATTGAACGCCTCACGGATCCTTCGAAGCCGTTGATTCATTTCAATGTTCTCACTTTGCTGGAGGTGAGTCAACGTTTTGTTTCCTGGTGGCGGAGACATAGTAGATCTTTCTATTATTCACGTGATTCAGCAAGTCCGGGAGGGTTGCCGGTTGGCACTGATGCTTTTGAGCGAGATGTTCCAATCCCTTACAACTTGTTCTTCGATCGCGATCGAGTTTTCTGAGGGTGTGTTCCACTCCTGCAGGTAAATTCTGAACTTAGCTTAGTTTTTAAATTTAAATTTGAACTTGCTAGTTTCCAAAGTTTAGAATGCTCCTGTTATTGTAGCTCTGGTGTATGGATCATCTGGCTTCAACTGAAGTGGTTAATCGCCCATTTTGCATTAACGCCGATCTTGTACTCATGATGTCGAGGCGAGTTGCTCCCTTCATCTCCGGTGGCAAAGAAGAATGGTATTCTTTTATCGACAATCTTGATGATGAAGAAGTGAGGTGGGTTGGGGCCTTCCAACCTCGAGGGTCTCCCGTGATAGCATTTGATGGTGCCCGTTTTCTCGTTTTGATTGGCCTTCACGGGGCAACCCATTATGTACTACTTCGGGTTCTTCGTCAATTTGGCTATGACCAGGGTGTGCTCTTCCTTGAGAATTTCAATGAGTTGGTTGGTCTGTTGTCGACTGCACTTTTGAGTCGACTCGTAAAAGAATGGGGTCGGGTTGAGGTTCTGAGTAGACCCATCTTTGCAGCACACCAATTCCCGGCATACTTGCATTGGATTCGAGAGCTAATCTCTAGGAGACCATCAGTGTCGATAGTTTCCCGAACACATCCTGGTGTTTCATCCTTCTTTGACTATCGAGATCGAGTGGAGGAGTCTCAGATTAATCATCATCGAATTCAGGCTATCTGGCTCAAATCCAAGAAGAAGATGTAAAAAGAGATCGCTCGGTTGACATCTGCCCTTGCTTAGTCTAGATCTAGTGATGGTGGTGAAGTGACTAGGTTTCGAGCTGAAGTTGCTGAGTTGAGGGATCGACTTGCCCAGTGTCCTCATTTTGAGGATTTTGCAGCATATTTGGTGAGTCGTGATACTTCAGATGCCGAGAAAGTGATGATGAGTCAGGCTGTCCGAATTCGTGCCTTGGAAGAACGCCTTGACTCTTTTTTCATTTCTCACCATGATGTTTGACTGATTGCACTGTACTCCCACTTTTGCATTTTCTTTTCATTAACTGAATGTATGCAAAAACGTTGAAAGATTAATGCAAAGAAAATAGGTTTTGTACTTACTTGGCCTAAGGTATATCTATTGTTCTTGAAAATACGAAGTTTGAATAAGTCCTAGATTTTTCATCATCGGCCAAAATAGTAATTTTGAAATGTAATTTTGTGAAATGTCTTTATCAAATGAGTACGATAAATTCAGAGTTTGTAAAATCTTTTGTTATGACAATTTTGATGCTTTTGCCAAACACAGGGGATATAAACGTCAATTATCTTTTGGTTCCTTTAGAGTCGTCCCCAGTACCTTGGTATTAGAAGACTATTATCTGTTTGGGTCATGGGTTTTGGGAAAGATTTTTGCCATTCACAGTTTATACTCTTACGGGCTAGTAGAGTTTTTTTTTCTTTTTTTGTCTTTTTTGTTCACTCTTATTGCCCCTGGTGCCAATTACGATTTTCACCAGATCCGGTTTCCACATTTTTGGTCATCGACGTCCTTTTTGGGATTTTCATTGTGCCAGTGGTTTTGATCTTGCCATAATCTAATTCTTTTACTCATAGTGCCCTTTCGGGTTTTCACTATGCCCTTTCAGACTATGTTTGTATCTTTAGATTTTTACATTACAATTCTGTTCAGAGTCTCTATGTCTTTGTGGCTTGGTGACTCAAGTTGAGCTGGGAGATCGGCGATTCTACTCTTGTAGTGGCACTCTTTCTTGAGTAATAGATCTAGATTCCCCTCTCAAGTTTGCTGATGACTATTCGTGGCTCGGCAACTCAAGTTGACCCGCAAGATCGGCTACTCTACACTTTGAGTACTCTTTTTTTTCAAATATCCGACCTGGATTCCCCTCTCGAGTCTTCCAACGACTAATAAGACTTTGGAGTTCCGGACCAAGTTGCAAGATTATTGATGTTGCCATTGTCATTGTGTTGCCCTGGAACATTCCCCGATCAAAAAGGACTTTTGTTGGGACGAAATGTTGGCTTAGGCTAATGGTAGTGGAGAGTTACAAAAAAGGTTTAGGTTTGTCTAGAGTGGGTTGGACTTGGGGTTCGTCTATTTTTGTTTCAAAATGTGATCTGTGTCTCCTCCTAGCGTCTCTCGAACTTGTTTAGGCTGGAGATTTGGGTCGAGCTCAGATCAAGTGTCCGAGTTTTTGACCTTTTTTTATTTTTTTTGTACTTTTAGCCGTTCACAGTTTATCCTCATGCGGGCCAAGAGTATTTTCTTGATTTTTCTGATTTTATTTTTTTTATAATTTTTTTTTTTTGTAATTATTTTGTAGTTGTTGACTTGCCCCAATCTTAGGTTAAGAAATAAACGTGATGGCTCAAAAGGGTTGACTAAGGTTAGATAGTTTGTTCAGGATATCAATGATGGCCTTTCGTCATCTTAGGATCAGTTCTTAGGCATAATATTTCTTGACAGTGTCAATATTGATCGGTTGCGGGAATACTTGTCCGTCCATCTCTGTAAGGATCAGAGCTCCTCCCGTCATCACCTTTTTCACGATAAATGGTTCCCCATAATTCAGTCGAAACTTTCCTCTAGCGTCTTCTTGGATTGGCAGAATCTTCTTCAACACAAGGTCTCCTGACAAGAAATCCTTAGGCTTGACTTTCTTATTGTAAGCACGGGCTATTTGTCACTGATAGATCTATCCGTGGCAGATGACTGCAAGTCGCTTTTCTTCAATCAAATTCAATTTATCAAACCGAGTTTGAATCCATTCCGCTTCATCTAACTCTACTTCTTTTAAGATCCGGAGGGAAGGGATCTCGACCTATACAGGTAAAACTACTTCTATTTCGTAGACCAGTGAGTACAGAGTTGCCCCAGTCAAAGTTCTGAATAAGGTTCGATAGGCGTGAAGTGCAAAAGGCAATATGTCGTGCCAATCTTTGTACGTAACTGCCATCTTCTCTATTATTTTCTTGATATTCTTGTTGGCTGCCTCGACTGCTCCGTTCATCTTGGGTTTGTAAGGTACAGAGCTGTGATGAGTGATTTGGAAATCTTCGCACATCTTGATCATGTCTTTGTTGTTGAAGTTCTTGGCGTTATCAGTCACTAGTCCGCTGGAAAGGCCATATCTGCAGACAATGTTGTTCTTGACAAACTTCAGGACATTACTTTTCGTGACGTTGGCGTATGAAGCAGCTTCTACCCACTTGGTGAAGCAGTCGATAGCCACTAGAATGAAGCGATTCCCATTTGCAGCTTTAGGTGAGATTGGCCCAATGACATCCATTCCCAAGAGCGAAAAAAGCCAAGGCGTAGTCATGTTATGCAATTCTGATGGCGAAGCATTGATCTTGTTGGCATAGATTTGGCACAGATGGCATTTGCGAACATGCTGATAGCAGCCACTCTCCATTGTCGACCAATAGTACCCCATCCTCATGATCTTCTTAGCTAGCATATGACCATTCATGTGGGGTCCACAGACTTCCCCATGTACAGTCTCAATTAGGGGTGCAACTCGGTTCGGGTTGGTTCGATTTCGAGCAAAAATAGAACCGAACCAACCAAGGTCGGTTCCATTATATTGAAACCAAAACCGAACCGAATTGATGTATAATCGAACCAAACCGAACCGACCTTCATTCGGTTTGGTTCGGTTCCATGGGTTGCCAAATACATGTCATCAATAATTAAGAAAAAAAAAACATTTTACAATAAATATTCTACAGGCCATTCTACCAGCCATCTACAGGCCATTCTACCAGCCATCTACAGGCCATCTTATAGTCGATGCAAAAGACGAGAGAGAGAGAGAGAGGGATGAATCGTCGGCTGCCGGAGTTGAGGCAACCCATAGCCACAGCCACAGTCGCAGCCGCACGCTTGTACAATCGCAAACAATTGCAAGAGAGAGAGAGAGAGGAGAGAGAGAGAGGAATGATCGTCAATCATCGACCGCCAGATTTGAGGCTACAATCGCAAGTGAGCTGCTGCACGCCGCACAGTCGCACACAACTGCTTGAGAGAGAGAGAGAGAAAGAAGGAGAAGGATGGAGGGAGGATCGCTAAACGTCGGTCGTTAGATTTGAGCCCACCGCCACAGGTTGGCTGCAAGAGATGAGAACGATAGTGACAGAGGAAAAGAACGAGTGAGATTTTTAGGGTTTTAAAAAATATCTTATATGGGTTCGGTTTTCGATTTGGTTCGGTTATATATAAAGTTTGAACCGAGAATCGAACCGAATTCATCGGTTCTTCATTTTTTCGACCCGAAACCGAACCATTATCAATTTAAACCGAACCAAACCAATCCAAATCTCACGGTTTGGTTCGGTTCTCGGTTTGAACCGAATTAACTTGCACCCCTAGTTTCAATTAGTCATTTTGCTTCTGTTTCTGTCACACGCTGAAGTAAAACCTCGTGGTGCGATTTCTTATACAGAATGTCATTGCTGATGAAGAATTGCCCTACCAATTTCTGGATAGTCCTTCTGTCATTAGGCGTTGCACTTGAAGGAAGGGTTTGATCCTCGAGATATGCCCTAATGTCCGAGTACTAAGGCCTTTTTTTAGATTCTTCCACTTCAACGGGTAGACAATAGGCTGGCTCATCTTGAATTCCAATCTCAATTGGGTCGATGATCAGGTCCCCTGAGATGCTGATCATGGAAGCAAGCGTAGCTAGCGTATCGGCGAACTGATTCGTAGCTCTTGGCATGCATGTAAATGAGATCCAGTCAAAACGTGAGCTTAATTCCTCTAGGTACTCGTGGTAAGGGATCAATCTTTATTCTCGGGTCTTCCATTCTCCAGTCGTCTGATAGACTACTAAGCTTGAATCTCCGAAATCATCGATCTCATCTACCTCGAGATCCAACGCTGCTTTCAACCCTGCTATGCATGCTTCATATTCAGTCTCGTTGTTAGAGTATTGAAACTTCAATCTGATTGCGATCGGTACATGGGATCCATCTGGTTTAATCAAAACTCCCCCAATTCCGTTTCCTTTCTGATTGGTTACTTTGTCGAAGTACATCTTCTAGCCTGGTTCTTCGTTATCATCATCATTTTCAATTTCAGTAAATAATATAGCTTCATTCGGGAAGTTTGTCTTTAACGACTCATAGTCAGGCAGTGGGTGCTCGGTGAGATGGTCCGCGATGGCTTGTCCTTTGATGGCTTTTTGAGTGACATAAGTGATGTCAAACTCAGATAACAATAACTATCATTTTGCTGTGCAACCTGTTAGTGCTGGTTTTTCAAATAGGTACTTCAGGGGGTCCATCTTGGCGATAAGCATAGTCGAGTAACTAAGCAAATAATGACGCAGTCGTTGAGATGCCCAGACTAATACACAGCAAGTCTTCTCAAGTGTTGAATATTTCACTTCGTAATCGATGAATTTCTTGTTGAGATAGTAGATGGCCTGTTCCTTCCGTCCTGATTCATCATGTTGCCCTAACACACACCCCATTGATGCTTCTTGCACTGAAATGTACATCAGTAAAGGTCATCCTGGAGTAGGAGGGACTAAGACTGGTGGATTGAGCAGATATTGCTTGATCTTATCGAACGCTTCCTAACAGTCTTTGTTCCATTTCTTCGGCGTATCTTTCCTCAGTAGTTTGAATATCGATTCACAGATAGGTGTGAGTTGAGCTATAAATCGACTGATATATTGTATCTTCCCCAGAAAGCCCCGAACGTCTTTTTCTGAAATAGGTTCCTTCATTTCGAGGATATACTTAGTTTTTACCGGATCTATCTCGATACCTCTTCTGCTGACTATAAACCCTAGTAACTTACCTGATGTTGTCCCGAACACGCATTTGGCCAAATTGAGCCTAAAACTGTACTTCCTGAGGCTCTCGAACAACTTCTTGAGATTTACCAGATGATCTTCTTCTACACCGAATTTAACGATCATGTCGTCTACGTAGACCTCCATTTCCTTGTGGATCATATCGTGGAATAAGGCGGTCATTGCCCACTGGTAAGTTGCCCCTACATTCTTCAATCCGAATGGCATGACTTTGTAGTGGAAAGTACCCCATGGTATGATGAATGCAGTATTTTCTTGGTCTTCTTCTACCATTTTTATCTGGTTATAGCCTGAGAAGCCATCAATAAACGAGAACATGCCATGCCCTGCTGTACTATCGACTAGAGTGTCGATGTGTGGTAGTGAAAAATCATCCTTAGGACTAGCTTTGTTCAAGTCTCGGTAGTCAACACACATGCGTACATTCCCATCTTTCTTGGGTATTGGGACGACGTTAGCCAACCATTTAGGATACGTAGAAACTACAAGAAATCCTGCTTCAAACTGCTTCATGACCTCATCTTTGACCTTGAAGGCCCATTCAGGCTTTAGTCTTTTCAGTTTCTGCTTGATTGGCTTACTTCCAGGAGCAATTAGCAACTTGTGAACAACGAGATCTGTATCTAACCCCGGCATATCTCTGTATGACCAGGCGAAGACGTCCTGATAGTTTTGTAATAGTTTGACCATTTCTTCTTTATGTTGTGACGTTAATAAAGCTTCGATCTTGACAATTCGTGGGTCCTCTTCGGTACCAAGATTGATTGAATCTATATCTTCGATGTTTGGCTGAACACCTTTCTCGTGATGTTCTACCAAGTTTTTTATTTCCTTGGATGGGTACTCCATTTCGTCCTCAGACTCTTCTTCTATCCCTATGAGGTCGAAGTCGAGTTCAAGATCGAAATCATACTCATCCCTTTCAAATTCTGTTTTATCTAGGTACTCATTTGATCTAGACAAATCCCTTGAAAACTCCTTTTTTAGTTTTTGAAAAATATATATTTTTTTTACAATTTTGAAATCTTTTTTATTTTTTTGATTTTGGAGAAATTTTCGATTTTTTTACTTTTTGAGAAATATTTATTTTTTTGTGATTTTCTGGATACCTGAAATAAGAAGAACAATCATGCAAATTTGTTAAAAATAGGGAGCCCTCAAAACGGTCTTTACCCGAGGACGAGGGCTTGTTATGATCCTCAGGCAAATTGATGTCGTCTAATGGTATTTATTTTAGGCCTCAACAGCCTCAAGTGTCAATGGGAATTCTTCCCAGTTGTGCAATGTCTCCCCTTCTCTGAGGGGGTGGATGAGATGAGCAAGTGATTCGTTGGATGATTGGGTTGATGGTTCAGAGATGACCATGATCTCCGATGGTTTGTTGTTCGATTGGGGCATAGTCCCTCCCAAGCTTGGTGGGATAACGACTGATGCCCAATCAATGCCCGTGGAAAATGGTGATTATTTCTCGTGGCTTGTAGTGGATTCTAGAACGGTCTCTGATGGACTTTCATCGGAATCCCCATTGAATAGAACATCAATGTCTTCTACGAAGGATTATTGGGACTCGACAACTGGGTCTTCTTGAATGTGCATAGGTTTGGATTTTACCACTTTTGGCCTTTTGGTTGGTTTCATTGGCAGTGATTCCGATAAGCTATCAGGTCTAGTATGTGATTTTGGGAAGCTGATGTTGATATGTGGAACTCTGCCTAGATTCCAAACATTTGGTTCACGGTTTTGCCTTCTTGCTAGTCGAAGCTCCTTCTTCTTTTCATTTATTTATGCAATATCCCTTTTTGTGGGCCTAAACCCTAGACCAAAATAAGGAGTATGTTTTCTTGCTTCGACCGGTGTAGCTTTTCCTCTTCCTCTTGGTCCCAACCCTTGCTTAGGTCGATAACCTGTATTTTTCATGACTCGACCAATCATCAGATTTGTTCTTGATAGTTTTGCCTTTATCTTCTCTTTTCCCTTCTCAATGTGATTAACAACAGCAGATTGGTAAGAGTGGTACATCGCCTTATCCTTCGTCATCTCGATGTCAATGAATGGCACATCCGGAGCTTTTCTAGCTGGAATAAGATTTTCTGCAAGCACTGATATCATTCTTTGCCCTATAATGAATTTGACTCTTTGGTGCAACGAAAATGGTACAGCTTCTGCTATATGGATTCATGGCCTGCCCAGTAATAAATTGAAGGTTGTCAGGATCTCTATGACTTCAAATGTCACCTCGAAGGTGTAAGGACCTATCGTGATCGGTAAATCCACCTCTCTCAAGGAATCTCTTCTTGAGCTGTCGAAGCCTCGGACAACCTTGTTGTTTGGCTTGACGTGTGACCAATCAGCGTTGAGTTTCCAGAAGGTCTCAAGCGGACAAACGTTAAGCGCTGAGCCATTATCAATCAGCACCCTGACAACCATCATGCCCTTACATATGACCATAATATTTAGTGGCTCGATGTGCCCCGTTCCTTCAGGCATAAATTCATTCTCTATGAAAATAATAGGATTGGGGGCCATGATCTGGCCAACCATTTGCTCTAACTACGCCGGCGAGGTGGTTGCAGGTATATGTGATTTTCCCAGGACTCTAAGTAATGCCTCTTGGTGTTCTTCTAATTTCTACATTAGGCCCAAAATACTGATTTGAGTTAGCTATTTGTTTAGCTGGTCCACGATATTATGCTCACTCTTTCGAATGAGCTTAATGAAGTCTGCAGTCTCTTCGTCTGTTATTTTTGCCTTCTCTTCTGTCCTGTCATCCTTATATAGTTTATCCTTTCCCTTTGCTTCCCTTTTTTTTCGTCTGTCACCTCTTTTGCAGTTTTTTTTGTTTCTTCTCTGATGTTCACCTCATTTTCTGACAATTTCTTGCACTTCCCTTCTTTTGTTATACGATCAATATCAGCCACCGTCGCTTTCTTCATTATTTCTATCCCGGTGGTTGTGGTGATAATGGTCTCATAGCTCCAGGGAACTACCTGATCGGAGCTATAGGGAAATGGTTTAGGTGAGCATATGGTTATGGGAGGTGGATCGAGTTTCACATTGAGGATGAGGGGTGGTGGTGACGATTTGGATGTGATAGTGGTGGGAGGAGCTATATGAGGATTGTATGGAATGACGAGTGGTGGATGTGAGGAGGAGGTGTATAGTATATGAAGGGGGGGTCGAGTTGATCCTTGAGGAGTTGGCGGTATGTATGGTATAACAAGATGAGGTCGGGTTGAATTTTGATGAGTGGGGTGGATGGTGAGGTCGGCCAATCTGAGTGGTGATAGTGAATTTTGGGATGCGTTTGTTGTGTAGTAGTTGACCGTGTTAACCGTTGATGCCTTGGATTTCTGGGTTAGGTGGACCCTCATTTTTGTCCCAATAGGTGCTATCAAATCCGAAGGATTGAAGTCGAGTTTTCCGCAGATGACATTTACCCTGTGCCCACTCCCTTCCCCATTATGAGTAGGTAGGGGGTTTTGATTGATATTATGTTGTTGGGGCGGGTTGGCAGGCCCATCTAGGATGAGAGCCTTTTTATCAATCAGGTTCTGTATTTGATGCTTGAGCTCTCAGCATTGGTCTGTAGAGTGCCCTGGCGCACCCATGTGAAATTCACAGAACAGGTTAGGGTTGTACCCTGGCCCTTTGGCAGCCTCGAGGTTTGGTGGATGTTTTACCAGGTATTCACCCTTGAGTAGGATTGGCAGTAACTCTGATAGTGTCATAGGTAACCTAGTGAACACTCTATTTACTCTGTTGGGTCGTGCTTGCTGATTTTGCCCATATAACGATGCCTGCTGTGCAATTGGTGGAGGATTTGCTCGAAATGGATTATGAGCTGGAGGGTTCCATGTTGGTAGCTCTGGTGCCCATGAAGTCGACGGTGCTTGTGGTCTTGGTGCTGGTGAAGGGATAAAGAGGGGTCGATTCGGCTGTACGTTATTGACTTGAGTTTCTTCCCTCTTCTTTCCTGGAGGCACTGGCTTTCTCTGAGATGGAATTCCTGTTGTTGCCCCTAGACTCGTGAAATCAAATATTAGACCAGTTCGGATCCCGTCCTCGACCCAGTCTGTTACTTGTACCAGATTTGAAAATGTGCCTGTGGTGTGCCCTACCAGATGAGTATAGAAGGCATGCTCTAGTGTCGAGATAAATGTAGTGTTCATCTCTTGTTCTGTCATTGCGGGCCTTACTTGTGAAGAGGACTCTCGCCATCTCTGTGCATACTCTTTCACCGTTTCCCTCTGCTTTCTTGTCATTTTAGCCATGTCATTCCGGTCCAGACCCACATCTGTATTGAACCGGTAATTTTGCCAGAACATCTCAGTTAAGTCCTGCCAGTTTTTGATAAGCGTGTGGTCAAATCCAGAAAACCATTTGAGTGCCGGTCCCGTCAAACTCCTCTGAAACAATTGCACTAACAGTCTGTCATCCTCGCCATACTGGCACATGGACCCTACCCGTTATATTTTTCAAGCTCTAGACACTTGAACTTGGCCGGTAATTGAGCATTGGGGTAGAAGCACAGATCCTTGAATTGGGTTTCGCTCATAGTGTTGAGGCCTTTCATCCTCATCATCTCTTCCTACAGAGATTCGATTTGCTGAGCCAATTTTTCATCTGTTGCACTTTTGGCTTCCGTAGCCCTGTATTCACATTCATCATCGGGAATGACCACCGGGGGTGGTCGATTCTGTGGATATAGAGCGGAGGATCCTGGTATTCAGGCACTGTAGGTGGCATTGTGGTCTGTGGTCCCTGTGGAGGTTGCTCGGGTAACTCTTGATTCGACCCGGATGCGTGCTGCTGTATCGTTTGAGTTTGTAGGATGCTGGCATTGGCTAATACAGTACTTACTATCTTTTCTTGCCTCTCAATTATCTTTAATAGTAATGTGATTTGTGGATCGATACCAGACGTTTCGGTTACTGAGAGTTGTACTGGTTCAGAAGAACTCATGGTGACGGTAGACGATCTGAGAAAATAGGGAAGCACTTTTGGCTGCTTGTATTTCTTTCACTTGGCCACCTGTGGGGATAGACGACCAAGTGTTACTATCTTATTTACAAAAATAAAGATGCATGATGTTTTATTAAGTCGGGTAAAGTTGTTTATTATGAGTTTTAGCGAAAAGGTAATTTCTCGGCGCAGAGACGACATCAGCACGGAGTTGGTAAAATATTTTACAAAAGAATTACATCAGCATGGAGCTGGCATCGACACGGAGTCGGCATCAACACGGAGTTAGCATCAGCACGGAGCTGGCATCGACACGGAGTCGGTAAAATATTTTAGGAAAGTTAATTTCATCAGCACGGAGCTGGCATCAACACGGAGTCGGGAAAATATTTTGAAAGCAGAATCATCTCAGCACGGAGCTGGCATCGACACGGAGTCGGGAAAACATTTTGAAAAAGTAATTTCATCAGCAAGGAGCTGGCATCGACACGGAGTCGGGAAAACATTTTAAAAAAGTAATTTCATCAGCACGGAGCTAGCATCGACACGGAGTCGGGAAAATATTTGCCTTGTGGTGTTTCAGATCACTCCCCATTAAAATTGGTGTTTCCAAATAATTCTAAGGGGGGTCCCAAAGTATTTAAATTTTTTGCGTTGTGGATTGGAAAACCAGGGTTGAAAGAAATGATTTTTGATTCTTGGAATCAAGATATAAGGGGAACTCCTATGTTTAAACTCACCAGGAAGCTTCGGATGGT
Organism: Akebia trifoliata; assembly: GCF_017979445.1. Lineage (NCBI taxonomy): Eukaryota > Viridiplantae > Streptophyta > Magnoliopsida > Ranunculales > Lardizabalaceae > Akebia > Akebia trifoliata. The sequence goes on from NC_141380.1 coordinate 22,900,949, forward strand.
TAAATATGCAATAAGAGAATGGAATAAAAATTATTTTGGTAATATTCATGGTCGAAAAGAGAGGGCAAAGGAGAAATTGTACCAAGAACAACAAATGATTCAGAAACAGCCAATGGAGAGTTCATTGCAAAACCGGGAGGTGGAAGCTTTGAGGGCTTATAATGAGGAACTAGATCTTGAAGAACAATTGTTCAGGCAAAAGTCAAGGGTTCAGTGGCTTAGAGAGGGGGACAGAAATACCAAATTTTTTTATTCTTCAGTGGCGACAAACATTGCACGAAATGGAATAATGGAGTTGGAAACAGATCAAGGAATTCTGCTTAAAGATGAAGATCAGATTGGAGCTTGGGCAACACAATATTATTCTTCAATGTTCCGTAATACGAACAATTCTGTAAGTTTTACGGTGCCTTTTAATTCTAAATTTTCTGAGGATCACGTGCATATTTTATCAAGACCTATTAGTAAGGAGGAGATAAAATCTGTTATTTTTTATTCCCCGATAAATAAATCACCAGGTCCGGACGGTTTTGGAGTTGAGTTCTTTATCAATTTTTGGGATGTTGTTGGTGAAGATGTATGTGAGGCGGTGATGGATTTTTTCAAGAAAGGGAAGTTACTAAAGGAGATCAATGCAACGTTAATTTGTTTGATCCCTAAGGAAGAGAATGCCAATCGCCTTGAAAAATTTAGACCCATTGCCCTTTGCAATTTCATTTATTAAATCATTTCCAAATTGTTAGCTAATAGATTAGCAATTTGTCTTCCCCAGATAATTTCTCCTAATCAATCAGCTTTTGTTAAGGGTAGAAAAATCCAGGATAACATTCTCCTTGCTCATGAAATGGTGCACAATTATCATAGGTCTAACTCTCAGCAATCCTTTTGTGCAAAAATAGATATTAGAAAAGCCTATGATTGTGTTAATTGGGAATTTTTGAAATCAATTCTCATTCAATTAGAGTGTCCTATTATTTGGGTTGATCGAGTTATGGAATGTGTTTCCACGCCTAGGTTTTCAGTTCTAATCAATGGGTCGTCCCATGGATTTTTTAAAAGTGAAAGAGGATTGCAACAAGGAAACCCTCTCTCTCCTTATTTGTTTACAATAGTTATGGAAGCATTTTCTTGCATTCTAACTCAAAAAATTTCTTCACATCAATTGAGTATTCCTAATATTTCAGGTGTTCCCGGAGTGTCACATTTGGTATTTGCAGATGATATTCTTATTTTTGCAAATAATGATGTCTCTTCAGCGTCATCTATTCGAGATACCCTGAATCTCTTCTACAATGTTTCAGGTCTTCAAGTAAATGATACAAAGAGTCAAGTCTTTTTCAGTGCATCATGTAAAAATCAAAATCATATTCTGATGATTCTTGGTTTTTTGAAGGGGAATTTTCCTATTAAATATTTGGGTCTTCCTTTATTCTCTTCAAGATTAACTCATTCTCTTTGTCAACCTTTGATTGATAAAGTTTCAAAAAGGGTGGAGGGGTGGAAATCAAAATTGTTATCTTATGCCGGGAGATTAGAGCTCATTAAATCGGTCTTATCTAGTTTCCAATTATATTGGTCGGCGTCTTTCAATATCCCGATAAGTGTCTTAAAAAAAATTGAAAATATCCTTTATAATTTCTTGTGGAGTGGTCCTTCTCTTGGTCGTTCTATTCATCCTATTAGTTGGGGAAAAATTTGTAAATCCTTTGATAAGGGAGGCATTGGCATTCGACGACTTAGGGATATCAATAAAATTGGCAGGGCTAAATTATTTTGGCGTTTGTTGGAAAATAATTCTCTTTGGGCGGAATGGATGAGAGCAAGATATGTGGGTGAGGCTGATGTTTGGGGATGCCAACCTCCAAATAGTGCTTCTTGGGCATGGAGAGGTATTTTGAAGGAAAGAGAATTTGTGAGGAAGCATGTTCGATTCTTGATTGGGGATGGTGAAGGCACTAAAATATGGAGAGACCCTTGGCTACTTGAAGGGAGTATTATTTCTAGATTTGGAAACCGAATTATTAATCAATTCGATAGCCATAAGAATGCAATGATTCGAGATTTCATTGTGGAGAATAGATGGGTGTTTCCTAGACCATATAATGATCGTATGGAAGAAATTATGAATATTATTTCAGCTATACGAGTTCCTAAGATGTTGTTAAAAGATAGAATAATCTGGATACTTACATCAAATGGTCTATTTACTACGAAATCAGCTTATGATGTGTTAGAAGAAGGTCAGGAATCAGTGGGATGGAGGAAGATCATTTGGAGTAAGAAGGGCATTCCAAGGTTTTACTTTATTACTTGGTTAACGATTCAAAGGAAATTATTGACTGTGGAAAATATTAACAAAAGGGGATTTAAATGGATTTCAAGGTGTGTCTTGTGCTGTAATAATCAAGAGATGAATGATCATATTTTCTTTGAATGTCCTTACACCAAATGGATTTGGAATAAATGTTTGCAAAAGCTTGGAATTACAAGAGTTGGAATGGGTACAATTGAAGAGGAAATGCAGGTACTCAAAAGCGTCCAATTCCAGGAAAAACAGGTTTCTCAGATGTTGTATGTAATGTTCTGTGCAATTATTTATCTTTGTTGGAAAGAGAGAAATCAACGGCTATTTGCTGAAATATCTGTTCGAAAGGAAGTGATTCTAAAAAAAGTAAAAGAGGTAGTGAGGCATCGATTTGATGGGATGATCGTTGTGAACATTAATACAGAGGTGACGTTGCAAGTGTTGAAGAACTGGTCATGTGGATTTTCATTGATTCCAAGATTAATTCAAAATCTAACATGGATACCTCCAGTGACTAATGTGCTGAAAATTAATACAGATGGGTCGTTATCAATACAAGGTGCTGGTTTTGGCTTCATTGGAAGAGATACAGAGGGGGTAATCCAATTCATTGGCTGGAGTAATAGTGAGGAAGAGGATATCATCCAGATCGAACTTCAAGCAATATTGGAAGCGATGCAGTTTGCACGAATGAGGGAGTTCAAACGGGTTCTGATCTCATCAGATTCGATATATTCTATCAAGTGCATAAAGGGAGAGTTTAGTCCGTCATGGAAGTATGTAGAGACGCTAATGGAAATCACAAATCAAGGCCGAGAGTTTGACGAATGTGATTTTGAATTCCAATGGAGAGAAGCAAACATGGCAGCGGATTATCTAGCTAAATTGGGGGTTGTTTCGAATGGTTTTTTTATAATTCAGGATATTTCCAATATTCCTCAAGATCTTATAAGAATTGTAGAAGAAGATTCATCTTGTATCTACACTCGTTAGAAGTGTTTCTTTTTAGGGAGGGGTCCCTTAAAACCCAGCTTATCAATAAAAAAAAAAAAATATTTTGAAAAAGTAATTTTTGAGATAAATCGAGTTGGAATAACCCATGTTTTTGGTAGCCTCCAATTCAGTTCTCTGAAATCACCGCCGGCCAGACAGATCTCCAAGGAAGAGGCGGCGCACAATGGCACTCTTAAATCACCTTGTTCCCTGAATAGACGTAGTCTATCCCCCTCGTATCAACAAGGTAAGATCTTTCTAGGCACCGACTTTGATCAAGGACTGCAATTGGTGCTTTCTGAAATCTTTATTTTTTATTTTTTAGTTTTTTATTTTTTTAAGAAATTTGAATGCATTCGAGTTGATTGGTCAGTTGTTATCCTTGTTAGATTATGAACTTGGTTCGAGATTGAATATGGATCTGGGTCTTAGACCCAGTCGAAACGGATCTAGATTGTGGACCCAGTCGATATGGATATGGATCTGTGTCGTAGACTCACTTTGAAAATGGGTCTGGGTCGTGGACCCAGTTGTGATGGATCTGGATCTGAGTCATGGGCCCAGTTGAAAATGTACATGGATCTGGGTCGTGGATCCAGTTGAAAATGGATCTGGGTCGTAGACCCAATTGAGGTGGATCTGGGTCGTGGACCCAGTTGAAAATGGATTCGGGTCGTAACCCAGTTGGATTGGATCTGGGTCGTAACCCAATCAGATCGGATCTGGGTCGTGGACCCAGTTGGTTTGGATCTGGGTTACGGACCCGGCTAAAATGTATCTGGGTCGTAACCCAATCAGATCGGATCTGGGTCGTAGACCCAATTGGATTGGATCTAGGTTGCGGACCCGGCTAAAATGGATCTGGATCGTGGATCCAGTTGAAATGAGTTGGATCTGGGTCGTGGACCCAGTTGGAATGGTTTGGATCGTGGGCCCGGGTTAAATGGATACAAGTGGGGGTTCGGTTCACAAAATTGTTTTGAGTTGGAAAGCCCGCAAATTCTACCCCTCATTTTTTTTATTTTATATATATATATATATATTTGTTTTGTTTGAAAACATTGATTAACAAAATCCACCTTACTTAATTTGTCCCAAAACTTAGGATTTTCCTAAGGGTACCATCACCGTTCGATCAATAGTAAGTGGGCTTCTTCAAAATGGACTGTTAAGTTCACTCTGTATGGTCGAGCTCACTCTGGTCCGTATTAATGGCACGGATGTAACCCTCATTCTGTTATCCGTGTTTTGGGAATGGATGAGACATTTACTGTTTCAACTGTGCTCAAAACACGGGTAAAGTAGTCGTTGTTTCAACCGTGTTCCCAACACGGATGATGCTCATTTTTGTCCATCCGTGTCATGGACACGGATCAGAAAGAAATCCAATTTCTAGAAATTCACAGAATTGTTTTCTTTGCCCCTGTTTTTCATGTCTCCCTGTTTTAAGTCCTTTGCTCATTTGTTTTTTCTTTTGTTTTGAACATGATGCAACAAGCATTCCCTCCCCTCCACCTAAGGGGATATAAAAGGTGGGTAAAATAAACCTATGATTTAATTGCCACTTTTAGACTTACAACTTGGGCTTCAAGGCCCGACAACAACTAAATCAATACAACTTTTGTCCGGGGGTCGATGTAAAACTTTAAACTTGTGTCCTAACATTGTCTAATCGGGCACATGCATGAGTTTAATAGGTGGCTTCACGACTACCCGATCTTCAAACCTCGATGCATACCGAAATACACACGTCGTTAGTTGGTGATCGGATTTGATGTGTTCATTCCCAACACTTGAAATAACGATTTCAAGCCGTAGAACTACTAAGCATCGGGGATAAGTATATTGAGGGTAGGGTGGCTTGGAAGTGATGCTATGCTCGCAAGTGCACACGTGCCATTTTTTTTTTTTTTATTCTTTTCATCGACCCCCTTACAATAATACAAGCAACAAAAAATAAGTAAATATTACAACGTGTACATGTGAGAGAAACAAAAAGAAAGAAACATAGGAAACAACAAATGAATAATGTTAGTAAATAAACAAAATCTTTTTTCTTTTTTTTCAAAACAACCGAGTTGTCACGAGGGATGAGCCATTGTTCCCCAGTGGAGTCACCAGCTGTAGATACTTGGATTTCGTCATTACGACGGCCACATTTCCGATGAATTGGAGTCGCCACCATTCATATTGTAAGTGGGTGTGAATGATCACCCGATGCACATTTTTTGAAAAATTGCCATTTTGGCATTTTAGTGACTCACGATGGATAAGGGGTAATCAACCTTGGGATTCGGGTAAGCGGCTCGGTTGGAGAAAAGGGAAGGGGTTAGGCACCATTTTCTCCCCGCCAAGTGACGGTAACCTCAACATAATTCGGTCATTTTGATTTTAAAGAACATTGGAAAATAAAGTGCCACGTGGAAGTGTTTGTACCCTAGATAGAGGTTCATTTTCGGCTTGATCATAGGGTCATTTCATTGATGGAAATGACCCTTATGAACCTTTAGCCTTGGGGTCCATTCATTAAAAAAAATAAAAAATAAAAATAAAATAGAAGAATGGGATGTTAGAAGAGGGGGGAGGAGAGGATAGAGAGAAAGAAGGGGGGTGTTTGTTGCACCCACCTTGTATCGTTGATCCTATTTTCTTCTTCTTCTTCTTCTTTTTTTTAAATTCTCTTGAGTCCTTAGTGAGTTGAGAGTGAAACTTTCCTTTTTTAGAAGATGATGTGAGAGAGTAGGGAGGATAAGTAGAGATAATAGATTTTTTTCTTAGGGAGACTTGATAACCCTTTTTGAAAGAAGGGGAGGGGTATTTATAATGTTTGGAGAATGGTTTGAGGGATATAATACGGTGAAGAATTGAGAGAATAGAGAATGACATGGGTTTTAGAAGTGAAGGTTATGAAATTTAGAGTGTAAGTGAGGGTAGTTGTATAAATGAGAGAAATGGATTGTATTTTAACCCAAATGCTTTGTATCTTACCCAAATCCATTTGGGTAGAGTGTTTGGTGGGATGAGATGAGTGATGGTTGATGGGGGAGTGGGGGTGTAAGAGGGTTATTTAGAAAAGGAGTGTTAGGTTGGTTGAAGAGGTGAGGTGTTTAGATTTAGGAGAATGAGTTGTGAAAGAGATTAGTAAATTGGTTTTTGGGAGGAGGAAGGGGATGATGCCATGTGGCATATGTGATGAGAGGATGAGGTGATGAGATTGGTTGATTAGTTGATGGTGGTTGTTTGATTAGAGAGAGAAGTATGGGTTAGTTAGTTGATGATGAGGGAAGTATGGGTTGAGGTGATTTTGTTGGAGTGTTTTAAGGGTGAGTGATGGGTTGATATGTAAGGGATACGGGTGGTGATGTGGGTGGTTGATGATGTTAGAAAGTGGTGATGGATTAGGGTATGGGTTGAAGTGTGGGTAGTTGATGATGTTAGAGAATGAGGATAGGTTAGGTTAGGGTAGGGTATAGGTTGAGGTGATTTTGGAGAGAGGTGATGTGGGTTAGATGAATTGTTTAGAGAATGATGATGGGGGTAGGTGATTAGATGAGGGAGGTGAAGGGTGGTGATGACATGTGTCATCCTTTGGTGTGAAGATTGTGATTGGTTGATGTGGGTAATAGTTGATGGGTTAGGGTTGTGGGTTGGATAATTGGATATGGATAGGGTGATGTCTTGTAGGCTTTGGTGTTGGGCTTTGGGGTTGTAGGTTATTTTGAATTGGGTAAAGCTTGTTTTGGGTTGAATTTTGAGGGTGAGTAGGTTTTAGGATTTAGGTGACATAGGGTTAGTTTTAGGTTAGGGTGTAAGGTGGGAAATTAATTTAGGAGAAGGTTAATGGTTTATGGGCCTCGAATGGGTTTAAGGTGTTCTTGGATTCGGAGATGGAGTGGTGGAAGTTAGATGAAGGATAGGCGTCCCAAGTCTCACATTTTTATTTTTTTGACTTTTTTTTTGGACTTTTTTGCGATCATTGATTTAATCAAAAATGCCGCATGTTGGCAAATCGGGCTTTTTGGGCTCGTTGAAGGATTTTATTGATTTTTTTGATGTAAGCGTGGAGCGGTGAAGGTTGGGATAACATATGATGGGTCCAATCCCTTTGGTGGGTCCCTTAGACCATTGGGTGGTCTTAGGGGCCTTGGTTCAATTAAATTGCCACTTTTCAGCGTTTTGGGCCTTAGAGGCCCGTTGGCTTATTTTGTTAGAAAATTGGTATTTAGAATGGAGCGGAGCATGCCGAGCTATTTGGTGGACCTATTAACCCATTGAGAGGTGTTAGAGGCTTTGATTTGTCAAAAATGTCAAATATTAATACTTTGGGCCTTCGAGGCCCGTTGGCCAAATTTATCGAAAAATCACTGTTTTTAGACCCTTTCGAGTGAGAGCCCATTCAAATTGGGGTGTCTACAGGAAGGTGTTAAGCACTCAAGGTTGGTCTCTACTACAATCTATCAACTATCTTGTGGCCAACCTAAATGGAATAGGTTCGATATGCTATCCTAAGAGCAACGTTTTTTATCATTTCAATGTGGCTTGATTCGGCCAATGATTAGGCCTACGCGTGTACAAAAATGATTATCCAAATATCAATGAAAAACTTGTATCAAGATTAACCATAAGGTTCCCATGCAAAATTTTATCCAAATCACATTTGAGATTTCATACGATTGGCAATCGATTTTCAAAAAAATTATCTCAATAATGAATTGATTAAGGAATGTCAAAGCATGGAAATGATTTCTATGGCATATAAACAACCCAACGAACAAGTCAATTCAATGTGCACATTTCATTATATAAATCGATTTTCATGTCTCATTATGTCACTAAATTGGTGAGCCAACTTGGTGTGCACATTTTAGATTAATTCAATTTTTGTGTCATAGATCACTCCTAAAATAGTGAGTCAACCTGTAGAGCAAGTCTTAAAAATAAATCAACTTTTAAGCAATGAAACACTCCTCAAAACAGGGTTGATTCAATATGAATTCACTTGAAATTATACAATTCTCATGCAATGTGGCATCCTCAAAATCGGCTTAGCCAACCATCCGGTTCAACTAAGGCTCACCTTGGACCAAATCAAATGTTAGCATCCAAAAACATGATCTAATGCCACGGGGTTGAAAGACATGAAATTCTGTGAAAAATAAATAAATAAATAATTTCCACTGTGGACTTTAGAGTTCGATGTTCATCCATTTTCAAGCATCATAGGTCATGCCCGAAAGAAAAAGGTAAAAAAAAAAATTTTTAAAAATAAAAGATTAATTCTGAGTTTTTTTTTTCCAGAAATTTAGAAGAGCATGGTGTCAGATTGCCACTTGATAGTCCACGTGGACTCAACAACCTTTAGTAAGATTTCAAATCTTAATAAGTGAGACTACTCTCTCTCTCCTAACCATGTATAAAGGCTAATATACCCTAAATTTAGTGGTAAACTTTGATTAAAGAAAAAAAAGAATATATATTTGTTTTCAAAACTAGGATTCTAAAACGATAGTTAATGGATGTTCAACGAATTCCCACAACAATTAAACTACATGAAAATCTCAGTTCATTTAAAAAAATAAAAATAAATAAATAAATATAAAAGTTCTTGAAAATGGAGGATCACTAGATTCTCAAACTTTAAGAAATTCCAATGGTGGAGAAAAAAAAGAAACTTTTTATTAATTTATGTTTGTTTTACAAAAAAAAAAAAAAAAGTTCACAGAATCTTGTCTCCTATATCCCTATGGCATCAGACCAAGTTTTTTCCTCTTTGTTTTTGTGTGCGTTGGCATATCTTCATAAGACTAGGCAAAAACACCTTTGAACCTCTTTAGGAGATTTATCATTTCTTTACGCTATTCGAGTGTCAAAGTGGTTCTGATTCTTATTTCTTGGGGACTAGTTTTTGTACCAATATTTATTTATTCGATTTCTTCCATTTAAGGTTGAGCCCATTTTTCATCTTCTTGTTCAATTAGTTTGATTATTTCAGGGGGAATTCTTTCATCAGAAGACTCTTCCTCTAAAATTGGATTCAATTTCTTATTGCGCACTAGGTAATCAGAAGTCTCCATTATAAGCCAGTACCACGGCTAGACACCAGAGATATCCATGACTTTGTGCTTGGTTTGCCCAAGAAAGCTCTTGGACTAAAAGTGGTGGCAATTTTCGAGAATGGCACATTTTTTCTCATGAAGAATTCATCCCTACCACGTAAAACTACAGAAGTATCCGAATTAAACTATAAATTCGTATAGGGCCATCGAACCGGCCCAACCAGAAACTAGAGCTGTATGCATTATATGGACAGCAAGCAACCGACCGGGATCATTCAATACGACGGTATGAACACGATACCAAGGTAAACCCATGGAAATACTCCTTTATCAAAGAAAAATAGACACAACCCAATCAAGCCCTACTATTTATTATGTATTCAAGTTGAGTGAACCAAGTCAATAACTCGGGCCAATTAAAAAACAGAAAGATCAACCGGTACATGTGAGAATATTTTATAAACAAGTATGAAAACAAAGCATTTTGGGCGGAATAGATCTACTAATTCTTTGATTCCAACTAGTAAGAAGGATCTTGAACTAAGAAATAGACCCGTGAAGGGGTTAGTTTGCACAATAGGCTTTCTCACGGGTTAAGCTCTCCTAGAAAGTTGGAACAATTTCTGGATGAATGCAAGCCTCAATCTAGGGATAGAACTAAAAATGTATTTTATACCTTGTACCTCATTCTGATTTTTTGACGATTGTGGACTTGTTAGGCATAAGTCTCGAAGAGCCTCCATTGCTTACCTCTACCTACTATTCCCAAGTGTGCCAACCATCAAGAAAGCACACAATCGAAGGAAGAGGTAGCAAACACAGGAAAGAGGCAACCGAATCATAGGGGATTTGACTGATAACTAGATCATTCCAAGCAAGATTCACCAATTAGATCATCTTCTCATGAGGGTCAATGTAATATGAGATGATTAAAGGATAAAGCAGCCTAGATAAGAATACCCAGGACCCCATGCAGGTATGACAGGTATCCAAGAGGCCAATGAATGATACCGAGAAAACAACGTAATTGACTTGAGCACTGAATGAAGAGAGGGAAGACAAGAAAGGAGATAAGTCTTTCTTGAAAAAACTGAACTTCAAATAAAAAAAATTCTAAAAAAGCAAAACTGGATATTGGATCCTAGTTGATCAAATTCAAAGTTTTACTTATTACACCCCAACTCAAGGTAAAAAATGAACAATTAGAATTTAGATTGAGCAAAGGTGTGGTGCTGATAGTAATCTTCATGTTAGGAGAAATTGAAAATCAACCAATTTTAAAAACAATTAATCAATATCGATCAGTATTGAAAATATAATAAATCAATCCGAGCTAATCCTAGCTACCCAATCAATCTTAAAATCATACAAATCAAACCAATTAATACGTTGATCAAAATGAAATTTAAATCAATTAATTAAATATAACTTTTCTATAAAAATTCACCAAATTATGACGATCGAACCTTTTTAATTGACCTTGAGTTATTCCAATTGGCGGGGGGGTTCGCGATACACCAAGATGCATTGGATCATTGCCCATGTATTTTTCTAATGTAAAAGAACTTCATGCTTGGCAATGAGAGAGAGAGAGAGAAAAGTCCCATAGGAACTCAACCTCTTCCATTTAGTTCGGCCAAGGTCACCAAACTATGAGAGAAAGGGAATCCCAATGGAACTCTACCTCTCTCATCCATCTCTATAAAACCATGGCAACACCTCCTTTATGGAAAGGGATGATTACAGCTGAACAAGAAAGACTTAAACAAAAACAAAAAAAACACCACGCCTAAAATAAGAAAAAAAAAAAAAAAAGATAAAAGGAGAAAGAGAAAGAAGAGTTCTAGCCACTGACCATAACCTTCTGCCCTCTTCTCTTATCATCAAACTGAACTCACTTTCAACCTCTTTATCCCTCATATCTCAATCGAACACACACTCTTCACCAACTTCTCCACCTTCATTTTTTTAGTCTTCTTCTCCATTTCGTTCAACCCAAACTAACCTTTATACTCACTTCATTACAGTCCTATTAGAGTCCCCTTATAGCCTTCAGTTCAGTCCTCTTCTCCACTACATCACCATGAACCAAACCACACACAGCCTCTCCATTACCTTTTCTTTCGTTCAGCCATACCCATATCTTCTACTAGTCATCTCTTTCATTCAATCATCCTAGCCATCTTCTCCATTTTTGTTTTTTTAAGTTTTTTTTATATATTCAGTTTCATCCCTACAAATTCACTCCATTCGATTCATCCATAGTCCTGAAACCAGTCTTATACATTTCGGTTCAAACAATAGAGTCTTCCATTGCATTCGGTCACAACAGCTCATAGAGTCCCATTGCATCCAGATGCAAACGTGCACTAAGAGTAACATGAATACAAGAGTTACACACACACAAAACCATATGCCTTAACTGACTCGTCTTCGTTTCCAGACCAGTCTCCAATAGCTTCTTTATGCCTCTCTATCCTTTACACTTTGACGCCACGATGCATTAGCAATGCCAATCCGACCTTTTAACGTTGTTTAAAGAGTCCTCAAGAGCTTGGAAAAATAATGGAATAAAATCCCTTTTATAGGAGTTCCAATTGAAATGCCTAATTTTAGAATAATAACAATTCTTGGACAGCAATCAATTCAATAATCTGGCTGATCAATTGATGAAGCCACCAATCGATTGACAATGCTGGTCGATTGATCGATGTAGAACTGCAGGTTTTCACAGAACTTTTGAAGTCCATCAACACATTAATTCACTCAATTGATACTAGCTTATTTTGATTGATTGGGCATTTTAACAAAACGATTGGAACACAAATTAATTGATCTTTGCAACATTCAATAATATAAATAATGAGATTAAACAAATCTTCTAAGTCCATTAAAAGGCCACTAAGTCACTTACCATCCTAAATGAGTGTTGATAGTCAGTCCGCCAATCACAAGCACAAACCAACCACGATCTTGAACCCAATTACAGACCCATCCAAATTAACTTCGCGAAAAAAAAAAAAAAAAAACATGGAATGACTCTTTAGATGACACAAATTGCAAATAGACTATTTCCATACACAGTCGCTAATAGCCAACCTAAAGTCAAAAACTTCATGGGAATATAGGATCCGGTCCGCTTAGAAAATGTCAGAGCCCAAACCAGCAAAGACATAAAAACCATGCAAATTGTTCCAGACATTTCAAAACTGAGGGCACTCGAGCCAAAAAAAAAAAATCCAAAAAAAAGGTAGAATTTAACAATCAAGGGATAAATTTACTGAACTAATATTTGATTTTTAAAATCAATCATGACTAAAGAGCCCAACTCAAGCTTCACAAAAAAAGAAAAAGAAAACTGAAAATAGCTGATCTATCATTATGCAGAGTTGGAAGGGAATCTAAATTCCGAAGAATGTCATTCCTAACACTATGAAAACCCTATAAATGAAATACATCATCACTAGTTGTACCTATTTCAAATATAAGAAACCAACAAGCTAAATCTCCTACGTCAGCCTTAACTTAACCAACCTACAATATAACCTAGGGGCATTTTATGGTATTTTCATACCTTGTTAACCATCTCACGATCAACGAGAATCAAGCCATGAAACCAAACGTCATGATTTCTCCCAACTTAACATGTATAGAACTTTGAGCCAAATCTCATACCAAAATCCAATCCTCTGCCTTCATGGAAACATTCATGACATTTTGCTCTATGAAATAAAGAACCACCATTATTTTGTCTCTAATTGTAGAAATTGGAAGTGCTGAGGTAAGTATGTCAGCTTTCTTCAGATTCTTTTCATGAACAAAGAATCCTTATCGCCGCCAATACAATGTTTTCTATAATTCAAGTTCAAAAAACCAACTTGAAAAGAAACTCATTCAAGATGGACTTCCCCACTTGTAAAATTCTTCAATAAGCATCATCGTCCATGTTTTCCAACTGATTGCTCATCATAGAAAGCTTCTATATTCCCATCTGCGCCCTTACCTAAGACGTCATTGTTTTGCCGCCCACATTCAGAGACTCCCTAAGGTTCTCATATTCAAAATTCAAACCTAAACTCCAATTGTCCATCTGATTAGCTGCATCGGAGATCAAACGAATCATCAACTTCTCCTCCATGTAGATCTTACTCAGAATAATCAGTAATAACTGCCTCCTTAACCATCTTGAACATCACTTTTCTGTGGCCTCTCCATAGTCCATTATTGGAGCCTCACGTGTAGTTATTCCAACTGTTCTTGAAGCTATTGTTTCATACAATATAATTCTCCCTTGTCACCAGTCGTGTAAAATTTCAAGAATTCACCTTCATCCAACAAGTATCTTCCTCATCTCCTTGTTTACGATAGTAAGAGCAATAGGCATGAAGAAATCCATAATCCATTTGTTTTCAGCAGCCGCATACACAGTTCAGATATATCTTCCCTAAAACAAGAGTACAACCTTTACTTGATTAAATGTGGTGCCTCAGTAAGTTGATCGATCACTGGAAAGAACCTCATCAACCATTGATGAAAAATCCATCCTAAACAACGGATGGATCCTTGTCAGAAAACTGAAGAAAGGAGTCCACTTGCTCTCATAGTTAAAAAATCCAGAGATTTCCAACCTTTCTTTTAACTATACCATAGTCATTCATTTATGACTGAATCAAAAAGTTTAGAAGAACATGATGGAACTTAATAGTAATAGCATCACATGAACCCACTAGTTTCCATCCAGATATCACCCTTCGACTAGCTTCAATATGTGGTTGGTATATCAATAATCACCCTTGAGAGGAACTTTCTGACAAAGAGCAACCATGAACTTCGAAGAATCTGCAACACCTTCATCAGGCAGACAAGAAAACGACACTGGTTCACCAAACCTATCAGTTGGCCTCCAGAGAGAGCAGCCATTCGCCACCATTGTTGTGGGTTACATAGAAGCAAGATTTGCTAAAGATGGAACTCATTTAAACTTCTATAAATATATTTATATTATAAAGAAGATTAATGGATGCTCAAGAATAAAACATTATTTTATACTGATAACAAACATTTAAATTATTAAAACTTAATTATTTAACAAAGTTGACTCAGCTGAGTTTTCACAAATTTGATGAGAGTTTCAAAATATTGGACTCATCTTGGATTAAGCCAATGTGATGAGATGTCCATCAACTTACTCTTGATCCTCCTACTGCCACTTTTATTTATGGTGGGATTATTGCATCTCTAGGATCTCCTTCATCTAGTCTAGCTATTCCTCCAGCTAACAGACTGAGGAAGACTCGATCCTATAGATAGTACCAAATTGTTTAGGCAAAAAATTTGAACTTGAATTCTTGAGACTGCGTGCACAGATTACTTTCTTGTTTTCCTTGACATTACATAAGAGTACCTAAAATGATAATTTAAAGCTCTAGTCAAAAATGGGAACTAAGCTAAGTATTCAATTTCAATGCCTTGGGCTAAATCCATTTACCCGACTATTTATCGATTTTTCTAAGGGTATGTTTGATTGCATGGAAAGTCACTTTCCATGGAATTTGAAATCCATGGAAAATTAGTTGTGGAAAATAGGTAGGGTTGAAAAATCAAATTCCATTGTTTGATTTCGCATGGATAAAATCATGGAAAAATATAAGAAAAAAGAAAAAGAGGAGAAGGAGGAAGAAGATGATAGGAGGGGGAGAGGAAGAAGAAGATGACGAGGAAGAGGGAGGGGGGAGGATGTGGCGACGAAGGTGGCGGCGACGGTGGCGGCCATGACGGCGACGAGTACGGTGGTGGCGGCCACGACGGCGACGAGTACGGTGGTGGCGGCCATGACGGCGACGGCGGCGGTGGCGGCCACGACGGCGACGGCGGCGGTGGCGGCCACGACGGCGATGGTGGCTGCGACGACGGCAACGACGGTGGCGGCGGTGACGGTGGCGACGGAGGTAAGTGAGGAAGATGGGAGGGAGAACGTGGTGGTAGTGGTGGCGGATGAGGTAAGGGATGGAGAAGAATGAGAAGAAGAAAGATAGTAGGTGGTCGGAGACGGAGCCGATGGCGACGGCGATGGTGATGACGGCGATGACGACGATGACGAGGTTAGTATAATGGTGATGGTGGTGGTGGTGGTAGTGGTGGTGATTGTGGTGGTGGTGGTGGTAGTGGTGGTGGTGGTGGTGGTAGGGAAGAATTGGTGATGGAAAATATGAGTGGATTTCATTTTCCCACCCATATGGGTGGGAAAGTGAAATCCATGATTTAGTGGACTTTTTGAATGGGGTGGAAAATGAATTCCATTTCCATGTGCAATCAAACACTTGAAAAATATCATTTTCCATGGAAATTGATTTTCCACCCTATTTTCCATGTGCAATCAAACATACCCTAAGTTCTTTCCCGACCTAAGGCTCCCAGGGAGTTGTTGCCTTGAGCTCATCGATCCCGAATCTCCAAGTATTTGTGCCCTATTAGAGATCCCTTATGTTGTACCCCTCTTCATATCACTGACTAAATTCTATCAAGCACATGAGATTATTCTTTATCTATTAATTTTTTTTACTTTAGATCATAGATTCCATTTACGGTCGTGCTTAAGGCTCCAAACTAGTCAATTTCTATTATTCGATAGTAAAATTAATAGGTTCTCATCAAGTATAAGGATACGTCCTCATTCTTCAGTGCCACACTAATAATGGTGCTATTAGTGTTTTTTGGTGGTTTCAACGTTTACACCTTCTAGTAGAATTTCTTCAGCAATCTGACTTCCATCACAAATTTGAATTAGAAGCCGGCTGGTTATATGCATCTCAAGGTGACGTGTGCAATCCAGATTTTAAATATGGGCTCAGGCACCACAGTTTAGATCAATAATCAACCAAA
The DNA here is from genome assembly GCF_017979445.1 of Akebia trifoliata. NCBI lineage: Eukaryota > Viridiplantae > Streptophyta > Magnoliopsida > Ranunculales > Lardizabalaceae > Akebia > Akebia trifoliata. The sequence goes on from NC_141380.1 coordinate 22,917,185, forward strand.
AATATTGAAAAACATAACAGAGAAGTTGAAGACAGTCAATAATTAACTAATACAATTACAAAATAAATTAAAACAAGCTAAGGTTTACAAGTTGGTATTTAAAATCTCTGGACATCAGGAGTGCATACCAAACTCATAACAACAAATTATCTAAGGACTAATTGTAATAGACAGAACACAATTATTTTTTTCAACAGATGAAACACAAATTAATTATTACACTTAAATACTATTTCAGAGTCCATGAATAAAAGTCTTCATAAGCCATGCTCGACCAAGATCCAGTTAGCTGACAATGAACAAGCCTCACTACCAGAAAATCAGTGCAATGTGTACAAGAAATGTAAGTGAATATATACAGAAGGAAATAAATGAAGGGATTACCGTCATTCTTTATTGCAAGGCTTCAGCCTCCATAGTTCCCTCATTCCGTTTCATTGTTGGAAGTGTCCTCAGGTGTGTTCATGTAAGCATTGGTTTGAAACTGATCCATGCCTTGGGGTGCGGGCAATGTGCATGGTGGGTGAGATAAACTTTGTGAACCTGTTGAATAGTTGGGTAAGGATCCCACTGACAGGTTGTTTAAACCTTCTGTTTTGCATTCATGAATGTGTTTAGCAGAAATAGGTGATTTGTGTGTCTTACCACCAATGACACGTCCCATAGAAGATTCCAAAGGCCTGTGAAAGAGGAAATGAGCCACGATACGGTCTACTGGGTTTGTCTCCGTTTCAGCATCTGGCATTCTAGTTAATCTGCAAAAGCAAAAAGTTTTATGAGAGCAAAATTAAAAGAGAGCTGCCATTGGCACCCCAACTTTTACTTATTACACCCCAATTCTTTTAAATTATTAATTACACCCCAATTAAAGATTAAAACACACTATTCAAATATTAGAAAATTAAAAAGTTTTATGAGAGGAAATTAAAAAAGAGAGCTGCTATTGGCACCCCAACTTTTACTTGTTACACCCCAATTCTTTTAAATTATTAATTACACCCCAATTAAAGATTAAAACACACTATTCAAATATTACAGAGATTTGGCACAAGTTAATAATCAACATTACAAAACATTATAACACTCATTGAAACAATTTCATTAGTTGTTTACAGTTCGGATTAGGCTCATATAAAATCCTAAACCTAAAAAATAGACATAACAAAAGAGAGATACTATTGGCACCCCAACTTTTACTTATTATCAACTATTTACTTTTTTTAATTGGGCCGTAATAAGTAAAAGTTGGGGTGACAATAGCAGATCTCTAAAAAAAGGAATCAGGTTTGTGCTCTGTGGAAAAAGCATCTCAATATCCCCAAACAAAATATTTTTTGTTGGTTGCTGATAAAAGAGCATCACACTATGATATGAGTATGGAATCTCAAAGTGAAGTGATAATGTTTTTCTTGGAAGGAAATGCAGAAATAGCTGGCATAATGATTTTCAAAGAAATAAAATAAAATGTGAGGATTACGAACTTGAGAGTAAGATCCTAAAAAATACGACAGATCCCAAGGTTTTCTGTTTAGTTTCTAAAGACCAAGGGTTTAGAAAGCACAATCACATGGTTGTTATGCAATGTACAAAATTGGAAAAAAGCAACGTTCTGAAAATATTCAAATTAGCTAGCTAAGTTTAAGGAAAGAGAATTGGTTGTCAATGAAAAATCTGAAAAAAAAAAAAAAAAAAAAAAATAGTGATACAATGAAGGAAAAAAGAACCAAAGTGAAGTGGGCTAGGGAATACAACTTAGGTGGATCTGGTCATGTCTATTACATCATTTTAAGAACCGGATTTTGAGATAGAGCAATCAGTATCCATGAGTCCAGTTTGACTAGGCTGATCTGATCAAAGTCGAATGATTCAAACTCTCTCAAAATGGTTGAAACAAATTTCAACAACAATTACACTTGTGATGGAGGGAGCCAATCAAAACTGGTCAACTTGGCCCAAGTTTTTCAAAAATTCTAACAAATTCGGATGAGTCAATGAGATAACTGATTCACAGTGGAAAACTAACTCAGTGGTCTCCAAATCCCTTACAACAATTGTAAAGATAGCTAGTGATTCTCTGTCACTGAAAGGAGGAACATTGATAGTAGAGCGCCATTGGCTAAATCTACCACTTGTGGAAACTCAGTAAACATTTTTCTATTTTTGATCGAAAAAAACTAGATGACCAATCCTAAAAAGTACAAGACCACAAAATGACAACTAAACCAATCCTCTAAGGACTTACAATATTACACTTTACACCAATAAAACATAAGACCGAAGTCGGATAAAATAACATACTCCACAGGCAGAACTTTGTCATAAAAAATTCTACAATTAATCTCCATCCACAAATTCCAACATGTAGCAAAAGGGGTGATCCTCCAAAGAAGCATTTTGGATGAAGAAAAACCACGACCCCAATACAAACGAGAGTGTAGAAAATCACAGACTGAACCAGGGAAACACCCTACCACTCGGAGAGCTAAAACAAGCACCCGAATCTTTCTAGCCAATGCACAATGGATAAGGATATGATCCGCCACCTCCTCCCACCATTCATTACACAAAAGTTTGGCCCAACAAACCCTCTTCTAATAAGCTGATCCGTGATTTGGATCCTTCTCAACATTGGCACTCACATGAAAATGAAATTTTAGAAGGAACCTTAGCACCCAAAAGGAATGCCGTTGGAACTGAATGAGCATTGGACTGGTTTAAAGCATTGTAAACGGAACTAACAAAAAAACCCATCCCATACGCCAGTCCACACCCTACAATCCACATGGTCAAACTGCATCGAAACTGACTCAATACAAGTAGTAAGTCTAGGTATGCGTTCAATCTCCCAATTGTTGAATGATCTTCTAAATCCAAGATCCCATGAGTAGTCCAGGCCACTTTTGCATACAAAGGCCTCAATAGGCTGCTTGTTTCTATCACCTACAACAGTACTATAAAGTCCAAACACACAAAAACAAATCACCAAGATTATAGGGTTCTAGAAATCACTCACAAGAAGAGGCGTTTCACAGCCGTAATAAGCATAATGCAGTTACGTTATTTTCCTTATTAGACAGCACATGACATAATATATATACTCCTTTGGACAAACAACTATAAACATAAGTGAAATGACCTAAATGCCGTTATTTTTACCAAAAGACTGTTAAAATTAAATAATCAGCAATTCTACCTGAAACAGATATTTAAAACATTTAAATTAAAGACTACTAAGCCGAATCCAAATATTATTTTTCAAAAAAAACAACGTAACAAACTGTTTTCCAAATCAAATCCAGATATATTTGACCCACAAAATCCCTAAAATCTTTCTTTGGCAAAACTCCTAATTACTAAACCATTTTTGTGCCACTTGGTTGTACGATTGCTGACATTTTTTTTTGATAACCAAATTTTTATTAAAGGAGGACAAGAAGTCCTCAAAGGGGAACGGAACAAAGCAAGGAAAAAGAAAAAAGAAACAAGAGCAACAGAGAGCAAAAGAAAAGAAAAGAAAGAAAAGAAAAAAAAACCACTCCACTCCAAGCTTGAGTCACACACTACAAACAAGCTCCCACCTAAACAAGAAATCCTCAAAGTGGTAACCTTTAAGCTCCACAAACTGCTTACACCAGTAAAACAACAAACCCACAATGCTAAAGACGATCTCCTGCATGGAATGCTCATTCCCTTTGAAGATTCGCCTGTTCTTTTCTTTCCACAAATCTCAATAGATGGCCGAAGGAATAAAATTCCAAAGTATCCTACCCCTACCAAGAAAGTATGTGGACCTCCAACAAATCTAACAAGAAGTGAACTAAATGAGGGCACACCAAGAGGTATTAAACAGAGATAGAAAATAAGACTAGACTTGATGAGCCACTCACAGTGAAGAAGAAGATGGTTAATAGGCTCTACATTAGACTTGCAAAGAGAACAAAACTCCACAAGGACTACACCCTTTGTTCTAAGATGATTGTGAGTGAAAAGCTTATCCATGGTCGCTAGCCATAAGAGAAAAAAAAATTTTGAAGGGAGGGTCGAGGACCAAACCGAAGCAACAGGGGAGCCAATAGAAGGTAACGAGTTGATAAGGGATGTCACCACTGGGATTTCCCAGTTGTTAAAATTTCTTTTGAAACAAAAGTCCCTAGACACATCCTGGCCTATTCGCAGTAGAAAGGAAGAGACAAACATCATTTTTTTGGAAGACATTGCAAAAAGTCCAGGAAAACCATTGTGGAGAGGGGAATCACCACACCACCAAGAGGTTGATCAGGACAGTGGTAACCTGAATGAAGTTGTAGCAAAGTCTTCTACCTTTGCTGACCAAGCAATGGACTTAGATGAGGAGTTAGATTAAATGAGTGAAGGTACTCACGCTCAAGAGAGAGCTTTAGAACGGATGGATGCAAGATTTGATGCAAGAAAGATTAAAGTCTGGCAGAAGCTGATAACAGTCATAAAAAATATCCAACAGATCAAGGATGATTCAATAGTGGTAAATCAAGGTGTAGAAGGAAGCCCAGGGCATGGGGGCAAAGGGGAGAGGGTTCAAATCTTCAATGATTCTGTCGTCTTGGAACAGTATGGGGTTGAACGATCCTATGAAGTAAAAAGAAGTCAGGGATTTTATTGTCACTAATAAAATGTTTCTAATGGGTTTGCTTGAACCTAGAGTTAAAAAGGGGAAAAAAAACAAAGATAGGATCATGTTTTGGATTAGGCCTTTTTGGGATTCTTGTGATAACCATGCCTTTGATTAGGATGGAAGAATATGGCTTATCTGAGATAAGGAAGTGGTCAATGCTAGAATAATCCATATGTCCAATCAGTAAATTCATGCAAGAAGGGAAATGCTTTCTTCATGTCTATGGCGTATGCCCCCAACAACTATAGTGAAAGGAAGACCTTTTGGAGGGATCTCAAATGGTTGTCAACTCAATTGCCTTCCCCTTGGATAGTGGTGGGAGACTTTAATGTAGTGCTAACTAATAAGGAGAAGGTTGGGGGGTAGAAGAACGGCTAATGGTGCTACAGAAGATCTCCAAAAGTGTATGTTTAACACTGGGTTATTGGACCTTAAGGCTATTGGCTGCAAATTCATGTGGAACAATAAGCAAATTTCAGGAAGAATTGTCACCAAGCTTGACCGTGCGGTGGGTAATGCAAGGTGGGTGGACACCTTCGATCAACCTGAAATTGCATCCCTTTAGCTTGGAATATCTGAGCTCAAACTTATTTTAGCAACTCTTGATAGAATTTGCTCTCCCAAAGTTACATTGTTCAAGTTTTTTAATTTATGGATTGATGCTCCTGGTTTCTTTAGTGTGGTTGAGCAGGCTTGGAACTTTTGATGTAAAGGGAGCCCAAAGTTCAGATTCACCCTAAAGCTTCGAATGGTCAAGGCAACCCTCAAAGTTTGGAGTACTATAAACTTTGGTTCCATTGACCAAATAATTCAAAACCTAAGAAAGGATATCGAATGTCTTCAGTCAGATTTAATGAAACTCCATTGAATGAAGATTTGGCTTCATCTGAAAAAACTTGTAATAGTGAGTTCGCCTTCTTAACAAGATGTAAAGAGGCAACTACCAAACAAAAAGCTCGTATCAACTGGATTCAGCTTGGAAATTCCAACACAGCCTTTTTTCACCAATCTTTGAAGTGTCGAAGGGCAAGAAATAAAATAACTAGTTTGAGTTTGGATAATGGTAGAGTGGTTTGTTCAGACAAGGAAATTGATAAAGCTGTTGTGAGGTACTTTTAAGATCTTCTTGGAATCAGAATGATGCTGATGCTTTTGGAGATGTGCATGAGGTTGATTTGTCACGAATTAATGTGAGATTGGATGGTAATGTTGATGTTGAGTTGCTTGGTAGAGATGCATCAGAGGAAGAAATTAAATATGCCTTCTTCCAAAGGGATGGCAGTAAAGCGCCAGGTCTTGATGGTTTCACGGCCATGTTCTTTCAGAAATCTTGGAATATAGTAGGCCCTAACTTGTTGAAGGTTTTTCAAAGTTGTTTCAGACGCGACAAAATTCCTAGAGTGATCAATTCCACTACAATCGTTTTGATTCCTAAAGTTGAAATGCCCTAATCTCTTGATGATTTTTGGCCCATTTCTTGTTATAACATGATTTACAAGTGTATTTAAAAGGTCCTAGCTAACAAACTAAAGAAAGTGATCACAAAGTTAGTCAGCCCATGCCAATCAACTTTTGTGCAAGGGAGGAATATAGCTGAAATGTTCTTCTACGTCACGAAATTATCAGAAACTATCATAGAAACTAGGAAATGCCTAGATCATGAAAGTGGATTTGAGGAAAGCATCAGTGTCAAGTGGGAAGCTTTAGTGGATTGCTTAAAAAAATTAGGGATACCTGATATTTTTATCCAATGGATTTTTATGTGCATATCTACACCAAGGTACTCGATCAACCGTAATCGAGCGCTCAAAGGGTATTTTGAAGGGAAGAATGGAATAAGACATGGGTACCCTCTATCCCCTTATCTCTTTGTTATTTTAATGGGAGTGCTTTTTTTTCTTATGGACCAGAAAGTTGAATAAGGAAAGATTGAGTTACATCCTAAATGTCGCAATCCTACTATTTCCCACATTAGCTTTGGTGACAACTTAATAATCTTCTCAAAAGGGTTTGTTGATTCGGGCAAGGCTATCAAGGAGGTTCTCTCACTTGCTTTCAGGAGTACTTAAGTCTACGCATGAACCCTAGCAAAAGCAAAGTGTTTCTCTCGGGTGTTAAACCCACTAAGCAAAGAGTGATCTAGATCTTGGATTGCAAAAAAGGTGTTCTCCCTATTAAGTACTTGGGACTCCCTCTCATATCATCTAGACTTAGAAGCCAGGATTGTGAGCCTATTCTTGATAGAGTGGGGGGCATGGCTTAGAAGGGCAGATTTCTTTCCTTGACTGGGCGTGTTGAGCTTATTACATCAGTGTTGAGTAGTTTCCATTTTTATTGGGCTAGCAACCTCATCATTCCTAAGAAAATCACCAAAAAGTTGGAGTCATTGTGTGCTGACTTCTTATGGGCAGATTCTAACAAGGAGAAAGTTTTGCACTCGATTTCTTGGAGTAAGGTATGCAGGCCTAAATATGAAGGGGGGCTTGGTATCAAGAATGTAAATTTGTGGAATAAGGATGCAATAATGCGTTATGTGTGGATGATTGCTTCAAATGATCAAAGTTTGATGGTGCAATGGATCAAAGCAAATTCTTTTGGACTATGGAGTGCCCTAGAGATTCTTTGTGGGGCTTGGAGGAAAATTCTTAGGTTGAGAGAGCTGGCTAGCCCGATCATTAAGCATGTGATAGGGAATGGTGGATCGACAGCCCTTTGGCGCAACCCTTCGCATCCCTTTGGAATTCTTAATACCTGTTTCCCCCAAGATATGAGCTACAATTCTAGGTTCAACAACAGCACAAAGGTAGCAGCTATAATCACTATAATCAGAGGGAAAAGTTCGGTTCCTCCTAGATTTACTTTGATGAATTTGGATGAGATTTGGCACGAGCTGAATGATGTTCCTCTTAATGTCCAAAATCCGGATCGGGTGGTGTGGACAGCTTCCAATAAGGGCTGCTTCTCTGTGAAGACAGCGTTCGATTGTTGTTTTGCCTCACATATCCAACTGTGTTGGACTGGTCTGTTGAAAGGAAGCGTGGCTAGCCTCAAGCACAAATTCTTCCTCTGGTTAGCCTTGAATGGCAGACTCAAAACAAAGGTATGGCTCAGAACGAGAAACATTGGCAATTCTTCTTCTTGCTCCTTTTGCACTTTGGACATTGACAGCTTGGAGCACATTTTCACTAATTGTTCCTTTGACAAGGAAATTTGGCAAGTTCTGCTCCAAAAGTTATTAATTAGTAGACAGGTGGATTCGTGGGAAGAGAAAATTCAATGGCTGATTCAACACTGTCAAGGTTCCCATCCGAATGCAGATACTAGGAGAGCGGTGTTCACGGCCTTTAGTTACCATGTTTGGAAAGAAAGGTGCTGCAGAATTTGTAGCAGTCAAAAGGGTTGCCAAGGAGAAGATTTGCTTCAATATTCAAGAAGATATTCGCATTAGATTGGGTGGTGTTACTTGGAAAGTCAACGATTCAGATCTCAACAGAAAGTTCTTAGGGTCTTAGGGGCGAATATTCCCTTTTGTTGTCATCCGTTAAAGTTGTCGTTGGGTTGCTTCGACTTTGGATTTTTGGAAAGTAAATACTGATGGATCTTTGCGTGGTCAACTTGGTGGACAAGGTGCCATCATTAAGGGTAATGCGGGGAATGTTATCAAAGTGTAGGAATGCTGACAAGGTGTTTCAGTTTTGTACCATGAGCTTCATGCAATCAAAAAAGCAACGGAGATGGCTTTAGCTATGGAAGGGAAAAAAATTATTGTCTCATCAAATTCTCTCTCAGCTATTAATGGCATCAATGGGACATGGGAGTCCCCTTGGAAGACTCGAGATGTAATTCAGGATATCAAAAGGCTTGCTCAAGAATTCCTCGTCTGTTCCTTTGAGCATACTATGCTACTGATTTTTTGACTCTTCTTTGTCTTCTTGGGATGTGTTAGAGTGCCATTCTCCTTTGTGTAGGGAGTTGAACCATATTGTGCAAAAAGATGCCAATGGGCACCATTTCCTTAAGATGTAACTGATTCTATTTTCTTTTAATATATTTGGTTGGGGGTCTGCCTAACGCCCTGATAACCCTCCAAAAAAGGATAAAAAAATAACAAAGGTACCCAAATAACACAAAACCATGACCAACACCTCCAAAGAGACTCGCATTCAAAACAGGTACATATTTTATTCTTACTTCTTATGGCTTCCTTCTGAAAAGGAGTTTTTGATAATTCAATGGATTTATTAAATGATTGAGAATCACCGTCAGCTGGGAAGTATATGAAGTCTGGAGACTAGAGCTTGTGGCTATTAGATTTCTTACTCTTCCTCACTACTAGTACATCTACAAAAGGCTTCGCAAAACATTCTACATAACCTCTTCTCTCTTGAAGATTGTGCAACTCTTGTATGGTATTACATTCTTCTGTAAATTATATTTTTCTAAGTTAAGTATTAACTGATGTAAGACATCCAAAACAGATTTGAAAAATCTCTCTAAGTCACCAACAGAAAGGTAAACAATAAACAAATAATAGCAATTGTATTAGTCTAATTTAGTGAAGATGATCCTACCATTTACCATTTTAATATAGATTAAAACTCTTAGAATTAACCTATTAGAGTTTGTACTGAAATCTCACAATCCTACATTTAACAGTGATCACCACAATTTTGAGAAATTCATTAGCATTGACCTTTTGCATTAATTCAAGCACGAAATGTCTAATTTTCAGCTAGCACATAAGAATCACATTTAAGTTTGCATACCTGTTATGATCATGTGTTTCTTCTTTTGCAATAACTTCATTCTCATCCCTACTATTGTTTGTGAGGCTTGTATCAGTAGCACTGTGCCTTTGCATTGCACTTTGTGCCAAACGAAACAAGCTATCACGAATACAAAATCTTATTCCAATGTCCAACTGCAGAAAATTAAAGCATTATCTTCACAATAAGTCCAGAATTGAGGTCATAATATTCAAACCAGGGAAAATTTTAATTAAGTCAGTCATAGATACCTTTCCAATAACATCTTGAAGCTGATCGAACACTTTTTCCTCTAATGAATAATCATCAATCACCACCGAGACTGTATTAGAATCATCTTGTTCTACAGTGGTATTAGGACCTTGTAGATATTCTTCAACATGAATGTTATCTTGACTTTGATTCTCTTGTATATAACTATCAGTATTAGAATGAACCGTACAAGGGACGTTTTGACCAAGCTGCTGTTGTTGTTCCTGAATGGCAAGCATCGCTTGCATTTGTTGCCGCCGCCTTAATTTTTCAATCTTTTCTTGAGGTGTCATGGTCATGGGTCTTGAGGGAGTCCGAATTTTCTTCAAATGGTCTGTATGCTTCGATGATCCTGGCAAAAATCCATAATCTTGCTCATCTCTTTCAGAATGAACAGACGACAACATAGGGACGGCATGAGAGTGATTTGCTGGATTTCCATATCTTGTGGGCAAATATGGATGGCAGGGTTTTGAGTATAACCAAGACTTGGGTCCACCGAGCTGTCTCTGTGGACTGAGGACTGAGGATGGGAAGGTCTGGATAGGAGATGTTGGAAATTGGTTCCCAAATTGTTGAAATTGATGTCCACTCAGAGACCACGTAGACAAATCCCCTTCATTTTCCTCTTCTTTTTCTGGACAATTCAACATTTTCCTTTGCTCATTCACCTGTACGTATGCATAAACAATAATATGACACTCTAATGCGTCAAATGGAACAAATAAATACTACTACAAATTGTCCCAGTTTACTTCAGAATCTAGAAGGATTTCATAATTTTAAGCAAAAAAGAGTCTCATTGTGTTACACACCAACTAAATTATTTACTAGTATAAGATGATGGTAATAACAAAGACGTCATCCCATAATAAAGTCACGCAGTCAAATTCCTCTTTCTTCCTTAAAATTCATAGTCACTACAAATTCCTACATATGAATATGTAAGGAAAGGGATTATATTGGAAAAGTGGGGTTTGGTTGGAAAGGTGGTTACGTTCATTTGGAAAGGTGCGGGTTTTGTCTTGTGGCCAATCAAATATGTAAAATTAAATTTGTAAATTGTAGAAAAATGACCCCATCTTCCAATGTATGGTATCCCCACCACAATTAAAATTGGGTTTTGTTAACATGTGCCCTTAGGTGCATTAAATGCACCTTGAAAATTAGTTTTCCTACAGCAAATGCTTATTTCAAAAGTGTATTTAATGCACCATAACGTGTGCCCTTAGGTCACATGTTAACAAGACCTATTAAAGGACATCATCTTTAACATTAAAAGAGAAGTGTCTTTCCGATGTTCAAGAGCATTCTGAAAAACACAAATTTCGAGCTGTAGCCAATAATTGATTGATTGTCATAAGTAATTTTGCACAAATGGTTATTTCATAAATGGCCAAAGAAGCTAATTTATTGGAAAAGTTATGCTAGTTATGTGGAAGTTTGAAGCTCCTTCTTCCAAATCATCTTGGCTTGTTTGTGAAAGCAAAACTTTTAAGTGTATTGTATTCGTTGTTCTAAATTCATTATTCAAACCATCTAAGTGAAGACTACATCAATATAGTAATGGAATGTATTGAGAGCTACTACCTTCTCCGAAAAAGGTTTTCTTTTTCCTCCAGCACATTCAACTATTGGATCTACCAATGTGCAGAAATCCTTTCCAGAAGCCTTATCGTTGCCTGGATCTGCATTCTCTAGGACATGACAGCTTTGATTATTGGTCATCTCGTGGCCAGGCCTAAGAGACTGGTTTTCATCTTGCGCAAATTCCGCTTTAATTTCATATTGGTCGGATGTATCCCTTGATGCACCTAAATCCAAACTTGGAGAATGACAAGTTAAACGAAAAGATTTCGTTGGGCTACTAAATACATCTGCAGAAGACGACCACAGTTCATCTGCATTACCATAACTTTCACATCCAAATATTGGATCATCATTTCTGCAAAATCATCACTTGTGAGGATGGTGCGTCAGATATATACAAGATTTCTAAACTGAAAGCACAACGAAAAATATAAAGATTTTTGGATGATCACTCAGACAATGAACCGTCAACAACAATGGGTTGTGAAAATAAAAATCATGAATTACCTAAATATTCTATCAAGATCATCAAAAGTTCCAATGTTGGCCCAACTATAGTCAAAAAGGCCACCATGTCCTTTATCTTCATAATCATCCCCAAATAATCCAGCCTCGTCATCTAGTTGAGAACCATCATCTGTTGAGAAACGACATATATATAGAGATAAGGAAATATGATCAGAAGGTTTTTATCAGAATGAGAAAAATATTGCAAATTAATTACCTCTTGCTTGATCTAATTTGGGTGTTTCAGGCCATGAATCCATTTCAAATCCTTGAGCTGGTAGTCTTTCAGTTTTTTTGAATTGGGAAGCGCTTTCCAACTTAGATCCAGAGAAGTCATTTTTTGTTTCAGATGTCTTCTGTTCTGCAAGCTTGACAATGCTGGCATCTCGGCTCCGCTGCTTCTTGCTGTGATCACCAATTGAAACAAGTGGTTTCTCTTCACTTTCCTTGGGATAAGGCACAATATGATCATCACTTTCATAGGCCTCACCCCATATCATGCCCGTGAGCTAAAAGATAAAAAGAAGGGTGTTATGTGTTAACCTTTACAGAAGATCATTACATCTGAAACCAAGTAGAAAATATTCCTTTTAGTGTGTATGTTGGACTTGAACCTCAAAGTTGCATTGCCATATGTCAACCAAGTAAGCTGAGTTCAAGCCCCAATTAGACCATATTAGACCAGAATTTTTCTTTATCTTATTCATAAGAACTAGATTAAATAAGGAAAACATTATAATATCAACAGGAACAAAATGATGCATAGGGTGTTCAACAGCAATATGTCTGGAAGTCTAATCCAGAAGTGATCAATTAATATGACAAAGAAGAAGGCTAATAGATATGAGTCAACCAAAATATATTTGAAAGCACGCCATACAAACAGGAGTAAACCATTTCTGTCATCAATAGTCAGAAAACACATGGAAGAAGATAACTTGAAACCAATACTTCCGGTCAAAAAAGGAAAAAAAAAAAAACCTACGTTTATCACGTCACAACCTCGATTTTTTATTTAAAAATCTAGTTTTCGGATATACCAAAATAATTCTAGACCAATTTATCATCAATGGTCATAAAACACATGGAAAAAAGATAACTTGAAACCAATACTTTCGATCAAAAAGGAAAAAAAAAAAAACCTACGTTTATCACTTCACGACCTTGATTTTTTATTTAAAAATCTAGTTTTCGGAGATACCAAAATAATTCTAGACCAATTTAAGTTATGAATTTTAGGGTAGGAATTCTAGCAACCATTTAGATTAATTTTAGAATTATTAGGCAATCATAGGATATCACATGGGTAAATAATTATTTCATTGTTTTAAGCATTTTCTAGTAATTGAGAAAATTATTAATCATATTTTGTTTTATAATCTTTATGGAGTGATTTATTGATTGGCATTTAGAAATATACAAATATTACCTAGGTCCATACCTTAGTATTATTTTTATAATGTGAAATCAATATGCCTGGACAAATGTCAGCCACATGGGCACCACATGGCCGCCGCATAGGTGGGCACTAATTCCAAGAAGAATGTGTTGCAAGTGTGCACACATGGGCCCACTGTGTTGGACTTCCCATGCTAGTACACCCCTGTTTTGAGCAATGTTGTTAAATGAGACCACATATGCGGGTGCCCAAAATTTTTTTGCATATGCTACCACAACATATGCGAAAATAGAGTTGTTGGTCCAATATGCAACTACAATATGCAATGGCATATGCTCCAACAGTCAGAAATGTGATCGTTGGACCCAATATTTTTGCTTTTAAAACACCAAAATCTCTATATAGAGCACTCTAACCTTCTACCCTCCCCTTACAACACAAACACATTGTGATCTCTACTTTCTAGCATTCAAACACTTATATTCTAGTATTCAAACACTTTTTTATTTAATTTCACTCAATTCTTCTTCTATTCTTCTATCTTTCTTCTTTCATTTTATTTTACTTATTTGCCTACTCTTGAGACTAGATCAAGAGTTCAAAACTCTCAAGTCTCAACTCAAGTGACTTGAGAATCAAGATTCAAGATCAAGATCAAGACTCTCAACTCCCAAGGCCAAGATCAAGATTCAAGCAAGTATCATCATTTCATCATCAAGCTTCAAGCATTCAAGATCAAGAATACAAATATATAAGTATACAAGATACAAGAAGTCAAAAATCAAGATTCAAGATTCATACATCATCATTCATTAAGCATTCAAGATTCAACCTTTGATATTCAAGATCAAGAATCAACTCATCAGGATTCTAAATCTTCATCTCTCCAAGAATCCAAGTCTCCCTACACTACATACAATCAAATTCAAGTCACTCTCAACTTTGAAGTTCTAAGTCTCAAGTCAACTCACCATCATCTTTATTTTTCATTCCAAAATAAAAATATCATCTTCTTAACTCTTGACTCTTGAGGTATTTAGATTTTTTTTAATTGTTAATTTTTTATTGTTAGTTAGTTAACTTGTTGTAACTAGTAAGTTAGAACCTAGAACTTAGAACTTAGAAACATAGAAGTTAGGTTAGAACATGCTTTCACTTTTATTGAAAACACAAATACAGACACTCATAGTCACATTTGGATTACCTAGAGCTTTGAAGTTTGAAGTTAGAATAAAGTCATATATTCACACTTTAGAATTTAGAAGAACATCACACATTCATTATCACTAATACCACCATCATATCATGCATTCCTCGTAGGCCAACCCTTCCCTAAGGTCAAAGTCTAATACCCTGATTGGAAAATACGGGCATTATCGTAGTGCAAATGAAAAAAATCAAGTTGAGTGTGAGTTATGCAGCTACATAAGCCAAGGTAGCATTGCATGCCAAAAACAACATTTACTGCATATGTCGGGATCAAATGCAAGGGCATGTGACAAGGTTACACCTGGGAACCGAAGGGAGATCATAGAAGACATGGAAAGATGTCTAGGAAAAAACAAGTTGATGCAATTAACTTAGAACATTACATTGAAGGTGGTGGGCTTGATGAGGATGACGATGACATTATTGCATATGATACTCCTCCTCAGTCGACGGGACGTAGTTGACCACTAGTTCCTCCCCCAGGAAGAACTACTAAAAGAGCTCGAGTACGTAATCCACTAGATAAGTGGTGTAAACCACATCCAAAGGATGTGGTCAATTAAAGAACATAGGGTAAAGGTCCAGTTCAAAAAACCATAGAAACGTAGTACTAAAGATAGGAAAACTATCATTCAGTACATAGCTAAATGGTTATACCAAGCTGATATTGCTTTCAATACCGTTAAATTAAAAAGCTTCAAAGTAATGGTAGAAGTGATTGGTCAATTTGGACCTGGCATCAAACCACCTTCATACCATGAAATACAAGAGTCATGTCTAAGAAAGGAGGTAGAGTTTACACAAGGTTTAATTACTGAATATCGAGAATCTTGGAAAATTTATGAATGTACTCTAATGACCGACGGATGGACAGATAGAACCAGACGAATAATTGTTAACTTTTCAGTTAACTGTCCTACAAGAGCAATGTGCCTTAAAACTGTGGATGCTTCGGCCCATTCTCATACTGTCGAGTATTTATTTCAATTGTTAGATAAAACAATCAATGAAATTGGTGAAGAACATGCTGTCCAAGTTCTAATGGACAATGCCGATCGTCGACTACCTTTTAATGGCTACTAGGACTCACTTATATTGGTCACCATATGCGCCACATTGCGTAGATTTCATATTAGAAGATATAGGTAAATTGCATATACGTATTGTAGCTAAAACTAGAAAAGTAGTTTTATGTATAAATGTGCTTTACTTTTACAAAGAATTTGTGCTCATATAAATGGTAATTTACTTAGACCTGCAATAACACGTTTTACTACTACCTTTCTGACACTACAAAGCCTTCATGAGAAAAAGGCAGAACTTAGAAGCTTTGTAATGTCAACTAATTGGAACAATGGGCCCTGGTCTAAAAAACTTGAAGGCAAATTGATTGCCCAAGTTATCAAGTCCCAAAACTTTTGAATGGGTGTTGTTAAAGCAACTAGAGATTCCATGGCTTTAATTACTGTGCTTAGATTAGTAGATGGCGATGAAAAGCCACCTATGGGTTATATTTATAACTCTATGGAAAAAGCAATTGACAAAATTAAGGAAAATAATTAATATAGAGAAAGAAATTATAATTTTGGAAGGGAGAATGTAAAGAGACATAGTAATGCGGAACACAAATCAAGTCAACGATCAAGGGTTCCTATGGAAAATATGTAAATATTTAAATTTTCACTTATTTGGATATAGATTTATCATTTTATAGTTATTTATTTAGTTTTATGTTTTAGGGCCTTAATTTTATGTTTTTTTGGCTTATTTTCATATTTTATTGGTTGATGGTCTTAGTATAATATTTAGGGGCAGTTTAATAATTTTAGTTTGTCTTACATTTAAGTTTATTAAGGTTTGAAAATTATGAGAGAGAAAGTTACGAAAATAAGGTTATTTATTTGGTATTTTAGTTTGACTAGGATTCTTGATTTATTTTCTTTATATAGATTGTATTAAGATTTTTTTATTAACAAAGATTTTGATGAATAAAGAATGAGTTTCTTTCATGGAGTGAAGTGGGTTCTCCATCATTCTTGATGTGATTCTAAGAAACCCCTATTGTGATTCTAAGGTTTTATCTTTCTATCCCTTTTTCTTTCTTCTCCTAATCTTTCTTTTTCTTTTCTATTCTTTTGTTTTTCATGATTTTCTTTTAATTCCTTATTCTTAATTTTCTTGATTCTTGATTCTTGAAACCTGCAAACCTCTACCTTTAATCATTTCCCCATAATCTTTAACCCTTAATCATTTACTTACCCTACAAATCTTTAACTATTTTCATTAGGATTGTGGTTATACCTACAATCATTGAAATAAAATTTTCATTTTACCTTTTCGGTTTACTCAATCCTAAACTAAATTCCCCAAACCCCCATATTTTTTTATATGGATTGTATTAGGATTTTTTTTAATAATGAAGAATGATGAGTAAAAAGAAAGCTTAAGCTCGATCTTCCCCACAATGGGTGTGGTATGAGGCCATTTTAGAGTGAGTCCAGTATAACATTTTTTTCTTCTAATCTTTATTTTTCTTTTTAATTCTTTTATTTTTTCTTGATTTTCTTTTAGTTCCTTTCTTGATTCTTGATTCTTAAAACCCCTTTCTTGATTGTTGATTCTTGAAACCTACAAACCTCTATCCTTAATTCTTTCCCCATTTTCTTTAACCCTTATTTCATTAATCTATTTTCCAAATCTTTAACCATTTTCTTTGGAATTGTGGTCATACCTACAATCATTGAAATAAAATTTTCGTTATACCTTTTGGGTTTACCCAATCCTAAATCAAATTCCCTAAACTCCCACATTTTCTTATCTCCCCTCATTGTCCTGCATCACATAGAACTACGAAGATTCCATGTAAGTATAAATAATTAGGAAAAATTGAATATCTGTTGTCTTTAGTAATTTTTAAAATTAATATACTTGTAACTTATAAGTTGTTAACAACCTACCTTCATACAACCGATTGGTGGTCCGCTTATGGAGTTGATCCAATTACAAAGGATTCCGCCCTTGAAGAGATTGACTATTAGAATACTTGACCTAACATGTTCGGCATCAGGATGCGAATGTATTTGGAGCACATTTGAGATGGTATAACAAATTCACACAAAGAAGAGAAATAGACTTGACCAAAAGAAGCTCAATGATTTTTTCTTCATGCAATACAATCAAAAATTGCATGAAAGATTCAAGCAAAGGAAGGATAATCTGGGATTTTACAACCCTATCTCCATTGAAGACTTGAGTGGAGATCATCCGTGGCTCACCGATGCACGAGAAGAGTCGGTATTTGAAGGAGAAGACTTAACTTGAGCCCAACTTGAGCAAGCAGCTTTTGCACCAACACCTGTGAAAGCTCAAGCCAAAGAAGAAAGGGAAGACGCTCACGATTACAAGATGAAGACGAAATACAAGAAGAAGAGGATGAAGGTGAAGAACCATTGGCAGTAGATGAGATGTTAGTGAGATCAAATGATGAAGAAACGAAAAAGGAGGGGATGCATGTAGAAGAAGGTGACGATTCAGCTGATGATGGGAATGGAAGTGATGATGGCAAAGGCGGTGGTCCTAATGTAGATGTTGTTCCCCAATGGATTAGGGATGGCTGTGGAATATGATGCAAATCAGATTTATTAAAGACTATACTTTGTAATTTTTCACTTACAATTTTAATAAAGATTTGAGATATTTCACTTGAATTTCATAAAGTTTTGTTGATCTTTTATATTATGTACACGTTTACAAGTCTTACATAATTTATTGTGATTTTTTAATGATTTTTTTCTGAGTAAAAAAAAACATTTGTTGACTAATATGCGATTCGCATAAGCACATAGCCTATGCTGCTCGCATATGCTATTTAACAACACTAGTTTTGAGCATTAAATTTTGCTACACCCTAGGTTCATTTCTCTCATTTAATGATGGACCTTGATCCATGGACAATCATTATGGAACCCATGCTCTCACCACCTACCCCTAGACCCCCAACAATTTTGACATTCCACTCAATTTCTTGTGTACACACCCTCACCTCTCTCTGTCTCTCTCTCTCTGTCTCTCTTCCTAGTGAGTGATCAAAGCTGACTTGACATTTGGGAGATCACATCAACAACCAAGATAAGCTAAGGGAAAGTTCTACAAAGGTTCAAAACAAGCACCAAGGCAAGTGAATTTTGGCAAAATTATCCATTTGTGAGACATTGGGAGACACACACACACACACTCTCTGTCTCTCTTAGTTTATTTTCAAGAAACTATGAAATCTACACTTTGGTTCAACAATGAGTGTTGTATCCAATATCCACCTCATAGTAGTTGACATTAAGTCAGTGTAGCAAAGCCAGGGCATCCAATATCCGCCTAGTTGCCATTGCTCCACATTGGTCAGTCATATGGGAAGTGTAGACCTCTCAGGTAGAATGGGAGGTCATCTACAAGGTACTGTTGTCGGAGTTGCGCTACCTAGTAAAGGGATCCTTTATTCCTTGTGGGAGGAACATGTATGTTCTAATATCAGAAAATTCGAGAGTTTCTCAGAAGTTGTGAAGTTGGGAGTTGTGTCGATTAAGGATGGCTCTGTTTCCTTGAAATCTCGGTTCACTAGTATAAATCATCTAGAGGACAGGTGGAAAGAGAAAAGGGTGTTGGGTCAAAATCCAAGGGTTTCCTTTTCTTTTGTGGGCTCTTTAGGTTTTCTGAGCAATCGTGGAGCATTTGGGTGGCCTTTTGGAGATTGATACTACTACAAAAAAGATTGAAAAACAGAGCATTGACAAGGTGAAGGTAGGACGGAGCTGATGATGTATCCCACGAGAGTTGAAGGTGTTGTACGAAAAATTTGAGTATTCGATTGGGTTGATCACTAGTGATGACTGGCATCAGGTGACGAGTCAATTGTCTAAGTGTGAGATGTCTGATCAAGTGAGCTCTAAATGGGTTATGACCGAAGGGGGAAAATATCATTAAGGAATGAGAAGTGGCAAAGATGTTGGTTGATCCTTTGCAAGCAAGCAACGTCTGATGAGGTTGTGTTGTTGCGACGAGCTTCAGTTTGCTTGGAGAAGGAAGATAAACTTGGGGTTAACATTAGGTCTCTGGAAGTATCAAAATCCTTGGGAGATTTTCAAAAAAATTGGAATAAAGAGAAGGGTTTGAGGCGATCGTGGGACACGTGTAAGGCTTAAAATGGGAAGGATTTTATCCAAAATCCGATTGCACCGAATCCGAATTTAGCGGGTTTGGTCCCATCAAGTATATCTAAATTAAAATATGGTTTGGATATGGGTTGATGTCCCTTAATCCAAGTCGGATTCGGGTCGGATACGAATTCATTCTTATATTCGCTAAGATCGAATGATATATTATTTTGCAAGTTGTATTATTATATTTTTCAAGTTATCTTCCATCAACCAATAATAGTTAAGTGTAGTGGTCAAAATTCTCTTTAAAATGGAGAGATCTTAAGTTCAAGTCACCATTTGACCACATTTTAGCAATTTTATTTAAAATAACCTTAAATGGTTTGACATTATCTGATCCAACCAACCCGAATCAATTAATTCGATCAAATCCGATCCAGATATGGATTTGATAAAAGTAAAATGGTTCGGATATGATTTTAGCTATTAGGATCCGAGTTGGATCTGGATATGAATCCAAATAAAAAATTTGGATATGGATACAGACATACTCATATCCAGACCGTATCTGACCCGTTTTAAGCCCTAGACATGTGCTGCATCTTCAATGGAGCTTCAGGTTAATAAATCACCAACAGTAGGAGACCATAACTTAATCCATCAGGTGGCTTTGTGTTTGGTGCGTGCGTATCAACACATAAAGAAACTTTCTCACTCTCGAGATTCACGTTAGATTTATAATAGTGGAGTGTCTCTTGTTTGGAGTAACGATTCTAATCTCGAGGCTTCCAGAAGCTTGTGATTGCATGTGAACTCAATGGAGTTGTCAGACGATACGTTTGAAGCTTCTCAGGCTACTAGTGTTGTTGGGGGCCCAAGGTTAGCAACCCAAGAGGAAATTAGTTATTAAATATTTGATATTAGACCCATTGGACTTCTAGGCTTGGTTGACGTTCACAGAGCTATTTCTCCTAATTGCAACTTTATTTCTCCCTTGCCTCCTCACAATTCTCCTCTATCACCTTAGTTCCCTCTGGTTAGCAAAAAAGAGTTGCTCCAAAACTGCCCTCTTGGGTTAATCATCAAAAGGCTGACGGAGTTCACTTTTTGGGAGTAGGGTAGCACGTGGATGACCTGGTTTTGGGATCAAAATCGTTAGATCGGTCTACTATGTTATTAAAGTATACTAGGAATCGAAAAGTGTCTCAAAATCTCTCTAGGCTTGATGGCATTTTCCAAATGTGGTCTTTTTGTCATCGTGATCTAAAAGGAAAGGAATTCATCTGAGCATCACATCATTGTTCAATTTTTTCGTGAGAAAAGGCATGCATGGCGTGAGTTTGGATTGTGGTGATAAGGACCTATTGCCCCTTCCCTCAATAGATTCGATAGTCAAGAAGGTTACTCTTGAGGAGGAAAGGGGCTTACTTCTTTATTTGGGAGTCCAAAGTGGGAGCCTTGTTTCTAGGGAAATGGAGACTTCCCATCTGCTAGAAGTATGAGTATCAGTGAGATGGATGAATCAATGGAAAACAGATTACCATCTACGTATGATAACCAGGAACTTGTGTCAGAATTGGCTAAAAGATTGTTATCCCAAACGCTGGAGATAGGCTTAACGGTGGGATTAACTCTTAAAAAGAAGGAAATGAGAAGAAGATTAAGTTGAATGTAGCTCTAGAAACAAGTAATGAGGTATCTATTTTTATGCAAAGGGTTGTGGGGCATTGGCCTATTGTGTGTGGGAGCGAAGTCAGGCATGATGTGGACTATTTGCCTCCCAAAAAGAGGTGTAAAGTCGAGATTTCGAAGTTGCAAATAATGAAACCGTTAGCTAATAAAGATAAAGTGTAAAGAAAAATAGGAGCAAACGTGAGAAACGAGTAAAGGATCCAAGGAGGTCGATGGCGGAATTTCCTCTGAAATCTTTAGATGGGAAAAGGGTTGGGCATAGAGGTTTAATTCTTCGTGTCAATTAAAATTGTTACTTGGAATGTATGTGGCCTGAATGATAGATCCAAGTATGCGATGACTAAATGCATGCTTCATCACCAAAAGTCACATCCGGTGGTGTTGCGAGAAACTAAGCTGGGTTGCATGATTGAAATGGTAATTGGGAATCTTTGGGGCCTTTAGTCCCGAAGGTGCAACTCTCTCTTCCTACGTTTAGAGCTTCAGGAGGTATCTTAGTTATGCGGGATAAAAATGTGTTGGTAGTGGAGAAGGACCTTGTAGTGTTTACTCAATCTCCATCTTGTGTAGGTTGATTGGGGAAGATTTCCACTAGGGTTTTTCGGGGTGTGTGGGCCACCCGTAACTTTTTTTTTTTGATAAGTTTAAATTTTATTTATGAACACAAAGGGGACAAGATGACCCCAAGTACAAACTTAACAAAAAGAGGTGAGCTGAGCCCCTTAGGTCGCCTCTAAGTTACAAACCCAATCCCACCTAACAATAAAACCCTCAAAGAAAATCCCTTCAAGCTCTTTGTAAACTTTCCCCAAAATGCAATAACCCCAAAATGGAAAACAATAGATCTTGAATCGAAAGCTCCTTCTCATAAAAAATACACCTATTTCTTTCCTTCCACAATCCCCAATAAACGAAAAAAGGAAGGAGATTCCAAAGCTTTATGACATAGCACCCATTGAGATAAGTCACAATGTTTGGGAGGTGTCTTCAACATTATTCTTTTTTCCGCACGAGAAGTTTGGGCTTTCAACTATTACATTTAAAATGGGATATTTTGCAAACTTTGTTAGTTGCAATGATTTGGTAGATCTCCTTTTATGTGGTGGTTTCTATACTTAGTCTAATAATCAGGATTGTCAAGTCCTTAATAGGTTTGGATCATTTTTTGATCTCTTCTTGTTGGGAGGAGCACTTTGGGGAGTTGTTTAGGAGAAAATCCCAAACCTTGCGTCGAACCACTATCTTATATCCTTGGTGGCATGGGAAGGAAGCATCGCCTAATTCCGTTTAGATTTGAGAATATGTGGGTGTTGTATCCAAGCTTTAGAGATTTGATTCATTCTTGTTGAAGTGAGTTATCCTTCGATGGCAAGCTAGGGATGGTGCTTAACTCAAGCTAAAAGTCATCAAGGAAATACTCAAAAGGTGGAACAGGGACAAATTTGAGTGCATGGATGTAAAGAAGATAGGGTTGTTGGCTGAGTTAGATGACCTAAATAAAAAATAAAAAAGTAGGGAGATTGTTTGACGAAAAAAAAGGCGGGAAAATCTCAAGGCTCAATTTCAGAAGGTGGTATCTATGGAGGAGATTAGTTGTAGATAAAAATCAAAAATTAAATGGTCAAAAGAATGAGATAATAATACAAAGTTTTATCCTCGCATGACGAATTTTAATAGCCATGAGAATTATATCTCCAAATTAAAATGTAATGGGACTTAGAAAGTTAGGGATGAGGAGGTAGTTGAAGATGTCGTGGAGTTTTATAGGGATTTGTAATCTAAGGAGTTCATATCTTGTTTGAGCAGTTGAAGGTGCAACTTAGCTAAGTGGTAAAGGCTTGAGGAGAGTTGATCCCATGACCTAGGTTCAAACCCCGTTGAACATATATATATATATATATATATATATATATATATTGTGTTGAAGTAGCAAAGATGGTTAGAATGTGCATTCGAAGAGAAAAAGGTGTTCTCTTTTGTAAGTGGGATGGCATGAGATAAGGCTTTTGGGCATGATGGCTTTTGACTTGGCTTTTTTTTTTTAAAGTTTGTTGGGATAACATTAAAGTTGATGTTTTGGTGACATTAGACGATTGTTTCAGGAAAGTTTCTTGGATCTGAGGTCAAATTGCACTTTTGTGGCACTAATTCCAAAAAAATCGGGGTAGGAAGACACTTTAGATCTGAAGCCATTTAGATTGGTGTGCTTGGTGTATAAGATTCTTTCTAAGTTATTAGCCTTTAGGATGAAAGCGGTGTAGTAAGACATCATTAGGCTTGCCTATAGGGCTTTTGTGAAAGGTAGAAAAATCTTAGATGGCATCCTTATAGCTAATAGAGAGGCCACTTTTGTGACAAAAAGTAAAGATTGTTGCATCTTTTCTCGCATATTTCTCAAATTCCTTTGGGATATGGAAAGACTTTCACTTAGGCTCTTTTCTACCCTCTTTCTTGGTTGCATTCTCTTTTTTTTCTACTTTGGACTTGAATGAAGATGATTCAACATGATTTCCTTGCCATTGTGGAGAAAGGAACATAAATTAAAACAACCGAATAATGTCACATCTTTGTCATAAAGTCAGGATCTACATAAGATGATGTAACCTACGTCAATGGGTGCTATGTCGCCCCACAAGGTGTCATCTTACGAAGAAAACTATATTAAGACCTAACATCTTTGAGAGATAGAATTAGATGAAGCATCTATACATGCAACTCAATAGGTTGAGGGTGGGCTACAAGGATCAACCCTATGCAAGAGAAGGTGCAAGAGGAAACCACATTTGTGCAATTCGTACTATCGATGATAGCTTACAATTATTATCTCTACATTTGACATAAGTATAGAAAATAGTCATCTACCAATCATCATTTTGTTTTTGTTGGGCTAGGCCATTCCTTACTAGGGCTCTTGAATCCTTACGACGACACAAGGTATGCCTAGCACAACCTAAATGAACCTCAAGATCATTATACTTCTCATCGTTGACACCAATCTTGGGCTCGTAAAATTCCTCATCAAACTCACCCCAATTGCCTTCCTCTTATGTTCCCTCAATCAACAAAGCTTTATTGGTTATCTCAAAAGACGTTGATATGCAAAGTGTCCATCACCATAACACTTGTACCATTTGTTATTGTCATTCCTACATGAACACTCACGAACAATTGCCTTTTCCTTGTCATTTCTAACATTGGAAGTAGAGTCAATTTGATTCCTAGGTGGTAGACTTCCCAAATTTGGTATGGTTCCAAGAATACTAGATTGAGATTCTTGACCATGGGACTCAAATAGATTAACCACTTATGGTTTAAGATACTGCTTTAACTTCTGCTCTACCTAATAGTTGTCGTCTAAGATGGTTTAAGATACCGCTTTTAAAACTCTACAGAAGTCAAACTCCCAAGACCATTCATCTCCTTGAGGAACTTTGAAGCTTGAAATAGGGAAGACTTTTCTTTGTTGAAAGGGAATACAAAACTAGGAACTCCTCCATAAGAGGACGATGTCCACACAAAGTATCCTCCCAAAACCTCGCTTTGTTTACTTTTCCCACCTTCAGATAAGTCCTCACATGGAACAAAGGAAGCATTCTCAATATACATTTCCACATACCACAACCATGAGTGTCACGAGCTCTTCCACTCTCCCACCCAAAAGCATTTGTCTCAAACTTCGCCTCGATGATCTTCCTCCATGGACTATCCTCTTCAACCCTGAATCTCCAAAGCCATTTCCCTAATAATGTTGAGTTCACCAACCCCAATCGTCTCACTCCAAGACCCCCTTTATTTTTAGCCTTAGAAACACACTTCAAACTCATAATGTGATACTTCTTATTACCCTCCTTGTCATGCCATAAAAAGTCTCAAAAGAGCCTATCCAATCTCAACTCCACTTTCCTCGGTAAAGAGAATAAAGACAAAATAAATTGGGATACTAGATAGACCTCAATTTGGACATAAAAATAACCAAGGTGGATGATTCAACCTTTGACATAGAGCCATGCCTAACTATCAATTTTTCAATCTAATTACTTTCCTAGAAAAAAGGTTGTGGAGGAAGGATACATAGATAAGGAAGAGATAAAAGGCCTAGTTTCCAAGATAACCAACTACGTGGCTTGCAACTGACTATAAAATAACTCTCTACAAAGAAGATGTGGCCCCTGCCATTGAAAACTTGTGGATTACAAAACTAAAAAAAGCCTTTCATTGTTTCAAGGCAATCATACATTCCAGAGTTTACAAAATCTTAATTTCTCTACTCCTGTTATGATACAATGTTTAGTACAAATTTTGGCTAGGTTCCATCAAAACATGAAATCATCGTCATGTTTTCTCCTCTTCTTTATTCTAACTTTTTTTTTTTTTATATTTTGCTATCATTTGATAAAAAATTGTGCCCTTTCTTGATTGTTTCATGTCAGGGTTCCATTTTCTTTTTAGAATCATTGTTTGTTTCTATTTCAATTGAACTTCAACATACAATAACAATTTTGTTACATGGGTCCTATTTTAATAATTTGTATGATCCCAATACTCCAATTAGATTCAAGCATAATCTAGGTGTTAATTTCTTTAGAGTCCCCAAGTAAAAAGTACCTTACCCAATAAAAAAACGATTCAAGCGAAAATATAGTAGTGGTAGGAAGCCACCAATATTTGCATGTCTCGTTGAAATAGGACCAATTCAATGCCTAGAGCAGCAAAATTTAGCACATGTGTGACCAAATTGACTTTCCAAGTATCATTTGCCAACCCACACATAATAAATGACCAAGTGCAGCTTTCCCATTGGGTTCTTGGAGAGATCATAGGTTTGACGAGCCAAAATTGCTAAGGGGATTGCTTATTTGTGAAGCACTCCTTAATTGTTGAATGCATCTATTTGAGAACCCAAACAACGCATGGATACATGTTAAGACTTACATCCTAATCTCACAAGATATGGTCAAGCACTCAATGATCCTTAGAAAGATTTAGCCTTCTTTAAAAGAACAAGAATGTTTGCATTGTTTGTCCATGCCTTTAAAAAGCTATGCAAACATAGCACTGTCATATGCAGTTGGTTTTTCCTATAACAATCATACTTGATCATGATATAGTACAGTCTTCTTCACCATAATCGACTCTAATATATTCCAATGTCTTCCTTTTGAAATTACGGGCTTTGTACTGTGTCTAGTCCTAGAGGGGGGTGAATAGGACAAATTTAAAAATTCGTTCCATTATTTAAATTCACGTAGGTGTTATGATTTAACTATGAGTTTACCTAGGTTCATTCACGGATTCCAGATTTTCCTCAAGGTCTCCAAAATTCAATTCAATGTACATACACTTAGTTTTATGCATTCATCACACGTCATGCATGGCATACTCAATTGAAACATTCATGGCACATTCATTCATGACATACATATATCCAAAGTGTATAATCGGTGGAAAACGTAAATAATACACAAGACACAAGATTTATAGTGGTTCGGCAACGTGCCTACATCCACTCCTAAGATCACCAACTCTAGGTTTTTGATATTCACTAATCAAAGAGGTTTTCGGTTCACCTCAAACCGTACTTGGAATTTTTCCCTAGGCTAAATCCCATAACCTTCTTGTTCGAAAGAGGTAACACCTCACTCTCATTCTAAGTTTTATCCTTAGGAAGCTTAGAACCTTGTCACTTGTCAAGAGTCCCAAGCAAGTGCTTGGTTCTTGACAAGACAAAACCAAGAAACTCCTTTAGAAGGTTTACAAATTAAAACACAAAAATGACCAGAAATCACTCAATACAAATTGGTCTTCAAATCAAGCACTCGAGATCTTCATGTCTTTGGCCTTCACTTCATCCATCTCATTTTATTCCTTGCTTTGAGTGATGTACTAATGTGTATGCAAGGTAAGGTTGAAAGAAGAAGAAGAACCAAACAAGAAGGAGCTAGGATTGAAGGAGGGTACAATTAAGCTAAGGCTCTCTTATGGATAGAGAATAGTCTCAAGGTAATATAAGGGGAGAGCAAAACTTCTCTAGGGTTTGATCAACCCACAAACGAGCCAAGGGGCTCAAATATATAGGAATTTGTGGGCTAACAGTCATCTACCGGTGGCACCTGGACAATTCCAAGTTGCACCGAAAGGTCTAATAGTCATCTACCGGTGGCATCCAAACAATTTCAAGTGGCACCGAAAGGTCTAACGGTCACATTTTTCAAAATAATGACCATTGGGTAGCCTCTGCCAGTGGCACCCGGAAATACCCGGGTGGCACCCGTAGAATGACACTCAGCAACCCTTAAGAGCCATTTTTGGCTCCCGGAGGGTTCGATGATCAAATGGGTCAGAGAACTTGACTATTTTACCAAAATGAGTTGACCGAACTATCATCAAGTGTTGAGAAATAGTCTAGGTGCTCTCATTACCTTATTACGTTTGTGCAGACACATGGAGTATTTTGTTGAGGTGTCTGAGGTTAACCGGCTTTACCGGAGGCTTCACGCATCTTCTAGTGCAAACTGGTCTGACACACAACAACGGTATCAAGATTGACAAAATATGATAGTAACACCATTTTGGTTAGATGTGCTTCAGCTCCTAGTCCTTCACGGCACAAATTCCACATATCTCTGCCCTGATCTTGTACCCCTTAAAAAGGGTGGATGCAATCCTTCGTATGAAAGAATTTTGTCGGGTTTGTCTAGGAATTCTTGGGAGATAGTTGTGAACTTGGTTTAGGCTATCATTAGGGTCATTTCTTCATTGATCCATGAACAAACAATTCAACCATACATCATGGAAGAGGAAAATATCTTTGTAAGTATCCTAGATGCCGCTAATCCAGTTACTATTCTCTTTTTCGTAACAATTTTTATTACATTGATAAGCGAGTTCTAGGTGCTACCTAATCCAATTTTCAAGGAGTCCTAAAAACATGACCCAAGCTATCTGAAGGAAAACAAATATAGTTACAAACACAAAAAACCAAACATATAAAAATAAAAAGACTAATTACATTAAAATTGACACTTTGAGGGGTTCAGCCTCCTCACACCTTGCATCATCTAGTATCCTAAAATACTTCTCTAAAAACTACTTCAACTAATATAAACCCTAAGAGCCTTATTTATAACATAACATAATTGTATAGAGAAATTACGGGGCTTTTGAAAGCAAAGAAGATGATGTTCACAACATAATTTTCAATATTAAGCCCTTAGTTTTCAATTGCTCTTCTAACATCAAAGATTGTGAAGGGATTTTTTCAGGTTCCTGTTTTTTAATAGAATTTGATTGTTAGTAGGGAGTCGTCAGAGGATCGTCTCAACCTGCGATTAATTTGCATATAATTTCCTTTTTTTACCCCTTACAAAAAATTTTCAAAACTTATTTGTTAAATTGGGATCAAATTCTAAAACACAACCAAATGAATATTTTTGCCACTTAACACTACAAAATTCCCCAAATCGTGTTTTAAATCAACAAAAAGAATCAATCAATAAATCAATTATCTATTAAATAAAATAATTTAAAAAAAAAAAAAAAAAACACAGAAAAATAAGTGATCCAAATACTCCAAAACCCACTTGAAAAAAATAAAAGGAAAAAATTATTATTATGGAGAATAAAATTACCTCTTTGTCGTTCCAATCAAACATCTCAGAAGAAAAAACTGCAGATCACTTTGTTGAATCCCAATTCGATCGAGCGCTCACAGTTCAATTCAAACATCTCCGAACTCACTACAAAAACAAACAAAAACGATCTTCTCCACTGAAATCCACTTCAGAATCGATTCCCAAAAACCTAACGATTCAAATTTATCTGAGAAAACCGATTTGAGCATCGAAGACGTTTTTTTTTTTTTTTTTTTTTAACCCTATTTTTCTCCACCCACAGTTAACCAGAAGCACTGAGAGAGGAGAGAGTCTGGGGTTGATGGGCTGACACGTGGCATCTTTATGGGAAATTTGCTTGGTGGTCCTTGAGTGGTAGAAGTCATAATGCCACGTGTAGGGTGCGTATCTTAAGTTGTGGCTTAGGTAAAACGATCTAATGCTAGAGCGTGATTGGTTGAATTTCAATTTGAGTTTCATTTTGGTTGTTTTGTTTTAGATGCCATTTGGAGTTCATTTCTAGTTTGTCTTCTGGAAAGTTCTGGTTTCGTGGTGAGAATTGCTTCAGGGGTCACTATCTCAGTGAAAAACATGTAACGTTCGAATTCCAAAAATGCCCCCTCAAACTTTACATAATTACAATGTTAAATTTTGTCTCAAACGTAGTCATTTAATGGATCTTTGTTGATAGGCCGGGTTTGGCCCATCCCAACCTGGTCCGTGGACTGGACTTTTAGTATTGTTACTTGGGTATGTGTACTTATTGGGCCGGCTTTTTGAAACATGCTACAATTTTAGGGTAAATCTTGAGCTTGGGAACTATGTCATCGAACAACCTGACCGTCTTAATAACTTTTGTTACAATTTTATTAATGATTTATGTCAAGATGGGTTAATTCTTGACTAAAACTGAAATTAATTGAACAACATCAAAATAAAGAAATAAAAAACAAAATTCATAAAATTTGTTGATGGGTTCATCGTGAATTACATCCCTAAACCTGTGGCATTCACTTCCCTCTTCTCCAATCTCGTATTTTTGGTTCACATTCTAAAGTCTAGTTGGATTCATTTTAGAAAACTTCTTTTAAAAAAAAATCTTTATTTAAAAAGAAAAAAGAAAAAAAGAAACTACTTTCTATTTTATAAAAGTTACTTTATTCCTAATTACTTTCTACGTTTCATCTAAATAGACTATGATAATCACTTAAAAAGTCTTTCCAATTTGAGATTATCTTCCTAATCATATAAGATCTTGATTTTGATCATACCATGTAGTCGATTCAAATAACGTAAAATTTTATCGCTCCCATAGTTAGTCCCTTCTTGGTGGTAGAGCATATTTTATTGTAGTACACTATTGAGAATATTGGTCGCTTTTATTTTTTTACTTTTTTGATAATGAGGGTGTCCAAACTTATGTTCGACTAGGGGGACTGGAAGAGCTAGGTCCGAAGCCAAAGGGATATGGGTGTCTCCCTCCATCGAGCACGTGCAATGCCCGCACATCACACGCATCATTTAACTGATACACGTGTAAATTCATATTCGGTTCACATTTTTTTTTTTTTTACATGCATTTTTCTTTAGGTAGATTAAAAATAAGATCTTAAAAAGAATCTCATTCTCTCTTGAATTGCAATTACCAAATACATATGTCATTAAATATGATAATTACTTAAAAGAGTCTTTCCAATTAGGGATTATCTTTCTAATTAGATAAGTTCTCGATTTTAATCGTACCATGTAGTTGATTCAAATAAAGTAAACTTTTATCCCTCCCATAATTAGCCCCTTCTCGGTGGTGGAGAATATTTGCTTTTGGTCCATTATTGAGAATTGCTCACTTTTATCATTCAAAGTATACATACATGTGTGAATTTAGATTACTAAACCTTTGGATTTGTCAAAATGTGAATCCACTAGGCTTATTAAAATGCTACCTAATTTGTAGGTCTCCAACCGGGTATAATTTACTATAAATTAAGTAGATTTTCATCTTATTGGGAATCTAATTAAGGTGAAGGTCGACTTTTCGAGAGTTGATTCAATCTTGGCTCGGTCATTGACTCAAACTTACAATTTTTTAATTTGACTGCTACATGGGTTTACTAATCACATCGTGGACACCCATATTCACTTTTCACTCAAATAATAGAGTTCGGCATATTGTGGGCCATAACATCATTTTGTCGAGTCACTACAAAATCACCAATAAAAAATCATTGATGGCTCGGGTTTGGCTCATCCAAACCTATCTCGTGGACTTGGTTTAGGTATTATAGCTTAGATATGTGTAGTTATTGGGCCTGTTTTTCGAGGTCTGATACATTTTTAAGGTCAATCTTGGGCGTGGGAGCTATCCATCGGATAACCCAACCGTCCTGATAACTTTTGTTTTAGCTTGCTTTATAATGCTAAACCTCTAAGTCCTAGTCACACTTTCACAGTGCACTCAAAGGTCATAATATTTCTATAGTTCTCCCAACTGATTTACTTCCAAAATAATTTTTGTCTCTTACCTCTTTACACTTACTTTTTAAAGTATTTACTAAAAAATCAAAGGCCAAATTTGCTTTTAGGATTTAATTTCACAATTTGCACCTTTACCCTCATAATAATTAATAATTGAAAAAGAAACAACCTAAATTCCATGTCATTTCTTTTTGTTTTTGGGTACTTTACCTCCCAAATGTCTCTCAAAAACTCTATAAATAATCATTTTTTCAATAGAAAGTCATGCCATCAAGCTCCCTTATTCAATCTTAAATTCTAATAAATTTCCTACTCAAAAAGTCTTCTTCATAAAATCTTCACTCTCTTAATATTTCTTTCCCTTTTAAGTCATAATTCAAAAAAAAAAAAAAACTTCATCAAGAACTTAAGAAGAAGAAGAAGAAAAAAAATAAGTACACAAGGTGTATGAGGATGAGATTTAATTTCAAGTATTGCATTCCCTACTCTCCTCTTTTATCTTTACCCCTCTTATTTTTATTTCTCAACTTTATATTTAAGCTTATTTATTGTAATCATGCAGTATAAGCACTCTTGAATGACAAGGGTGGTTAGAGAGTAATCTCTATATGTGAGATAATCTCCCCTTCTAAATCCAAAATAAGTTTCTTAGGGAATATTTGCATGCATTCACATTACAAACTCCTACTCATGCATCCATCCTCAAGGAAAGGTTGTAAAAAAGATATTATATTCCTATGATTTTTTTTCATGGAATTATGCATAATAGTCAAGTCATCATAAATTACATTTTATTGACTAAATTGCATGTATTTTCACGGATTTCGAGTCTAATTGTATGTTCATTTATTGTAGGTAAAACGAATGGAAATTGAAAAAATAAGAATAGAGATCAAAGTAAAATTCAAATGTTAAGGTTAAATTCAAAGTCAAAACATGATCTAAAAGATTTAATGGTCCTTGATTGACATAATCAAGTTGTAATTCACTCTAAATCTATCACATGATGCCATTTGATCTATAATTTTTTACTTCAAATTAAGGCAAAACCAGTAAGTTTAGAAAATTTATTCAGAGGAGAACAATTTTGTGTCTAATGAAGAAATGACAATTTGGACTTTTCATGGTAAAAAAAAAATGTGTAACAAGTCAAAGACTTCAAATCTATCACGTTTTACCATTATGGAAATAACTTTTTCTTAGTTACTATAACGCGACAAGGTCAATGGAGGTTGAAATCTTAATTGAGAAAATAAGATATTTTTACTTTATGAAGGAGAACTAAATTAAATGTTTTGAGGACGAAAATGTATTGCTAAGGCAATTCTAATTTTTCTCTATAAAAAAACCTTAACTCCTTAGTTTTGGGAGCTCTCTCTTCAATTTCTCCTCTCATAATGTCTTTCTCTTTCCTCTTCATATTTTAGCTTTCGATTTTATTTATTTTTAGTTTTGCTATAATTTTGGAAGACAATGAAAATTTTGCTCAAGGATTTCAAGAAATTTATCAATAATAAAGATAAGTGTTATGTTAATTTTACTATTGAAATAAAATCAATTATATCATATGCTCAGTGTGATAGAGAATCATTGGGAAATAAAATATTTTAAATGAATGAAATTTTAGCAAATTAATTAGATCTATTTCATAAGAATTTTTAATGAAAAATATTCTTAATCAAGATCCTTAGTTGGGTTCTTGATTTCAATTATCTGACAAGAACTTGAATATTATGATTATATTTAATTAGATTATTTTTGTGAATTCATTCTCCCTAGATTTTCTTAAATTATAATTTTTTTTTAGTTTTAATTTTTTTTCTCGATAAAATTTAGTTTTTCTCTAAAATCACATCATTTTTCTTTCAATTTTTTAAAATCTAAAATATTAATCCCCTATCCTCAGTGGAACGACCTTATTTGTCAATCTAAAGTAGATTTTTAATTTTAATTTTATATTTTTTTCTTGTTCTTTTCAAAGATATCTTTATGCATCAAATAAAGGGAATTTTGATAATTTGGGCATTCATCTAATTCCTTTTAAACATTTTTCCTAAGCTCATTTATAGAGCCTTCATAAGTATCATTTAAATTGGTCAAGGTGGAAGGATTCACAACAGTAAACTATTTGAGGCCCATTGCAGAAAACAAGAGCACATTAGGTTAACCCAAAAGGGTAGCCTAAAAAAAAATTTAGGACATAACAAAAAATAATTGTGAAGCCCGTTAAGTTGAAAATCCAAAAGGGGCGACCTAAGCAAAAATTAGGACATCAAATAAGAAAAAGTCAAAGTTCCCTAGATTGAAAACTTGAAAATACAATCTAGGCAAAAGTCAAGAAAAAATCAAAAGGAGCATACTGTTAGATTGAAACCCCAAAAGGGCGATCTAAGTAAAAACTTTGAAAAGATATATTGCTTCAAAATTCATCTCCCTAGCAAAGAATTTCAATGAGAGACAATGTTTAAGCCCAAACTGGCAAAAACTCATGAGTCATTAAAATCATCTCAGATCTTCAAAAGTATTTTCATTAGACTAAATGATCCAAAAGGGATATAATAGATCGATTCAATCATCAAAAAAGAAAATCTAATTTAGCAAATTCGAGCCTATCTTAAGTTTTCAAAAAGAAAAAACTTGCTCAAAATTGCACACATGATAATATTAAAAGTCTTGAAATTTTATAAGGATGTCATCATTTGATTTGATGTATCGAATTTGTGACATCTTGTTCGTCATCATGTCTTAGTGTACATCTCCAAATTGGTAATCTAGTTTCCGATATTATTTGTCAACTTAAATTAAGGGCATTTTTCAAAAAACAATCCTACCTGTTAGTGGTACCCAATTAGTTGTAGTTTAACCAGAGTCGTGTCGTGATGAATAATCTTGACCAAGTGAGGATCGATCATCAAGATGAGTCCAAATATATCATAATCGGATTTTTCAAAAGAAGTCCATATTTTCAAACCTAAGAAAATAGGCCTGACCAATTCAAATCCAAGTGGATTTCTCGTAACCTGCATGTGTTTAATTAAATCTTGCATTTAGAGCAATATTATTAAGTTCAACTCAAAGAAACCGATACTTCATTATCAAAAGTCCAAAAACATTGAAACTTTATTAAGTTCAAATCCAAAGAAATTGAGGCTTCATTAATCCAAAGTCCATAAAGTTGTAGACCAAAAAAAATGAGATTTCAACATATTCAAAGTCAAAGCATAGTGTGACTTCATCAAGTTCCAACCCAAATAAAACAAAATTTGAGAAGATTCAGAGTCCAAAGATAACAAGATTCCACCAAATTGTAACTCAAAGAAACTAAGACTTCATTGATCCATAATCCAAAGAAATTGAGACTTCACTAAGTTGTAGTCCAAAAAATTGAGGCTTCACTGATCTAAAATCCAAAGAAATCGAGACTCCACCAAGTTAGAGCCCAAAGAAACCAAGGCATCACATATCCATAGTTTAAAGAAATCAGGACTCCACCAAGTTGTAGTTGTAGACACCATTTTATTTGCATCTGCCTAATTTGACAATTTGTCATGCAGTTGTTGTGGATTCCTAATGATAAGCATAAAGAACTCGAAGGCTTGTCAGTACTGCTTGATTCCTTCTGTTTCTAGTTTCTTTTCATCCCCCTACTCGTCACAACTCAACATAGAAGTTGATGCACGCTTAGATCGCTACATCTTACGTCCTACTTAGCAAGCACATATGCATAGGTTCGCTACACAGTTCGATAACTTAGAAATCACGTTACGTTCGAAAAATGTGACCTCGGAACTTAAAAATAATAACGTTAGGATTGAAAGAAACCTCATGCTAAAATTTGTAAAAATCTATAAAAATCACCCAAAATGACATAAAATACCCCTCATAAATTTTGGATCTCCGAAAAATCTTGAAAGTACCTCAATTGCATTCAGAATGTGATTTTGAATCTAACAAGACCCAAATAAATGAAAACAGAGAAATTTGTAAAAATTTATAAAAATCACCTAAAATGATGAAAATACCCTCATAAATTTTGGATCTCCGAAAAATCTCGAAAGTACCTCCATTGCACTCAGAATGTGATTTTGAGTTTAACGGAGTCCAAACCGACGAAAACAGATAAATTTAGGAAAAATAAAAAATGACCAAAATTCCCCTTCAATGTCCAAATTTGACTTAGCGACCTTGATCCTTAGGAAAACCTGATAAAAAATTTTCAAAATTAAATCCAAATTAAAAATCAAACTCAAGTTAAGAATTAAAATCCAATGAAAATTAAAAATTAAAAAAAAGACTCGATCGATTAAAATTTCATCAAAATTAATTTAAAAATCAAAATCAAAAGTAATTAATCAATTAAAATCTAATTAAAAAAAAATTAAATCAAATCATAATCAAACAAAAGTTAAATTAAAATCCAATCGATTAAACAAAGTGAAATTAAAATCCATCAACATTTAAATCAAAATCCAATCCATCAATTAACATTGAAATTAAAATCCAATCGACCAATTAAAATCGATCAATCAAATTCGAAACTAAAATCGACCAATTGAATTGAAAATAAAATCGATCAACCAAAAGTAAAATCCACTCGATCAAATTGAAATTCAAATCCGATTGAATTAAAATTGAGTTCCAACCGACCAATTAATTTAAAAATAATCTATGAGAAATCATTAAGGCGAGTGGCGTGGGATCACCACTCCCCAATTCTCTAAAAATAAAAAAAATAATAAAAAAAAAAGAGAAAAAAAAATGTGAGTACACATCTTCTTCTCCAACTACTTCATCTTCCCCATGTCCTCCATCTCCCTCTCTCCAACTTTTTATAACCACCCCACTCTCCCATTTCTCCCATCTTTCCCTCTCTCACAATTTTGTTTGGAGAACCATTAAATACAGCAATGGAATGGACCATCAGAGGACGGTTTTTTTTTCTCTCTACCATTGACAAAAAATATATGTAAATTTCAACTCCTTCCATTAAACCTGTAACTGTTTTTTTCTCATCGAAAAAAACCAACCATCATCTTCTCCATTAACATCCTCAACTTCTCTCTCTTCACCATTAAAAACCAACCATACCTTCTTCTCCATCAACGTTTTTTGGCTGCCCTTATATATAATAAAAACCTGCAACAATAGTGTTGCCCCATTAAAAAAAAAAACACAGCAACCTTCCCACATCTTCTTCTCCATCGTCCTTGCCCTCTCTACAACTCTCCAAACAACCTGTCTCCCCACATCCTCTTCCTATCGTCCTCAACTCTCTCTCTCTTTGTAGCTCTCCACCATTAAACCTTGTTGCCCCATCTCCAATACAACACTCACATACCACATCTCTACTATATTTCCTACCATTATACCTTACTTCCCACACCATCTTCTCTATGATTTCTTCTCCATAAGAGCTTAGTAATCGGCTTGGTTGAGGAGAGAACTCTCGAGTTGGACAGCAACTACACTACACCCCATCTTAAAAAACGTGGTCGTGACAACCATCTTTCAGCCCTCCTTTCTCTCTCAGATTTCTTCTCTTCCAACAATTTTTTTTCATACCTCATCTTCTTCATCTGTTGCGTTCTACAATAGCTCCCATCTCCTTCTCTATTGCTGGAACCTTGTACTCAAATCCTCAGCCTTCATCTTTTCCAAGCTTGCTGCCCAGTCTTTCCACTTCACAGCAACACTTCCTTCTTCCTTATTAAATCTGCAAATGCCCAAACCTTCACTCATCTTTTCCATTAATTTATAACAGCCCATACCTTCACTCTCCACCTTCTTCTCTTGCCTCACAGTAGTAGCACACCAACATTTTCTCTTATTTTATATAACTGCAGCACAGTCACTTTTTTTTCCTCTCCTTTTCTTTTATTCCGTACAATAGTTATACAACAACATTTTATTTTTTATTTTTAGCCCTTGTTACAACACTAACAATAAAATTATTGCTGTATTTTTGTTTCTCATCTTCATCGATTCAAATTGCACTTGAAGGAATCACACTTAGTCACCACTCCGCTATCGTGCAAGGAAAAAGAAGCCA
This sequence comes from Akebia trifoliata, assembly GCF_017979445.1. Taxonomy (NCBI): domain Eukaryota; kingdom Viridiplantae; phylum Streptophyta; class Magnoliopsida; order Ranunculales; family Lardizabalaceae; genus Akebia; species Akebia trifoliata. The sequence continues at coordinate 22,954,535 of NC_141380.1, forward strand.
TTCATTTTTTTTAATTTTCTCAGTCTCCATTCACCGCACGCCTCATGGTGATTATCATCTCGACTTCTTCTACATTTTTTGGTGTCACGTTCAATTCCAAGGTTCTTTTTTGAAGGAATCCAAACATCCGAAATTATTCAACGAAGGTAATCTTTTTTAATTTTTTTTAAAATTTTAATATTTTTTTAAATTTTATTGATTTATTGATTCTTGATTTTGTATTTTTTATGCATCTAAATTAATTTGTTATTTTTGGGGTATACGTGGCACCAATTTCAACCTTTAAGTTTCCGAAATATTAATGGATCGATTCACCCATTTTTTTTTAGATTAACTGAATTAATTCGCATGTATCAAGTTGGTGGACCGGCTCATTGGGTGTTCATATTATCGGGTCAATTCATCAATTTTTTTTTATGTTATTGAGCCAATTCGCAAATATTGGTATTAATAATTCATTGATTTTTGTGTACATGAAATATTTAAAATTGATTTTCTCAATAAAAATCAACGAGTCGACTCACTGATTTTTATGTGCATTGAAAATCCAATATCGAATTTTTCTATAATTTGTGGGTTAATTCATTGATTTTAGCACACGTGGCGATTCAAGAAACCAAAATTTTTTTTATTAATAATGCATGGGTTAATTCACTAATTTTAGTGCACGTAGCGATTAAAAAAAATCAAGATTTCTTTGATTAATAATTTGTGGGTTAGTTCACTAATTTTAGCGTATGTGGCGATTCAAAAAATCAAATTATTTTATTAAAATTATTGAGTCGACTCAATGATTTTGTGTACATTAGAAGTTTAAAATAGAAATTTTCTATGAAATGGGTACGTGAGTCAACTCACTGATTTTGTGTACATTAGAAGTTTAAAATAGAAATTTTCTATGAAAGGCGCATGTGAGTCAACTCACTGATTTTGTGTACATTGGAAGTTTAAAATAAAAATTTTCTATGAAATGGGTATGTGAGTCAACTCATTGATTTTGTGTACATTGAAAATCCCAAATCAAAATTTTCCTATGAAATTGAGCATGTGAGTCGACTCACTGATTTAATACACATGACAATTCAAAAATCGAATTTCTTTGATTAACGTGGCAATTTAAAAATCAAATTTCTTTGATTAAAAACATGTGAGTCAACTCACTAATTTTAATGCATGTGGCAATTCAAAAATCTAATTTCTTTTATTAAAAATATGTGAGTCGACTCACTGATTTTAATGCACGTGATGATTCAAAAATTAAATTTCTTTGATTAAAAATGTGTGGGTCAACTCACTAATTTAGTGCACATGGCAATTCAAAAATCAAATTTCTTTGATAAAATGTCGTCAATGAACCAATTCATTAATTTTGTGTACATGACATTAAAAATTGATTTCACATTCTTCCAAATGTGACTAAATCAAGTCACTAAATTATGGTGCCATGTAAATCCCATTAAATCATGAGATTTCACTACGCGAAATTCAAGAAATCATGTAATTATTTTAGCCATAGGATTTGTTTAGTAAATCCGATGTGATTTGATGATAATTGGACCTTAGTTTGACCTTTAGTCTTTGAATGTTGACCGTAGGATATTTTTGTATCACAGTAGAGACTAATCATCTTGATCAGGTAGGTCCGGTGCTTAACACCTTCCGAAACCCGTAATCTGACCCCTTACCCATTACTCGTGGACCAACTCGATCAATTTTGGAGTTATCTATAGTTCCTAAACCTAAACTAGGTGGCGACTCCCTATTCTTTAAAAAGTCTCGAGATACGTAATCAGACCCATATTCGCTATTTAGCGGACTGCGAGGGTTAAGGCAATTTCAATAACTTAAAAAAGGTTGAGGCTTTACTCATCTGAAATCCAAATAAATTGAGGCATTACCGATCTAAAGTCTAAAAAAATCAAGACTTCAACAGATTCAAGCCTAAAGACACCAAGGAACTCGTAGTCCAAAGACATTGTCACTCTGCCAAGATTAAGCCTAAACAAACTCAAGAAGTCTATTTGAAAATATCGTGACTCTATTTATTCTCGTTCAAGAAGTCTATTTGTATCATCATAACATTATGTGCATTCCTCACACATGTGCATTGTTCGCAAAAATTTTCTCAAGTTTTCTCGATGTTTATCTGACAATATTAGTGAGAGAAGATCTCTAAGATTTGACTAACATATAAAATCGAGGAAAGTTTGCACTCAAGGATCCGATCAATGCTCAAAGCATTAGATCAACACCTGCTACACTTTGATTTTATTAAAGTTTAGTATGTTTTTATCATCCTTTGTTAGTGAGAATTTACTCTAAGTCTTGAAACCCTTTAGTCTGGAGAGGTGAAGACTTAAGGGTCTAGACGCCTTGACTTATTGAGAAATCAAATGGCAAAATATATAATACCTTTTATTTTGATCCTCACATTTGTCGTCAAGACTGGGCCTTGTCTCAGTTGCTCATATCCTCTACCAAAGGAAGGCTTTTATAAATACCAAATTATGTACTTGTTTGATTAATCAACTTGTCAACTTGATTGTTACGATTCTCGATAATTGATTAATGTTTTAAAAGTTTATGTTCATCAATGGATACTTTTGTAGAGCTCAAATGAGATATTCCACGTAAAAATATATTAGAAACCACACAACACTAGGAAAATGTGACTCTAAACATAGAATCATCATTTTGGGACTAAAAAACGTTTTACGGTAAAAATGATCAAAATTTGATCAAATTATCAAAATACTTTTGAATTCCTCATGGGAATTTTTTTCTGAAACACCTAAGAAAATAAATAAATGACCTCCCAAGACAAAAGTCCTCTTTGAGGGTAAAAGATAATCTAGCAACTCTAAAATTCAAAAAATCTAAAACTAATAATTAATGGTCTTAATAAATGTAAAGTAAAATTTTAATAAATCAAATTAAAACAAATGAGTACAATTAATTATGCACTGGACCCAATTTTATGTATTGGCACATTTATTTAAGTGGGGTATACCAAATATTTAATTAAAGAATCCTCTATGGGAGGTCTCAAAGAATATTAAATTATAACATGACCGTCCATAGGGGGGATAAAAAAAAAATTAAGATTTTATTCTGCGTAAGTCAAATAAATCAAATCAAAATAAAATCACTTGAAATTTTATCTAAAATTACCTGTAGATAAGTTAGAGATAGGCTTTATCTAAAAGAAACCTAGTCTAACACAAATATTATATAAAATTAAAAGGTAATTTTATTACCAAATCTCGTATTCCTTCCAAAACCTTACGAAAATAGTCAAATCCTTTTCAAAACATCTCCAGAACCCCAAAATTAAAGCTCAACTAAATACTTATATCCCAGGCCTTGATTTCCAACTAGGAAAACACCTAAAAAGTCTTCAAATCACTAAGATGTAGCCAAAAACATAAAAAATTCTCATCGTAAAGCTTGGAAACAGATCTAGAAGGAAATACAGACTAAGAAAATTCGCAAAAAGAACACTTACCGCTAATCTTTAAGAGAACACACTGCCAACAATTAACAGTTAATTACATCCGAAGGTAATCACATCACCGTTAGAAATTAGTTTTTTTTTTTTGCAATGTAGATTTTTTATTTTAGTAAAGACTAACTTTCGTCGAACGGAATTGGTGCTTATAACTTGATCCCCAGATCCGATCTCTTTGTAGACCTCGACTATTTATCCATATTAGAGTCAATTTCGATTCTTAGCCTGTAAAAGTTGATTGTGACTCTATAAACCTCATAAAGAGGTTTTTTTTCTCAAAAATCTTAAAGTGGATCCGTACACACATATTGTGATACTTTTACACATTTAGATCCATCACTTGAGAAAACTACACATATCTTCTTTTCTTTGAATGTATCAAAATATATTTTTTTTGAGCATATATAAACTAAACAACTTGAATATAATATTAATTCATCATGAGAAAAATGCGCATATATTTGAAGATGGTGAGAACATTTTCGTAGTCATCATCACTTTCTAATGCAACAGTCGCGCTACTAGAACTATTCCTATTTTCTTTTTGTTTTTTCCTCATGAACCATACAATCTCTTTTGATGTGATCATATTTCTTGCAGTATAACATTGTATGTTTCCATTCCCTTTCATTTTGAACTATTCGCACTAGAACCACTCCTACTTTCTTTTTGTTTTTTCCTCAACGAACCAAACAACCATTAACCAATATTGGGCCTCCTTTTAATATTATTCAATAAGAGTGCTACTTTGACATCTTCCATCTTCACTGTATCTCTTCCGTATAAAAGCACTCTCACCAAATTGTCATAGGAATCTAAAAATGAGGTAAGAAGCATAAGGGCATTGTCTTCTTCCTCCAACTTAACATCAACTTTGTGTAGTTGATCCAAAATCTGATTGAATAAATTCATTTGTTCTAGAAGATTCACACCCTCTGACATTTTCATGGCATAAAATTACCTTTTTCAAAAATAACTTGTTAGTCAAGCTCTTATCTATGTAGAGATTTCTTAACTTCTACAATTCTAGGGTTGATTCCTCTTCTATGATGTTAAACAAAATATTATTTGCAAGAGAAAGTCGAATAAGGTTAACCATTTTCACCTCGATATCTTTCAAATATACTTTTATCATATTTTCATGTTCAACGAACTTCCTTTTCAACGCCCTAGCTAGGCTTTGTTGAACTAGGATGTCCTTCACCCTTCTTTCCCACAGATTGAAATTGTCATTTTTATCGAATCTCTCGACCTAAAAATTTCGTGTTTGAATTCTTCACAATCCTTGTACTAAATTTCAAACGAAAAGAAAGTATAGTCTCACAAAAATAATTGATTTATACTAACTCTTCGTATGAACCCAATTGTTTCTTATACCAATTTGTGAAACAATGAAACAATAAAGAAAAAATAAAAATCGTACTCGAAAACTAAGGATTTATGTGATTTGGCAGTGTGCCTACATCCATGGATCAGAACAAGAACAATCACTATTTTTTTTCATTGAGTTTTTTCAACCCTAGAGATATCTATTTATAAAATTGGGAGTTTCTAAAACATGTCTATCTACCCCAAAAATAGAAAATCCCAAAATAGAAAAAACCCCTTAAGAAAATTGAAATCAAAATGACAAAAAAACCAGAACTGAACCAAATTTCCCATAGAATCAAACCAAACCAAACCGAACTAAGGTGGGTTTGGTCATGTGGTTGTCCAATGTATTATAAACCTCCTTGGAAGCAACATATTTTTAATGAAAAATTAATTATGAACATGAAATTTTATATAATAAGTTATTAATTTATCCATAATTTATTTTATTAATCTAGACATAAAAAAGGTTATTAATTTATGTCCCAATTCCTAAAATGTAGTAAGTCATTAAAGACTTAGTTCTATGCAAGTGTTGAACCAAGAATCAAACCAAATTTATCGGTTCTCCATTTTTTTCAACCTAGAACTAAATCACAATTTGTTCCAAATCGAACCAAACTAACTCAAGACTATTGGTTTGGTTCGATTCTCAGTTTGAACTGGACCAAATTTCACCTTTATGGAAAATGTTGCCTTCTATTTTTTGTTTTTTTTTATTGTTAAAATCTTCTATCTATTGGGACTATAAAATGTACACTGTTAGTGAGTATAAAAGATGTCATATGCCATGGAGAGGTAATAGCTAAGCGATAATGAGATTACTTGTAAGGAAGAAAAATGAAGTCTATAATCTATTGGACAAACCACTATACAATTCAGATAGAATGACATTAAGATTACTGGTAGGAAGAAAAAAAAATGAAATCCATAATGTAGACACCCTAATTTGCATAAGCCCATCCAAAAATTCCAAACTTTCAAAAGCTTTAAGTTTAGTTATGAATAAAAGCCTAAACGCCTTTAATGGGCCCATAGTGTAGCGCTTCCGAAACACTAACACAAATCCCAATATCAAATCTCCAGGTAATAGATAGCACCTCAAAATTTCAACATTAATTTTTCTATTTATGTTAATGTTCCAAGGCATTTGGAAACTTGATAAACCAATATACAATAAATCCTATATATTGAAATCGCTTGGACCCGTTTTCACTAAATAGAAAATAGGGGCCTGATTGGTAAATTGGAGATTTTTAGGGAATAGGGTGCCGTCACTTAGTTTGGGTCTAAGAATCATAGATAACTCGAAAATGGATCAGGTTGGTATTATAGGTTTTAGAAGAGGTTAGGCACCGAACTCACCCGATCAAGATGATCGATCTTTACTACGATCTAAAACTATCTTCTGGTCAATGGGTAGAGACTAAAGCCAAACTAGGGTCCTATCATCATCAATCTATATCAGACGTGCTAAACGAATCTTACGGTAAATATTCTCCCAAATATTACATGATTTCTTGAATCCTGCACAAAAATAGAAATATTTGAAAAAGCTTTAATTCTAGCTCATACTCCAAAGTTCACGTGACAATATTTCAATTAAAACTCAAATATGCAAATACTTTCCCAATTAATTAAAATAGGAATTTATGAAAATTTTCTAAGTTAAGAAAATCGTGAATATGAAATTTCTAATTTGGTAATTCATAGAGTTTCTAAACTAGAAATTTGAAATATCCTAAATTAGAAGTTTATGAATACATGAGAAGCTCTCGAATTGGAAACTTGAAAAAATAAATAATTTCGATTGATCTTTCTCTCTTCATCCTCATTTTTTAATCTATTCATTTTTTTTATTACATGCTATCCAAACTTGGAGGAACTCAACTTATTTATCGCTTACCATCATAAATTATATCTGGCAATCCCCTCCATTTTTTATCTCGTACATCGTGTAGGATTAGACACCACACCTGCTCACTCTTTGATCAATTACTATATGCTCTAGTTTCTTCTCGAAGCAATCCCTCTTTATTATCCCATGAGATTGGTCTTTCATATTCACAAATGTGCTTCTTAGATTTTTATTGATGTGATAGAAACCTTTATTTCATTTGTAGTATTTTTCAACTTTTGTTTTTGTCTTATATTAATGAAATCGCCTCGACCCCAGCGACCGTCCACTAAATAGCGGATTAGGGGTCTGATCTACGCATCTCGGGGATTTAAATGAATAGGGACTCGCCACCTAGTTTAGGTCTAGGAACCAAAATTAACTTCAAATGGATATGGGTCGGTCCGTGGATCAGAGAGATGGGTAAGGGGTCAGGTTACGTATTTCGGAAGGTGTTAGGCACCGAACCCGCCTGATCAAGATGATCAGTCTTTACTGCGATCCAAAAATATCCTACGGTCAACATTCAAAGACTAAAAGTCAAACTAGGATCCAATCATCATCAAATTGTATCGGATTTATTAAACAAATCCTACGCTTAAAATAATTACATGATTTAATGAGGCATACATGACACCAAAAATTAATGGATCAATTCGATCATATTTTGAACAACATGAAATCGATTTTCAATGTCGCATATATAAGATTAGTGAATTGGCTCATTGACGATATTTTATCAAAGAGATTCAATTTTTGAACCATTACGTGCATTAAATTCAATGGGTTAACTCACAAATTTTGAGTTGCCACGTGTATTAAATCAGTGAGTTAACCACGTGCCTAATTTTAAAATAAAATGAATTCAAATTTTCAATGTCTCCAACATCAGCGAGTCAACTCTCAATTTGTTAACTAAAAGAATCCTAATTTTTTGGAATCGCCACGTGTATTAAATCGGTAATTTAACCTACGTGCCTAATTTAAAAAAAAAAATTCTATTCAAATTCTCAATGTCCCTAAAATCAGCGAGTCGACTCGTAATTTAGTAATCATAAGAATCATAAATTTTTTTCGGGATCGCCATGTGTATTAAATCGGTGATTTAATCCATGTACCTAATTTTTTAAAAATTCGATTCAAATTTTCAATGTCTCCAAAATCAACGAGTTGACTCATTGATTTTCCTTGAGAAAATCGATTTCTTAATTTGTCATGCATTCAAAAATTCATGAGTGGATCATTTCCAATATTAGTGAGTTAACCCAATTTGATATTAGCGAATTGAAAAAAATCGATTTTTTATTTTTCATGTATTCAAAAATTCATGAGTTGATCAATTCCAATATTTGCAAATTGGCTAAAAAAAATCAATGAATCTACTTGATAATATAAACACCCAATGAGCCGATCCACCAATTTGATATATGCGAGTTAATTCAATCAATCTAAAAATGGTCGAATCAATCCATTAATATTTCGAAAACTTAAAAGTTGCCATTAATGCCACATATATTCCAAAAATCGGTGAAGTGATTCAAATAAAAAAATAAAATAAAAAATAAAATAAAATAAAATAAAATAAATAAATAAATAAATAAATAAAAATGAAGCCGAGAATAATAATAAAAAAAATTAAAATAGAGGCATAAAATTTTCTTTTCCTAACCTATTAATAAAAAATATATATATATATAGGAAACTACCTAAGAAAGTATTCTAATCCTATCAATACGCAAATAAAATGAAAAAAAAAAGACATCCACAAAAGAAAAAACATGCAAAACGAAAAATAAAATAAAATAAAAAATAATATTCTACCAACCTTATTAATATGCAATGAGAATTATAAAAAAATAAACAAATAAATGAGAAAAATAAAAAACATACATAAGAAATATTCTACTAATCCAACTAATGCAAAAATGTAAAAAAGTAAAAATAAAAATAAGAACTAAAAAAAATAAACTCACCTAAGAGGGGATGACAAGGGTCGATTCCTTCAAGTACGATCTCCAAAACTCGTGACTATTCACTGTAAAAAATGAAGGTAGCGGAGAGGCTGCAACGGACTTTGTTGTTACAACGAATTGATGAGGAATGAGGCAATGGGACATGACAAAGATAGGGTTGGAGATTGTATTGTTGTGGCATTCCTAAAGGAGAGAAAGAGATGGTTGGAGGTCGTTAATGGAGACTGTAATGGTGTTGAAATTAAAGGTAAATGAGACTGCTAATGGGATGTTGATGGTGCTAAAAATGAGGCTGCTAATAGAGATATTAGTAATGGTAAATGGGGCTGCTAATGGTGATGTTGATGATGCTGAAAATGAGACTGCTAATGGAGGTGTTGGTGATGGTAGATGGGGCTACTAATGGTGATGTTGATGATGCTGAAAATGGGGCTGCTAATGGTGATGTTGGTGATGGTAGATGGGGTAGCTAATAGTGACGTTGATGATGTTGAAAATGGGGCTGGTTGGAGAAGAAAAGTTGCTGTTTTTTTTTTTTGGACATGAAGGGGTGCTGTTTTTTAATGGAGGCAGCCCAAAAAACGTTTTTTTTTTTAAATTATGGAGAGGAAGAAGATAGGAAAGGGTAGAGGTGAAAGGTAGAGAGAGGAAGGAATGTTAGAGAAGAAAACGTGGAGATGAGGGAGACCACAACAGATTTTTAAAATGGAGAGAAAAAAAAGTTGCAGGTTTTTTTTTTAATGGCAGCTAAGTAAAAAAATCTGTCCTTAATTCGTTGCTTTCCTTCTCTTTTATAATAGTGTTCCTCATCAAAATGTGAGAGAGGGAGAGAGGGAGAGAGTGGGGAGAAGGAGTGGGGAAGAAAGTGGGTGCTGTGTGGGTGAAGAGAGAAGTTGGAGAAGAAGAAGTGGAACACGTGGGGAAGAAGAAGAAACGTGGTTTTTTTTTTTTTTTTTTTTTTTGAATTTTTTTTCTTTTATTTTTTAAAAGAATGAGAGAGGGGGATCCTACACTACTCGTAGTACGGTAACTCTCCACCAATGAGTCGTGATTGGTCGATTTAATTTTTCTTCCGATTGGTTGATTTCGAAATTTTTTTTATTTTAGTCGATGTTTTAATTTGAAATTTAATTTGATGTTTTAAATTAGATTTGAATTTGTATTTGATTTTAAATTTTGAATTTCGATTAGAATTTAATTTGAATTTTGATATTAAATTTGGTTGTTGGTTAATTTGATTTTGATTTTGATTTTTGATTGATTGATCGTTCGATTTTATTTTTACATTTTAATTGGTTGGGTGATTCGATTTTAATTTGAGTTTTAATTGTTTAATTTAAATTTAATTTTTAATTTAAATTTTGAATGGATTGATTAATTTGCGTTTTAATTTGAAATTTAAATTGATTTTAATTTTTAATTGGTCGGTTGATTGGATTTCGATTTAAATGTGATCGAATGGATTTTAATTTATTAATTACATTTTGTTGGTCGATTTGGTTGATTGATTTAAAATTTTAATTCAATTTTGCATTTTAGTTGGTTAAGTGATTTTTAACTTGATTTTCAATTTGATTTTGATTTTGATTTTGTATTTTAATCGGTTTCTTAAAAATGTAAATTTTATTTTGTATTGAAATTTAATTTGATTTTACGATTTTAAATTAATTTTAAATTCTGAATTTTAGTTTAATTTTTAATTTGAATTTTATTTTGGTTTAATTTTTTTATTTAAATTTTATTTTCTTAGGGATCAAGGTCTCTATGTTAGAGTTAGATGTTAAGGGGCGCTTTGGTCATTTGTACGATTTTTGACGATTTTTCTTGAATTTCTCTGTTTTCATCGATTTGAGTCCCGTTAGACTCGAAATCATGTTCTGAGTGCAACGGAGGTACTTTCGAGACTTTTTAGACATCCAAAATTTATGAGGGGTATTTTTGTCATTTTGATGATTTTTTTACAAATTTATCTGTTTTCATCGATTTGGGTCCTGTTAGACTCGAAATCACGTTTTGAGTGCAATGGGGGTACTTTTGAGACTTTTCGGACATCCGAAATTTATGAAGGGTATTTTCGTCATTTTTGTGATTTTTAGGGATTTCAGCGTGAGATTTCTTTCAGTCCCTATGTGTTTATTTCTAAGTCTCAAATCCATATTTTCCTACTGTAGCGAGGTCTCTAAGTTATCGAATTGTGTAGTGAACCTATGCTTACGTGCTTGTTAATTCGGGTGTAAGATGTAGCGATTCTAAGCGTGCGTAAATTTCTAGGTCGAGTCGTGACGAGTAGGGGGGATGAAAAGAAACTAGAAACAAAAGGAATTAAGCAGTACTCACAAGCCTTCGAGTTCTTTTATATTCATCATTAGGAACCCACCAAAATCGGGTGACGAACTGTCGAATTAGACAGATGCAATAATGGGGTGTCTACAACTAATTAGTCCATTATTTTTAAATTGTAAGGAGTATTGGGATTTACATAATTACATTTTATCCATTTATAAAAATGTGGATATTAGGGTAACCACTTGTAAATTATTTATTGAGTATATTGGACCAAATCGATTAATTAGACTTGTGGGTTTGAGTAATTGGGTAACTAACAATCATAGACGCCCCTAAGATTCAAGTGCATGGTAATATTATTGATAAATCATACTTTAATTAATCTTTTATAAGATATTAGGACGTAAACAACAACTTTAGTTAAATCTCTTGGCATTATAAGAAAATTTTAACAAAAGAAAATTAGAAAATCCTCATTGTTTCATTATATAGATAATTAATTAATATTAATGTATTAAATATAAAAACGGCCTCAACTTGTATCGAGACAATTCTGACTAAATCCTTATACTTATCAAAGAGAGAGAGAGTGTGTGTGTGTGTGGGTGGGTGGGTGGGGAGGGAGGGAGGGGTATCTGTCCAGAATCGATATCACAACTCATTAGTTCTTTATTTTCCTTGATTCTTATTTGACTTTCTGTATTTATTTTATTCTATTGTCTAGATTATTTTCCCTAAATCAGGCCATTAGTTTGGGAAACTTCTTATTATTTAAGCATAGTTTTATTCTCTTTTTCTTGTATAAATACATATTGTACATGAATCACAATAGATACAAAAATATTGCTCTTTTACTTTCTTTCCTCTTTACGTCTTTCCTACAACGGTATCAGAACATTGAACTCTCCATAGCCCATCTTTTTCAAACCTCCATTCTTTTTAGCTTCCATGACAAAGAATAATGAAACTTTAGCAGCCACTAAGCCTTTCACCAATATGTATGACGATCCAAGTGACAAAGAATAGGGAGGGAGGGGTATCTGTCCAGAATCGATATCACAACTCATTAGTTCCTTATTTTCCTTGATTCTTATTTGACTTTCTGTATTTATTTTATTCTATTGTCTAGATTATTTTCCCTAAATCAGGCCATTAGTTTGGGAAACTTCTTATTATTTAAGCATAGTTTTATTCTCTTTTTCTTGTATAAATACATATTGTACATGAATCACAATAGATACAAAAATATTGCTCTTTTACTTTCTTTCCTCTTTACGTCTTTCCTACAACGGTATCAGAACATTGAACTCTTCATAGCCCATCTTTTTCAAACCTCCATTCTTTTTAGCTTCCATGACAAAGAATAATGAAACTTTAGCAGCCACTAAGCCTTTCACCAATATGTATGACGATCCAAGTGATCCCTTTTACCTCTATCATTCTGATCAACTAGACTTAATTCTTGTGACTCAATAATTGACATAGGACAACTACCCTCTTTGGAGGCATGCCATGCTCATGGCTCTCATCACCAAAAACAAGGATGACTTTGTGGATGGATCCATCATGAAGCCACCAAAAACATCCATTAAAGAACACAAGCAATGGATCCGCTGCAATCTTTTTGTCAAGGGTTGGATCCTCAACACCATTTCACCAAACATTGATCAAAGTGTGATGTACAATGATAGTGCCTTCAGGATCTGGCAGGAATTGATAGAGCGTTTTTCCCACTCGAATAGTGTGCACTTCTTCCATGTTAAATAAGAGATTCATGAATGCGTTCAAGGAAACATGAGCATTGGTGATTACTACACCAAATTGAAGGGCTCGTGGGATGCACATGATGCCCTAAGCCCTCTTCCTCCTTGAGATGGCAACATGGCAAAGAAATCACATGAGTACCAACAAACACAACGCACTATTTATTTCCTCGTGAGACGTAATCCTGTTTATGTTTCCTCACGTGTACAAGGTATTTTCGTTTATCAATCAAGATGAAAAATAACAAAATATCTTTTCACAGGTGATTGGGAAAATGTTAGACGTTGTTGCCTTCGCTATCAAAGATGGACCACCAAATCCCAACCGGAATTACTCACCAAGAAATCCACATCTCAAATGTGATTGTTGCAATCTTGTTGGACACATTGTTGAAACCTATCGCTAACATCTTCAATATGATCATTGTGGTTATAAAGGCCATACCATTGACGTCTGTTGAAAACTTAAGCAAGCATGTGCTCACGGGGACAAGAGAAGTTCTTCAAGCTCTTTTTTTAGAGCCTATCATGTGGATTCCAAATCCAACAAAGTTGAGACAACTCCTTCCTCCTATAGCATCATTGCTAATCAATATCACGATCTCTTTAAACTCATTGATCGAACAAAATTGGTTAGTGTTGCCAATCAAGTGTCTACAATAAGCAATTTCTCAGGTATTTCGCCTAGACCTTCTATACATGGTAAGGATATTTGATGGATTTTTGACATAGGTGCCACTAATCACATGGTTTGTTCATCTCAAATTTTCACCACCTGTATACCTGTAATCAATCGTTATGTCTACTTACCAAACCATGTTGTTGCTCAAGTAACACACATAGGAACCATACATTATTCCAGTAAATAGGTTCTTTACAATGTGCATTGTGTTCCCTCTTTCAAAGTCAATTTGATATCCATAACCACATTGACATAAACATTTTCCTGTTATGGAAGCTTTACCAATAATCTTTGCTTTGTATAGGACCAACACTCGGGGAAAAAGATTGGGATGGGAATTGAGCAAGCTAGACTCTACTACTTAGATATTTTGAAGTCTGTTGAAAGTCGTGTTTTTGTTACTACCACCACTTCCACCAATCTTTATCTTTGGCATCACCGTCTTGGTCATCCTTCAAATAAAAGCCTACAAGGCATTTCTTTGTGTTCCGATCATGTTAAATTTCATGTTGTCCATGATTGTTCTATTTGTCTACTTGCTAAACAAACTAGACAGCCATTTCCTTCCAGTTTTATTAATACAAAATCTTGTTTTGAATTAATTCATGTTGATATTTGGGGTGGTTATCATGTTCCAACTCTATAGGGGGCAAAATATTTTCTTACTACTGTAGATGATTTCTCTCGATGTACACGGGTTTATCTATTACTTACAAAATCTGAAGCTAGAAATTGCTTACTTAGCTTTATAAATCTTGTTGAAACCCAATTTGATTCTCGCATCAAAACCATTCGTAGTGATAATGATCATGAATTTGCCATTCCAAACACATATCATGTTAAAGGGATTATTCACCAAACCAGCCATGTCTCAACTCCTCAACAAAATGGGGTTGTTGAACGTAAACATCGACATCCACTCAATATAGCTTGTGCCTTGCTCTTTCAAGCCAACCTTCCCAAACATTTTTGGGGTGATGCTATCCTTACAGCCACTTACCTCATCAATATTACTTCTACCCCTGTTCTTCATGGAGAAACACCATTTGAGGTAATCTTTCACAGACCACCCACTTATGATCATTTACATATTTTTGGTTGTCACTGTTTTGGCTCCACCCATCAACAGACCAAGTAAATTTGATCTTCGTTCTCTTCGTTGTATTATTTTTTGTTATCCTTATGGTACCAAAGGATATTGCATCTATGATCTAGCCACCGGGAAAATTTTCATTTCCCGAGACGTCATTTTTCAAGAAATCATTTTTCCTTACGTTCCCACCCTTACTGTTTCTCCCACCGCGGCGCCACCTTTCCCCACCACAGAGCCAGCCAGCCAGATTTCGCTCGCCACGACGCCAACCGACCTGATCTTTCCTGTTGTGGTGTTACTTTTACCCATCGTAGTGCCACCATCTAATCATTTTTTTTCACACCCAATACCCCATGCCGCAACGCCTGGCTTACCTGTCACAGCACTACCAGATCCGGTTCTTATCACTGTCACACCACTTTCTTCTCGTCACGTTGACAATCGCATCCTCTTCCAAATGTTGTAGTCCTAAACACTCTTTCCGTGACTTTTCCTGTCCACCCACTTACTCCTCCTACACCTGACACTCGAATCTGACGAACTACACGACCACCCAGCTATCTTCAATAGTATCATGTAGAAGCTTATTTGCCTGCTCACTCTTTTCCATCATCCCACTCGGTGTTGGCTACTTCTAAAGGTATTTCTCACCCCTTGTCTCATGTCCTTACTTATGATAGGCTTTTTCCTATACATGGTGCTTTTACTATCTCTATTTCAGTTATCAAAGAGCCCACCTCTTTTGCCCAGGCTGTCCAAGACCCTAAATGGCGTCTTACCATGGACGAAGAACTTCGTGCTTTCAATGATAATGATACTTGGTCTTTTCAACCATTGCCTCCAAACAAAAAATCCATAGGTTGCAAATGGGTAGAAAAGATCAAATTCAACTCTGATGATACTATCGAGCGCTATAAAACACATTTGGTTGTTAAAGGTTATAATCAAATTGAAGGTTTTGATTATCATGAAAACTTTTGCTCTCATTGCCAAGCTTGTCACTATTCGTTTGTTACTTATTGTTGCCTATTCCAATAATTGGTACCTTCGGCAATCGGATGTTAATAATGCCTTCCTACATGGCGATCTGGAGGAAGAAATTTATATGTCATTGCCTCCTGATTTCGGATGAAAGGGGGAGACACGTATCTGTAAGCTTCAAAAGTCTTTGTATGGGTTCAAGCAAGCCTCCCGTCAATGGTTCATCAAGCTCTCCAAAGTTCTCACTCTTGTACACTTCATACAATCCAAATCAGATTACTCCTTATTCGTCTGACACCATGGTTCTTCCTATATTGCTCTTCTTGTCAATGTGGATGACATCATTTTGGCAGGCAACAATCTCCAAGAAATTGACGGAATCAGAACTCACCTCATGCAACAATTTGAACTCAAGGATCTCGATAACTTGAAATATTTTCTGGGCATAGAGATATCACGATCTAGAGGAGGAATTGCTATTTCACAAAAGAAATATGCACTTGAAATATTAGAAGACATGAGGTACTTGGTAGCAAAACCTGCAAATTCTCCTATAGAGCATAATTTATTTCTCAATAAGGACGAAGGTGATTGCATTGAAAGCCCTTCATCTTATCGAAGACTTATTGGGCGATTGATTTACTTGACTATCACAAGGCTAGACTTGGTTTACGCTGTTCACATCCTCAGTCAATTTATGGACAAGGCTCGAGTTCCACACCTAGAAGTGGCACAACGAGTTCTACGCTACATCAATAGTACACCTAGACAAGTCCACAAGTTCATTACAATTGAACGCCTTTTGTGATGCGGATTGGGCTCGATGTCGAGACATACGAAAGTCAACCACTGGTTATTGTGCTTTCATAAGGTGTTCCCTCATTTCTTGGAAAACGAAGAAGCAAGCCACCGTATCTCGCTCAAGTGTAGAGGTTGAATATCATTCCATGGTAGCTATTTGGTGTGAAGTTACTTGGCTCCAAAACATTTTGCATAACCTTGGCATAAATCATTCACAACCGGTTAAGTTGTTTTGTGATAATCAGGCCGCTTTACACATAGCTTCTAATCTAGTTTTTCATGAATAGACAAAACACATAGAAATTGATTATGACCTTGTTCGAGAAAAGGTTCAAGCTGGGGTGGTCAAGACCTACCATATATCGACATCTAGACAACCTACAGATATCTTCACCAAATCATTGGGTGCACCATAGTTTTCAAATCTCATCAGCAAGTTAGGAATGATCAACATCTATTCTAACTTGAGGGGGAGTGTTGAGAATCAAGATCACAGCTAATTAGTTCCTTATTTTCCTTGATTCTTATTTGACCTCCTGTATTTATTATATTTTATTGTCTAGATTACTTTTCCTAAATCAGGTCATTAGTTTGGGAAACTTGTTTTAGTCTCCTTTTCTTGTATAAATACATATTGTATATGAATCACAATACATAAAAAAATATTGCTCTTCTACTTTCTTTCCTTTTTACGTCTTTCCTACCATAGGAAATTTACAGTATCTTTCAATTCCAAAATTTGTTGTTACAATCTATATCATAGTGGTATAATTTTGTAATCTCTAATGCCACTCCATATGAAGGAAATAAAGGGCGATTTTGGAGACCCCACTTTCTCATTCGTCCATGTGTATTGAACCGCAACTGACATGATCTAACATGGGTATTTTCGTAGATTCATAATGCCTTTCAATACACATGGACCAATGAGAAAGTTTCGCCTCTGGGAAAGACCAAAATACAGGTCTCTAGGAACGAACTCGACACATTGATCGAAAGAATCAGCAAAACGAAAATATAGAATGAAGACCATAGCAAAAAACTTACGGAATGCAATTAGAAATTTTCCATAACCTCTTTTTTGATAGGGAGAAGGGTTAGATGCAAGTCAAATTCTAAGATTCTTCTAAATGTTTTTCTTGCACTGTCATATGAAGCATCATGTGAATAATTCAATCATAAAAACACAACATGGGAGTAGTTTGCACCAATCGAGAAACTAAAAATTTTCATGTGCAATTGAGATTAATATCTATCAATACCTGGCAATAAGTAAATATTAAAAAAAATAACAAGAGAGAGCTTCTATTGAAACACCAACTTTTCCTAAGAGCACCTCAAGTCTGTGATCAATTATTTGGTGATTTTGTAGGATAATTTTGTTGATGATCTACAATAAATTGGCATACTGAATCTAGGGTTCCATCGAGATTATCGAGTTTCTTTTGTTGGGGCACTAAAACATCCAAACTCCTACTTCTCAAAAAAATGATCTATAATAATTTTCACTTTCTTTAATGTTGTAAAAATTTATCTGAGGATTGAATCGAAAATTTGTCAATTTGGTTGCCCCAATTTATTTTGATACGAAAACATCGTCCACAAAATTGATCCAACCAATTTTATTACAAATCAAACTAGGTTGGACTATCAATCACCTTGGTCCAATTTTTAAAAATTAAAACACTACTTATTTCCCCAATCTTCCAATCCGGAGATAAATCGGAAACCTAACAACCTTCTGATTACTCCCATCTCCTCCCCAAGCGCGCTCAAAATCCTCAACCACATCTTTACTTAGAAGCTCAACACCTTTCTCACGTGCTGTTTGATGCGCGGACCATGATCTTATGTAAGTGAAAAAAGCATTCAAATCCATTACCTGTTCCGTCGAAAATTCAATTGGGCCAGTGCTATCTGTTCCCTCTATGGGTTCAAATGGAAAATCGATACTTCGATACTTATCATCTACTTTTTTACGAGCAATGTCCCAATAAGGATTGGACATGTGGTAAAATCGTTGAAACACATCGTCTACAGATTGGTCCACTTCTGGTACTGTGTAGCACCATACTGCAATCACTCCATCGGGTTTTCGTAGGACCCACTTCACTTGATCATAGAAGGTAGGAAGATCAAACCAATGGAGGGCTTGAGCAACTATGACAAGATCAACAGTTTCATGTGCGGCCACATCAATCTCAAGTTGTGATGTAGAAATGTTTGGATGTGTTTGTTGGTAGCGAATGTTGGGGAGCTTTGGTGCGAATGAGAGTTGTTGTTCACTTGTATCTGTAGCTATGACCTTCTTGTAAATATGGGCTAACTGTAAACAACATTTGTTAATTGTTAGTGAGAATAGTTGATTCAGTTGTTATTCAATTTCAAAAATTAAATCTTTATTTTTCAACTTTTAAAATAATAATATATGCACATTCTAAACATTTGATTTGAAGTTATAGATTTTCTCAATCTTTGGGTTTTAATTAGAGGTTGAAGTCAAAAGGCTTTTAAATCAATTTTATATTGCAAAATCTAGCTCATCAGTTTGAAAACACACTGGAGTCTCTAATGTACCCTTCCCTTCAAATCAAATTCATGAATGTCCACTCACTTACCAAAGTTTCCTACTAATTATTAATGTAAAATGAGTTAAATATCCTTATCACTAATAAAAAAAAGGACCTAAATACCCTTCTTAATTTTCAACAACCATCAAAAACTCCGTTTAGCTGAGATGGTAAGAAGCCACTCGTGAGTTTGAATTTCTATACACCCCTCGAACAAAAGGTGGCTATTTAATGATTTCACGTTTTAAGGTGGGAGAGTGTTAACATGGTTTTTAAACTTGTCTGAGACTAAGATGTATTGTCTGAGTTAACTCGATATCAAAGTTGAACGAGATCAACTCACAAAGTCATTTTTTGATCGAGATTAATGACTCACATTCATTTTTTTTATTTGACTCACGAGATATTTCAAACGTATCGAAAAACTCGTTCGAGACGACTTGATATCGGACCTGGATGAAATGAGATGAAATACCGAATTTAAAAACCATGAGAGTTAGTGGTCCAATATTTGGGTCAGATAAGCCTGCTACCACATGGATCACCTTGTTAAAAAAATAAAAATAAAAAATAACTCCTTTGATTTTCTCCCCCATACCAAATGGTAAAGGGTTTGTCTAAATCACAAAAGGAAAAAAATATATATATATATATATTTTAAACCGTTCAAGCGGTTGGCTTGCATGAGTTTTCAAATAATGAAATGATCGGTTATCATCATAGTGAGTCAAGCCGTCAGAATTTTGAAGGAACCCTCATCGTTATAAGACACGTGGCATTTTGAAAATGTCACGTGTAATCTAATGGAGAGGTTTTCTTCAAAATTTTGAAGCTCGTACCCGCGTCAAAGTGTTCCCCCCCACCCCCAATGACAGACCAATTCTTAACACCAAAAACGTAAAAAATTAATTAGAACCGTTCAAATCGGTTGACTGCATTAGTTTACAAATACTGAAATGATTGATTATCATAAGACAAGCCAATGAGTTGACCAATTCAAAAAGGAAACTCTCTCGGCGGACTCCGATTCCGTTTCGAATCGTCCGATTTGACTCGGAATATTAGTCCAATACACGTGGCAACATCTTATTGATTCATCATCAGCTCAGCACATAAAATTTCCTAACAGGAAATCTCTTCTTGTTCTCCATGGTGAGAGATATCAAAATAATGGATCCCCACTTAAAGGGCCCACAGAGGAAAAAAACAAATGATAATGATTCGTGACATATGAATAAATCGAACGGTGTAGAAGCATCTAACAGGTAAACTATACTGCAATAGGAGTTATCGAAATCGAAGTAATCAAATTAATGAAACTTACAGAGAGTGCGGCCTGACCGCTACCTGTGCCAACGTCCCATGCAAGGTCATGGTTGGGGGTTTTGGAAGCTATGAATTGGAAGAGATCGGATGGGTAACTCGGCCGAGTCTCAACGTACTGCTTCGCTTGTTTATTAAACAGATCAGCCATTCTCTCTCTCTCTCTCTCTTAATGTTTGTGATGATGGTATGCTTATTTCTTTTATATCTGATTTCTTCCTTTTATAATGCTTCTGAAGAAGGATGTTATTAACTGTGAAGCACACGTATTAAGATAGGGTGTTGTTTTATACATAGGGCTCTATGTTTTTAAGAATATTTGAGATACCCTCCTATCTTTTCAAATTGATGAAATGTCCACTTTGAACTCAGTCTTTTATATTAGACTACTAATTAAAAAATGATCTCAATGCTCTCATCTCTACCTCTATGCTAGAAAAAATGAAAATTCCCTAACACCAATCATCTTCAACCCTTCAAAATTAGTTGTCTTTCAATCTTAAGATTTTATATACCTCAACCTTCACTTGGTAGAATTTGAAGATTTGGGTATTTAAATTATTTAAAATTAATTTAAGAATAATAGACACTATAAGGGGAATTTAGAAAGAAGAACCTCCTATAAGGTGTATTAAGTGATTTTTCATTCAGAAACTTAGGGTAACTCAAATATTCACCAAACTTGGAGGGGTATGTCTAAATCACCCAACACTTGACCACCAAGTTTTGGTAGGTGGGGGGGTGTTTGTGGCCTTTTTTGCTTTCTCTTGACTTGGGTTACGTTACGGCTGACGAAAGATATTTTGTCTCTTATTTCTGTCATTCTTTTTGTTACTGTCGATGTGTGCTTCATTCGACCACACCCGACCCATTGCCAGCCCTATTCATCACTCTCGAATTCAAGATCTCCAATATCTGAGTCTTATAAAATTAGAGAGCTGCTTTTGACACGTCAACTTTTGCTTACTACACCCCAATTTCTTAAATTATTTATCCCCCACCCCACTATTCAAACACTATAAAGGTTTGGCTCAAATTGTAGTCTAAATATTACAACATTCAAATAATTTCAATTGTTGTTTACTATTATGACTAGACTCACATAGAATCCTAAACCCCAAAAATGGAAATCTAGCAAAAAAAAAAATAGAGATGGCATTGATTGGCATCCCCACTTTTATTAATTTTATTTTTTCCTTATTTTAGTTAGGTGTAATAAATAAAAGTTGGGGTGCCAATAGAAGTTCTCTAAAATTAATCAAAGTGAATTAAATACCCTCATCTTCAATTTAAGCCTAAAGCTCTTGTTTTCCTTTTTACAACCAGTCATCTTTGAATTGAGTTTTCTGGTCAAAACCCATCATCTTCAAATTCTATAAAATAAAATAAAAATTCATATTTTCTTTAATCTATTCAACCTTATTTGAAATCTATTATTTTTAATTTAATCCTAGTCACGATAGTAAGAAAGTTTGAATTCAAGGAGTGGTTGATTCGGTTAATTCAAATAAAATTGGGAAAGTTTTAAAAAAATTCAATTTTTTTTTGAAAAGTATGATTAAGATTCGAGAGCCTCTTGATCAACTATTTGGGCTTGTCTTCCTCAGGTCAAGTTAGAACTCATAAATTTAAGAGTGTTAACATTTTTTGGATGGACGAGAGGATAATATTGTTCTTAAGGGATTGTTTAGAAGATTCTCTATAGATATTATAGAAAATTTCAAAAGCTTAAGGCTATTGTTAGCCATCAATTATTTAATCCGTCGTAAATCAGTTGTTTAAGTGTATTCACGTTTTGGGTGGACAATAATAAAATAATCTTGTTCTTAAGGGATTGTTTAAAATATTCCATATAGATATTGTGAATGATATTTTTGGTAAGGCCCCAAGAATGGACACATGGAACCTAGGGATTCGTGTAAAAACATAGGATTTGAGTCAAGGTGAAGAACTCTTGGAGTAAAGATTAATACTTGTATCCTTATAATTACGAAACGCCTAGGTCATTATCCTAACCAAGGTTAATTAATAGAATCTCGGAAGGTCGGGACACAACATAGGACACTATGGAAAGAGTGTCAACCCAAATCCCAAAAAATCAGGAATCGAACGAACAAAAATCAAGTTAAGATTCTTCGAATCTGGAGGCATATTTGATACCTAAAAAGGAGGAAAAAATAGAGGCATGATTTTGAATAGGTACATTCAATTCCAACATGCACCTTCTAAAATATGATAAGGATTGGATTAGGAAATAGGATCTCATGAGATTTGAGGGCTCCATCGCTCTATAAATACAAAGGCAACGACACTCGAAGGTTTGTTTTTTTACCCTGCAATGTTGTTCTACGACTTTTATCTTGAATCTTATTTGGGCATTAGAGATGTTGTGTTGCAGGCACACTTAGGAGCTTAGTACATGGAGATTTCAAGCCGTCATCATAGATGTTAAGTGCTTCAAAATCTATATTTTCCTGTTATTTCCTAAGACACTTAGCATATTTTCTAACTCATATCGTTGGTTTTGATAATGAAAATCATACATATCACTTAAATCATTACATTTCATATTTTATTAGTTAATTGCATAAAATTTTATCATTATTGAGAATCATAATTACACGTTGTATTTTTGTAGATAAATCAAACAAAGTCTAAAAGTCAAGAGTGGAAAAACTACCAAAGTCAAAGTCAATGTCAAGTTCAAAGTCAATGTCAAGATCAAAGTATAGTCCAAGAGATCCGAAGTCCCAGATCACAAAAAGATTGATAGAAGCAAGTTTTTCTAGAATCCTAATAGGCTACATCATACTATTTTGCCCATAACTTTGGATTCACTTATCAAATTAAAGAGAAGTTAAATGTGTTATAAAATTGATTTAGAGGAGAATAAATTCCTATTTCACGTAAAAAGGCCAATTTATATATTTTATTGGTAAAAAATGAAAGACAAGTCATAGACTCCTACTGTGTAATGTTTCACCATTCTGGAAATAGAATTTGATTTGAATCTTAGATTGAGATAAAGATGATTGGGTTGGAAACCTAATTAAAGAGGAACAAAAGTGGATTTCAAAATTCATGGATAACTCGGACATTCTATGAGTGAAAACATGTTGCCAAAGTAACCCCAATTTCTTCTATAAAAAGACTTTTAAGTCCTTAGTGTAGACACCTCATTTTTGCCTAGGTCGAGTCCGAGAGCAACAAAAACATTCCAAAAATGGGCTCCTACCAAGGTGTTTTTCAAGAGGCTTCAAAGCCCACCAATTGAGTAGCCACAAGGCCAAGGGTATTTTTAAGCATAGCTAAGCCTGACTCTTGACCAGGCCATTCTCTAAGTATGGCTGAATTTAACCCTTGGCTAGGTTATTTATTTGGCTTGGCCGAACCTCACCTTCTACCAACTTTAAAATTTTTCAGAATAAAGGTCACATTTGCCAAGGCATAGTTTTGAGTAAGCTTTCCTAAGTCAATTCAGTTAGGCTCTTACAAGCCCACGTGAACTCGAACATTACTTAAAGGAAATAACTCCTTAAACCCCTTTCTTAATAACTTATTCTTCAAGGAATCCTCCTCAATTACTTCAATACCCATGTATTAATTCATCTCTATTTCCTGACCAAGGTCCTTTCGTAAATTTCTCATTTCTTCTATAATTGACTCAAAGTCTTCATTTGCCCCTACTTAGGTTAAATTACTCTCCTAACCTTGATTTATTGAGTCTTATTAGGAGTAATTTACTCTAGTGCCCTCAACTTTGATCATGATTCAAAGATAATTCAATATAAATTTACCAAATTCAAGAGGTTAAGACAATTTTACCCATCCTCAAGAAGTCTCTAGACTTCATAAACAAAGACACTCCTATCCCTTGGTTGTTAAAAGCCTAAATAGGTAGACAATCTAAAATACCCAAAATCTAAGCACCAATTTACATGCATTTGGCTTGATTCCCTTCCAATTGACTCAAATCTAAAAGTTTAGAACCACTCTACCCCTTTCAAAGAATCCTTAGAAATTATTAAATTTTTACTAATCTATCACTTAATTATCTTGATTATTTAGACCCATGGGTGAGTGAAAGACCATCATTGCCAAGTTGATGAGGGTTAAATATAATCATTCTATAGGATTTTCTTATGAATCATGGGAAGTCTAGGTTTTAGGACCAACTATCCCCAAAGGTCTCCCAAAATCTTATAAATATGAGACTTATTCAAGGCAAAGAGGGAAACTCAATTTGGTGACTCAAAATTCTTGCAAAATCTCTCTCCAAGCTCTCAAGCCTTCCACCATTCCCAAAATTTTGTCCAACTAGCCTATCAAATAAAAAAAAAAGGAGAAGAAGAAGACTAAGGTGGGAGAAGCTCTAGTATACACCCCCTCTCTAATCCCCATTCTCACCTCCTTTTTCTTTACTTCAATGTTCTCTATTTCAAGTTCATTTTAAATTCTTGTTTAGTAATGTAGATTTGCATTTCTTAATCTCAAGGTATGGGGGTAGAAAGTAATCCATCTTTGAGGTAATCTTCCCTATAAGTCCTCAATAAGCTCAATGAGAGCATTAGAGCATTGTTCTTTTTTATTTAATTTTCTTGCAAATTTTAAATTCCTAGTGTAGATATGTGATTTTTGATTTTGAATATCACTTCTACTAAGGTTTGGAGTTGCCACCATTCATTTTGTAAGGGGTGTGAATGGTCATTTGAAATATTTTTTTTTTCGAACTAGTGTTGTTTTAGCATTTAGTGACTCTCATTTGAATAAGGTACCAATCAACTTGAGATTGGGGTAAGCGGCTTGATTGGAGAAAAGGTAAGGTGTTAGGCACCCTTTTCTCCCCACTAAATGGTGGTAACCTCAGCACAACTCGATTATTTTTGAATGAAAATGTAAAATAAAATAAAGAACCACATGTTGATGACTTGTACCCTAAGTAGGGATTTACTATCGGCTTTAGCTTATAATAACCATCTCATTGAAGTAGATGATCCTAATGGGCATTAGCTTTGAAAACAACTCCTATTTGAAAAGTGTTGGCTATGGTTACAGGTACATTCTTATGAGTCGAGAAGAACCTGAATGTCGATTGCCTCAAAACGATTTGAAGGTTTAAATCGATTTTCTTTTGAAAATGGTCACAATCCCTCTACTTTTAACTGAACCAAAATTTTGTTCTACTGAAGATAGATGAGGAAGAACATTATATCTTATAAGCTTTCTAATAATAAAAATTAAAGAGATAAAGGGGATAGTAGAATAGGGATATGGAGAGGGTAGAGAGAGATGGGGGATACGTGTTCCTTTGACCCACCTTGAAGCTTTAAAGATTTTCTTTATTTCCTTCCTTCTTCTTCTTCTATGTTTTCTTCTTTGAGTTCTTAGTAAGATATGAGAATGTATTTTTTATTGATGTGAAAATGTGAAAATATAGTAGAACAGAGTTGAGAGTAGAGAGGTGAGTTGAAAGTAGAATCATTTTTTAGTTCAAGACTTGGTATCTATTTTGAAAGGTGAGGGGGGTATTTATAGGTGTGGGAGGTCATTTTAAGAATATAATAGGATGAAGAAATAAAATAGTAGAGAATGGCATGGGATTTGAAAGTGGGGGGGTGTGAAATTTAAAGTTGGGATAAGGGTGATTGTGTAATGATGATAAATGAATAATTTTTTTGTCCAAATGATTTGGATCCTACCCAATCTATTTGGGTGAAGTGTTTGGTGAGGTGAGATGATTAGTATTTGGTTTAAGAGAATGAGAGTGTAAGGGAGTGGTTTGTTGATTGAGTATTAGGTATGTTAAATGGAGATGGTGTTTAAATTAGAAGAATGAGTTGTGTAAGAGGTCAATTGATTGAATTTTATGAGGATTAAGGGGATGATGACATATGTCAAAAAGGGATGGTGAAGTGAGGTGATTAGATGAGTTGATTGGAGAGAAGAAGTATTTGATTGGAGAAGAGGGATGTGGGTTTGGTTTGGTTTGTGGAGATGGATTTGTAAGTAATGATGAGGGTAGATTAAAGATGGGTATGGGTTCAGATGGGGGTAAATGATTTTTTAGAGAGAGGTGATGTGGGTAGGTTAGGAAAGGGTATGAGTTGAAATGGGAGTAGATGATTTGTCAGAGAAATGTGATGGGGGTAGGTAATTTGTTAAAGAAAGGTGATGGGGGTAGGTTAGAGAAGGTCATAGGTTGAGATGATTTTTAGAAAGAGGTGATGAGGGTAGGTTAGAGAAGGGTATAGGTTGAGATGATTTTTAGAGAGAGGTGATGAGGGTTGGTGGTTTGTTAGAGAAAGGTGATGGGGGTAGGTTAGAGAAGGGTATAGGTTGAGATGATTTTTAGAGAGAGGTGATGTAGGTAGATGGTTTGTTAAAGAAAGGTGATGCGGGTAGGTAGTTGGATGAGGGAGGTGAGTTGGGGTAATGACATGTGTCCTCTTTGATGATCAAAATGGTGATTGGTTGATATGGATAATGGTTTGTGGGTTAGGATTATAGGTTATGAATATGATTTGGATTGATTTGGGCTTTGGTGTGTTGGGCTTGGATTTTTAGGAGGTCGTAGGTTATTTGGGATTTTGTAGGATTTATTTAAGGATGAGGCTTAATGGTTGGTGGTTTTTAGGGTTTGGGTAATACGGAATTAGGTTTAGGTTAGGTTGGATAAGGTGATAAATAAATTTTTGTGAGTTGAGGGTTCGTGGACTTTAAACGGGCTTGGGGTAATTCGATTTTGAGGGTGGAGCAGTGAAATGAAGGCAGGTGGTGGGTATCCCAAGTCTCATTCTAAATTTATTAATCTTTTTAGGGGTCTTAGGAATCCTCGGATTGATCAAAATGCCACGTTTTGACGAAGTAGGCTTTTTTAGGCCCATTGACAAAATTTTTTAGAAAATTCGATATTTTTTGGTCTTTTCAAGTGGGGACCTGTTTAGATTAGAGTATCTACAACTACCTTTTAGTGCAGGAATTACGTACAAAGAATAGATTAAACCCCTATTTGTATGAACCAGAATATTTTGCAAAACATAACTTGAAAACTTCGAGTGTATCGTTGACTTTTGTAGAAAATGATTATCCAAACACCGGGTTTGACAGGGTTTTGCCTCATTAATTCCTTGATCTTGGTGGTACGGAGCTCGTTTGCGATATCAAATTTGATGAAAATTTGATGATTTTTAAAATTTGAATATTTTCTCGATCGTGTTTTGACAAATCGTAACTGAACACATTTTGAAAGGATTTTTTTTGCGAGAGGGTTAAGTGGGATTTGAACAAATTCGAGTTTACACTTTTTTTACCTAAAGTCCTCTTGCAATAGGGTTTGATTGAGGCTATGTTGGGGTGTTGGGTTCCCGAACTCAACATTTTTTGTTTTGGGGAATACGAGATGACTACCACAATTGAGGAGTTTGAAGTGCTATTGGGCCTTGAAATGTCAGGTGTAGTAGCTGTTCCGCCTTTGCAAGAGGGTTATAGAGGTGAAGGTTTCGACTTTTTGGAGATAAATCGTAAGTTTTTGAAGATTTTGGATAGTGGATCGATTTTGAAGACAATGTCTAAATTTTTCTTGATCGAGCGTCTTATGGATCCCTCGAGGCCGTTGGTTTATTTTAATGCCCTCACTTTGATAGTAGTGCGTCAACTCTTGTTTTCGGGTAACGGAAACATCATGAACCTCTATTTCATTTATGTGATACAACTAGTCTGGGAGGGGCGTTGGTTGGCTCCCATGCTTTTGAGTGAGTTGTACAATCCCTTACGACATGCTTGTTTGGTCATGATAGAATTTTTTGTGGATGCGCTCCACTTCTGCATGTAAATTTCAAACTTAGCATAAATTTACATTTTAATTTTACTAGTTTTTGAGAGTTTTAGAAGGCTTCTCTTTTTGTAGTTTTCATTCATAGATCATTTGGCTTTGATTGAAGTCATTAACCGTCCGTTTTGCATTAATGTCGACCTCGTGCTCATAATGTCGAGAGGAATTGTTCCCTTGGTCTCGCATGGTAAATAAGAATGGTTCATTTTTGTTTGCAACCTTGATGATGTAGTAAAATGGGTCAGTGCCTTCTAACCTCGAGGTCTCCCGTGTTGCATTTGGCAGGATCCGTTTCCTTGTCTTGATTGGTCTTCATGGGGCGACTCATTATATGTCGCTTCAGGTTCTTCGTCAATTTGGCTATGACCAAGGTGTGCTTATCCTTGAAAATTTTGGCGAGCTGATTGGTCCTTTATCAACCACACTTCTAAGTCGACTCGGGAAATAATAGAGTCCAGTTGAGATTTTGAGTCAATCCATTCAACACACCTATTCTTGTCCTATTAGCATTGGATTCCTGTCTGATTTGATCAAGATTATCCCTATTTCATTCTCTTTTTGATTAGTTGCTCCGTCAAAACATATTTTCCGACTTGGTTTTTCGTCATCATCCTCAATCTTAATAAGTAATATGACTTCGTTAGGAAAATTGGTCTTTAATGGCTCATAATCAAGTAACGGGTGCTCGACTAGGTACTCGACAATGGCTTGTCCCTTGATGACCTTTTGAGTGACATAGGTGATGTCAAACTTAGATAACAATAATTGTCATTTCGCTGTACGACCTGTTAGCGCTGGTTTCTACAAAAGGTACTTCAAGGACTGGCAATAAGGATAGTTGAGTAACTGAGCAAATAGTGGCGTAGTTGTTGATATGCCCAAACTAATACACAGCAAGTCTTCTCAAGTATTGAATATTTCTCTTTGTACTCAGTAAATTTCTTGCTAAGGTAATAGATGGCTTGCTCCTTTCACATTGATTCATCGTGTTGCCCTAGCACACACCCCATTAATGTCTCTTACACTGAGATATACATTAGCAAAGGTTACCTTAGAGTATGAGGGACCAATACTAGTGGGTTGAGCAAATACTGTTTGATCTTGTCAAAAGCTTCCTGATAGTCTTTGTTCCACTTCTTTAGCGTGTCCTTTCTGAGTAATTTGAAGACTAGATAGGTGTGAGTTGAGTAATGAACCGGCTGATGTATTATATTATTCCCATAAAAGCTTTGATATCTCTATATGAAATAGACACCTTTATCTTGAGGATATATTTGGCTTTTGCCGGATTTATCTCAATACTTCTTTTCTTGACGATGAATCCTAGTAGCTTGCCCGATGTTGCTTTGAATACACACTTTGTTGGATTTAGCCTTAAGCTGTACTTCTTTAATCAGTCGAACAATTTCTTGAGATTTACCAGATGATCTTCTCCTATACCAGACTTAGCGATCATGTCATCTACATAGACCTCCATTTCTTTATGGATCATGTCGTGGAATAATGCAGTCATTGCACGTTGGTAGGTCGTTCTAGCATTTTTTTAGCCCAAATAGTATGACTTTGTAGTGGAAAGTGTCTTAGGGTATGATGAATGTGGTACTCTCCTGGTCTTCTTCTACCATTTTTATTTGGTTATAGAGTAAGAAACTACCCATGAATGAGAACATACCGTGTCCTACAATATTATCGATGTGTGGTAGTGGGAAATTATTCTTAGGACTAGCCTTGTTTAGGTTTCGATAGTTAATACACATGCGTACCTTCCCATCTTTCTTGGGTACTAGGACGACATTATCTAGCCACTCAGGGTATGTAGAAACTGCAAGGAATCTCATTTGGAACTGCTTAATGACTTCATCCTTAACCTTGAAGGTCTATTTTAACTTCAATTTTCTTAATTTTTTCTTGATCGACTTGCTTTCGAGAGCAATTGGTAGTTTGTCGACGATAAGATCTATGTCTAACGTAGGCATATCTCTGTATGATCATGCAAATATGTCTTGATCATTATGTAAGAGTTAAAACATTTCCTTATTCTGCTGTTATGTTAGTGAGGCTCCGATTTGGACGATTCGTGGGTCCTCTTCGGTACAAAGATTGATTGAATCTATATCATCAATGTTTGGCTGAACACTTTTCTTGTGACGTTCTACTAAAGTCTTTGATTTCTTTAGACGGTATTCCATTTCGTCCTTAGACTCTTCTTTGATCCCCATGAGGTCAAAGTTGAGTTCAAGATCAAAATCATACTCGTCCCTTTCAAACTTCGTTCTATCTAGGTACTCATTTAATTAAAGATAAATCCCTTGAAAGCTCTTTTTATTTTTATTTTTGGAAAATATCTATTTTTTACATTTTGAAATAATTTTTTTTTGTTTTTTTGTTTTTTGAGATGTTTTTTATTTTGATTTTTTATTTTTGAGGAATATTTATATTTTTGTTATTTTCTAGATATCTAAAATAAGAAAAATAATCATGCAAATTCATTAGTAAAGATAGGAAGCCCTCAAAACAGTCTTTCCCCAAAGACAATAGCTCGTTATAATCCTTGGGTAAATTAAAATTTTCTAATGATATATTTTTTTGAGACTTCAATAGGTCAAAGGGAATTTTTCCCAGTTGTTCAAGACTTCCCTTTCTCTGACGGGGCAGATAAGGTGGGAAAGTGATTCTTTTGGTAGTTTGGAGATGACTATTACCTCCGATTGACTATTGTTAGGATGGGGTAAGGTTCCTCCTAAGCTTGGTGGGATGATGATTGATGCCCAGTCGATACTGATGGGGAAAGGTGATTTATTCTTTTCACTTACAATGACTTTCATGTTTGCAGGATCTCCCAATGTTTCTTGTAGACTTTCGTTGGAATCCCCATTCAACAGGACATCTATGCCTTCTACGAGGGATGGTCGAGACTCAACAATCGAGTCTTCTTGAATACATTTGGATTTGAAAGTTACTGTTCCCGACATTCTTATTGGCTTTGTTGGTAGTTGATTTGATAAGCTATTAGGTCTGACTTGTGATTCCAGACGTTTGATTCACGATTTTACTTCCTTAGTAACCAGAGTTCCCGCTTTTTGTTGTTCATATCCGATATATCCTTTTCTATAGATCTGAACCCAAATCGAAATAAGGAGTATGTTTCTTTGCTACTATCAGAGTAACTTTCCCTTTTCCTCATGGTCCTAACTCTTGTTTGGGCCGATAACCTACTTTCTTCAAAACCTGTCCGATCATCAGATTTGCCCTTGATAATTCTACTTTTACCTTCTCTTTTCCTTTTTTGACGTGGTTAACAATAGTGAATTGGTAGGAATGGTATTATGCTTTATCTTTTATCAGCTCTATGTCTATGAAAGGAACGTCCGGAGCTCTCCCAGTCGGTATTAGGTTTTCTACTAAGACATATATCATCATCTGCCTCCTGATAAATTTGACTCTCTGGTGCAAAGAGGAAGGTACTGCCCCTATAATATGGATCCATGGCTTGTCCAGCAGCAAGTTGAATGTCTGATAAGGTCCCAATAATTCGATTTTGGGACCGTAAATTTACAAAGATTATTAACGTTTAAATGTTAGTTCCTATAAATAATAGTAAATTATATTAATTTTCAAAATTAATGAAACTAATGAGAATTCTTATTAATTGCAGGTAAATAAAGCACATTTGGAAGTCAACAAATCGTGTAACAAGCTTCATTACAATGTACAAGCAAAAAGAGAGCAACCAATAAAATTTGATCGCGTTCCATCGCCAAGTCACCGTGTGGCGGTGGCATCCTAGTGCTCCACGGTGATCTCGAGGAATCTTGCTTCAAGATTTGTGTTGAATGTCCTAGAAGGTTTAGCCGTTGTAACTAAATGATTCTTTTGAATCGAATCATCCGAAAAGTCGACCCAATAACCCGATTACGAATGCTATAAATTGAGGGGTTGTCCCTAGAAGAAAGGGTCCCTTTTGAGTCTTTGATTTTCTCATTTCCCTCCTGTAATTCTTTGTAATTCTCTGTAGTTTCTTTAGTTTTTGAGAGATTCTTGATTGTAGTGAGAGGTGGTCGGGTAGTAATATTTGGAATTTGGTGAGTATGATAGATGGTGAGATCAGCCATTCTGAGTGGTAATCGGGAATTTTGAGGCGAGTTTGGGTATATTGGGTAATGGTATTAACTGTTGATGTCTCTGGTTCCTTCATTAAGTGGATTCTGATCTTTGACCCGACATAAACTATCAAAGTTGATGGATTAAAGTTTAGTTCTTAAAGAATGACATTTACTGCATGATCACTTCCCCGTCCATTGTGGGTGGGTAGGGGATTTTGATTGATGTTCTACTACTGAGTGAGATTCGTTGGTCCATATAATATAAAAACCTTTTTATCTAACAAGTTCTGTACCTGATATTTGAGTTGCCAACATTGATCTGTAGAGTGCCATGATGCACCCATATAAAATTCACAAAACAAGCTAGGGTTGTACCCTGGTACTTTCGTAGCTTCAGGATTTGGTGGTCGTTTTGTAAGGTACTTTCCCCTGAACAAGATTAGGAGTAATTCTGATAGTATTATTGACAATCTGGTGAATACTTTGTTGACTCTTTTAGGCCGTGCATGTTGGTTCTGTCCATATTGTGGTACCTGTTGGGTGATTGGTAGAGGGTTTGCTCGGAATGGTCTTTGAGGTGCAGAGATCCAGGCTAGTGGAGGTATTAGAGCCCATGAATTTGATGGAGTTTGTGGTCTCTATGTTGGTGCAGGGATGAAGAAAGGTCGGTTGGCTTGTACGTTGTTAATCTGTGCTTTTTTTATCTTCTTTCCCAACGACACTGGTTTTCTCTAAGGAAGGACCCTTGTTGCTGCCCCTAGGCTTGTGAAGTCAAATATCAGATCGGTTCATATCTTGTCCTTGACCCAATCGGCTATTTGTACTAGGTTTGCAAAGGTGCCTGTAATGTGTCCCACCAGATGAATATAGAAAACATGCCCTAATGTTGAAATGAACGTTGTGTTCATTTTTTGTTCAATTATTGCAGGCCTTACTTGTGAAGCAGACTCTTGTTACCTCTGGATGTACTTTTTTACCGTCTCCCTTTGTTTTCATGTCATCTTAGTCATGTCACTCTTATCTAAACCCACATTTGTATTGAACCGGTAATTGTGCTAGAATATTTCAACCAAGTCCTGCCAATTCTTGATGAGTGTATGGTCCAATCCTGAGGACCATTTGAAGATTGGCCCCGTTAGATTTCTTTAAAACAGCCGTACTAGTAGTCTGTTGATGAAATTATCATTGTTCTTCCCACCGGAGTTAATATTAATCTTACTTTTACCTTAATTATGGAGTAAATAGGGGATCGAACCCAAGAGAAATGAGGAGTAGAGTTAAGCTAAGAGAATAAAATTTGAATTAACTAAAAGAAATTAAAACTGTTTTTCTTTGAGAAGATGTAAAATTACTAGAAAATGAACTAAAGTAAATGATGTTAAAAGTAAGTAAACGTATGAAATTAAAGCACCTTTGGAAGTGAATTTGCCTAGAACATGTTGATGAGCAATTCCTAGTCTCTAGCCTTTTTATAACTCAATCATAAGGATTTGGTGTTAGTTCTTTAGATCGAAAATTTTAGCAAATGAAATCAAATAAGAAAATATAAACAAAATAGAATTTCTTCAAAACTTCCTACTACTAGTTATTTAGTTTAAGTATACTTTATCTTGATCTAATCTAAGCATAAAGTATTTATATTAAGAATAAAAGGTGCAATAAATCTTAAAGAGAACTCATAGGTATTTTAGATAAAAGAAAGACATGAAATTAGAAACAACACAAAAACTTGCTCTAGGCTTTTCCACCCTCCAATGGAGGGGAGCTTAGTCTAATGTCATTGCAAGAGATGAAAGATAAGAGATGAAAGAACTTTTCTTCATTTCATGGAGAAACTTACAAATTTTTCTTCTACTATTTCTTACAAGACTATTTAGCCAAAAAGAAAATAACTAGAAGATAAAAATATAAAAAATAAGAGAATAAGCTAAGAGCCTTAGATTAATGGAGTCTTGGACAAGAGAATCAAGAGGGGGGGAGAGCCTCTAGAGATTAATGCTCCAGTTATAGAGAAAAATGTGTGTAAAAGAGTCTAAAAGTAGCCTTCACTTTTCTTTACATAAAAAGATAAAAGATGAGAACATGAGTTAAGGATTAAGGCATTCTAAAGTGGGCCTAAATGCTTTTGCCTTAAGATTTTGATTCCAAAATGTTGATTTTCTGCACAAGAAACACACGTAATTAGATTTATCTAATAAATAAATTTATTTATGTATAATTAAATTTAATTAACATGCAATATGATGTTTCGAGACTTATTATGATTATTACCTTAATATAGAGAAATAGGGATAAAAATAAAGATAAATATCCAGGAAATGTGAGTATAATTCAGTGTTTCGAGACGCTTATCACCTGTCATCCTTGCCATATTGGCACATTGATCCACAATACAACTTTTGATGCGATAAAGGACACCTTACTTTATTGTATTTCTCAAATTCCAAACACTTGAACTTGGCCGGCAGTTGTGCATTAGGATAAAAGTAGAGGTTCTTATACCAAGTTTTGCCCATGGTGTTGATGCCTTTGATTATCCTAATTTCTTCTTGAAGGACTCAATTTGTTGGGCCATATTTTCGTCTGTCATACTCTTGGCCTCTGTGGCTTTATACTCACATTTGTCATCAGGAATGACCATAGGGAGTGGTCGATTCTACGGAATGTGGAGTGGGGGCCCTTTGTATCCTAGAATAATGGGTGGCAGGGAGGTTTGCGACTCTTGTGAAGGTTATTCAGGGAGATCCTGATTTGACCCTGATGTATGGTGTTCTACCGTCTGGGCTTGTATGAAGTTGGTATTGGCTAACACGATGCTTAACATCTTTTCTTGTCGCTCAATCGTTTTCAATAATGTTGCGATCCTTGCATCAATATCTAACATTTCGGTTACTACAGGTTGTGGTACTTCGGAGGTACTCATAGTGGTGGTTAGGGATCTGAGGAAATACGAAGCTCATCTAGCTGTTTATATTTCTTTCGTTTGGCCACCTATGGGTACAAAAGACTAAGCGTTACTTTTTGTTTACAAAAAAGGAAAAATACATGACGTTTTATTAGGTTGGGTCAAGTTATTTATTACAAGGTAAACGATTTTTAAAGAAAGTTATTCGGTGTGGAGTTGGTATCAACACGAAGTTGGATTGCATGTTTTTGAAAATAATTATATCAACACGGAGTTAGCATTAACACAGAGTTGGCATCAGCACGGAACTGATATTAACACGGAGTTAGCATCAGCACGGAGCTAGGTTGTGTATTTTTAAAAAATAATTACATTAGCACGAAACTGGCATTAATAAGGAGTTGACATTAGTACAGAGTTAGGTTGTATATATTTGAAAATAATTACATCAGCACGGAACTAGCATCAATATGGGGTTGGCATTAGCACGGAGCTGGGTTGCATATTACATCAGCATGGAACTGGATTGCATATATTTGAAAATAATTACATTGACATTAACACAAAGTTGGATTAATGGATTACATCAACATATGACTGGTATCAACACGAAGTTGGATTTATTTGAAAATAATAGATTACATCAGCACGGGACTAGCATCAACACGGAGTTGGATTAATTTTGAAAACAAAAGGGTTACATTAGCACGGGACTGTAGACACCCCATTTTTGCCTTCACCTGATTAATCAACTCGTCAACCCGATCGCTACGATTCGCAATGATGGATGATTATTTCAATATTTTATTTGTTACTAGATATATTTCAGAAATTCAGATGAGGTATCTCAAACTAATAAAATTGTAGAAACCACGCTAAGTTAGGAAAGTGTAACCCCAAAAACATAGAAATCATCATTTTGCAGACAAAAAGAATCTTTTCGAGAAAAATCACTAAAAAAATGATCAAATTATCAAAATACCCTTAACATCAAAATATCCTTAGAGCCCCCTTATACTTAGGAAAATCCATTCGAATACATAAAACAATAAAATGAAATCAAATAAATCATTTTGTCAATTTTCACTAAATTCGACAAAATCATGAAAATGCCCCTCATAAGGGTTGACAATCATTTCACACTAATTTTTTTTATAAATAACACAAACCAATAACCCTATTGAATTCCTTACGAAAAAATGATTCCAAAATATCCCGAAACATCGAAAATCGACTTGAAACGCAAAAGTTCTATTTAAGGGTAAAACGATAATTTTTTAATTTTTAAAATTCAAAATTAATAAATAAAATATTAATTAATATAAAATAAAATCCTAATAAAATTAATTTAAAAATTTGAACCAAGTCAATTTAATAAAACTTAAGTCAAAATCCTAATCTAAAGAAATCAAGTCAATCTTATAAGACTTAAGTCAAAATCCTAATTAAAATCCTAACCAAGTCAATCCCATAAGACTTAAATCAAAACCCTAATTAAAATCCTAATCTAAAGGAACCAAGTCAATCTCATAAGACTAAAGTTAAAATTCTAATTAAAACCCTAAAAGAAACCTAATCAAACACTAACTCTACCTAAAAAACTCTATAAATAGAGAGCTTCCACAACCTAATTTCGTAGGTCAAAATAAATCATACAAAAAGTAGGTCAAAAAATCTCATTAGCCTTCCCAAAACCCTGATTTTGAAGTCCTAACTCCCTACTTATCATCAAAGCCGCAACTTTTACTTAAAAAATACACAAAAATCTTTCAAAAATACCTAGAAATCCATCAAAAAATTTAGAAAATACTTAGATCTAAGAAAGAGGTGCTTCATCTTAGAGATCCGAAGCAAATCCAGTGATGGAGAAAAAATAAGGAAACTCGTACAAGGACGTTCCCCGCTAGTACTAAGGGAACAAATCATTGTGAACATTTATGTAAGACCCCGAATTTTCAACTCATATCTCGATAAAATTAAATGGTGAGATTTAGAGGAAAATATTGAAGGAGAGACTTAAAGTAAAATATTCGAATATTGTTATGATTAATTTCAAGGAAAATCAACTTCACCATTAAATTTAAAATGATCGAAATATATACGTTAGCCTATAAGCAAGTTTGAATTCGAGTTCGGATGAAAAAATTATAGAATCCTTGAATTTTGTGTTGGGTGGGACCCAAAATAGTGAAATTTTGTTAGAGCGAAAATCAAGAAAATTTGACGTCACCATTAGATTTGTAGTGAAAAATTATTCGAAATGGAATATTCATTCTCCACAATTCGAGTCCGAATAATCAAGTTACGGTCGAACTAAAAACGATGAGAAGAAAATTACAAATATACCCTCCTCACTTTCTATTTAAAAGAAAATTTATTTTCTTTTATTCCTTTCTCTTCTTCTCCATCGAACCAAACGATAGCCACTCTCAACTCAAGGGTTTCAACCCATTCCCATTAAGTTCTAGCGCGATCGAGATCGAGTTCGAGTTGAACTTCGACGAAGAAGGCAAAGTTGTCAGCTATGACGAGAGCTACAACTTCACCATCTTTGGTTGTCTATTCTCGTTCGTTTTCCCCATCTTCCATAAAAAACCAACAACAGAGATTTTGATCTTACTCATTTAGAGTTCCACCTAGCTTGAAGAAGAGTGATCCATTGTTGTTAGGGAAGGAAGGACACCTCCATCGAGGGTTTCGCAACTAACTCGACCGTTGGGCCCCGAAATCGTTTCAATCTCGAGTCCTTACTGCCAACCTTTAATTTTCGAGTTAGTTAAGCGTGTCCGACGACCACAATCAAGTAAGGGACTTTTAATTCTTGTTAATAACTTTAGATTTTCGAAATGTGCATTTAGGTTTTGAAACAAAATTTATTATTTGCATTTAAATCGTAGAAATTGGTGTTTGACTTCAAATTCATGGTAGAAGTAAATATTTTGATTATGTTTTATCAAGTTTTAACTATAAACTCATAGGTGGGTTGAATGATTCGAAGAACGGATGAAAGACCCGAAGAATGGATTGAAATAACCCAAAAATTGTGAAGTTCCAGTTCTGTCGACAGATGTCGTCGGTCTCACCGACACATACAGATGAGCATTCTGTCGGTTCCACCGATAGAATCAACCTTCTGCCGTCGATAAAATCCTTCTGTCGGTAGGAACCGTCAGTTCTACAGACAGAACAAGCTTCTACCACCAACAACATTTTTCTGAGTCAGAAACAGACTCTGACTCTTGGCTTGACTTCCCCAGCGCCTATACTTCATTTCATTAAAAACATTAAAGTAAATGTCATCTTTCCATTTACTTTAAGTTCTTTAATGAAATTAAGGTTTTACCCCCCATTTCGAATAATAGGAATGGTTTCGAGATCCAAATCTCAACAAATCTCAAAGGATCAAAATCCAAATTTTGGTTTCAAGAACAAAGTAGTTTTTGACGTTTTCGACAAAATTTTAAAATATAATAACTTTCGCATTACTTTGAATTAGACTACAAAAATTATATGGTGTCAAATCTCGTGATCAAGATTTTCATTTCTAAAAATCCGTTTTCAATTTTGAGAACTTTAAAAAATTGAGTTTTCGACACTTAGCCAAATTTTTACCAGCTTTCCTTGTTTTTAACAGCTTTGGTCCCGTACATCGTCGGGACCTCGTTTTGAATAAACTTTGATGGTTTTCGATGGAAAGATCAAAAGTGACTTTGAAAGATTGAGAATGAATGGTGTGATTTGAAAAGACGAAAAGTGAGAATGTCGAGAGAATAAAAAAATGATATGATCGATAAAATGTCAGAGTCATACCTGAGAGGTGACGTCTGCATTTTACATTGTATGCTGTATGTACGTTGGTGAAAGGATATCCAGGTTATTAATGAAAAGGGTTGTATGTTTATTTAAGATTATGTTAGCGTATGGGTGGCCACAGTTGCATAGTAGGAACTGGATATCCATTCTCAATCCTATTATGTTAATTTCTCTTTTCTTTTAAATGAAAAACAAAATATATATATGTAGCTATTTTGTGAAATGTTAAAGGGTTTGTGAATGCCTGAAAGGATAGTGAGTCACATCATCCGAAGGGATGCACTATCCTGGGATGTACGGTAGGGACCACCAAGCTCATACATGGTATAGGACGCCTATGAGAGTGGAGTCACAACTGGAATCCGGGTTCATTCCTTTCTTATATTTACCAGTGAACATGTATTGTAAATGTGGTCGTATATGAGTGGAGTATTATTTTGGGAATCACATGCACGCCTGATAGGCATAGACGAAGATGATTGGTCAGTGATCATTAACAATCTAGTAGTAGTCAAACGTTCTGACACATCGAAAAGAGACCCATTGTTTACGGTTACGTTAAATGGCCAGCCTGAGTCAGATAAATGGTCCCGCAAGCGTGGTAAACAACGACCAGCCACAAAATTAGGAACTACAATGTTATTGAGGAATATCATGTCCCAACTGGGAGCGATTCAATCGTGAATCACAACGCTCAAATTCCATTACTCCACCATTTGTATTATGTATCTGTTGTTATATTTCAAATTATAAACTGAAAAGCATGTATATTATTTTAATGTTGTCAACGGTATTTGCATAAAATGGAAAATGTATAATGAGTATGACTGATTGATGCTATGTGTAACTTTTAAACTGTTTAGTTGCTCATCCCTAGCTATATGTACCAGTTGATCATATTTTATTCTATAAAATCTTGCATGTATTAAAATGTTCAGTATGATTTATTCGATCATATTTAGGAAGGATTATTAGTAGGAATTGGTTATGGACTTACTGGGTAATTCTCGTTACTCACCTTTTTTTTCTTATTTTTTTTTAGTTTCAACACTTGCAATTATCGAGGCAGGCGTAAAGTCAATAATTGATGAGTGTCTAGTTGGTCAGAACGACGATAAGAGTTTATTGCCTGGTGAGCACTAGGGCTACATCTCTTAGTGTTGTCAGTTCCATCCAGGATGTATGAAATCTTTAGATTGGGAGTTTAGGCCTATGTTAGAGTGATAGTATTTTGGTAAGCCTGTATATTACTAAATCTTCCGCGCTCTAATCTACTTACATGTTAGATGTAATTAGTCTTTCGCTGTTAAATTCCTATGTTTGCATATGTATATACAAGTTTTATTATATATTGGATTATCAGGTGTTGTATTCTGTTAAACACTAACATATTAAGAGAAGGCCATGCCGAAATTTTGAGGTGCCACCTAGTATCTTGAGATTTGACATTGGGATTTGTGTTAGCATTTGGCGGGACGTCACAATTTAGGTATTCTTTTTTATTTTATTTATTTATTTTTATTTGTTTTAGGTCTTTTAGCAATGTAATCTATTTTTTGAAAAATAGTAGAGATCGACATTTGCAGGGCAGGGTTGGTGCCTAACACCTTCTAACCCCGTAACGTTATCCTCGAACTTAGTTTCTTTTTGTAGATTAGTGATTTTTATCCATCTTGAGTCAACACTCAATTCCTTGACCGTAATAACTAGGTGGCGACTTCCAATCCTCAAAAATCAAAAGCGGATCCGCACACCCCACGGATCAAGGGCGCTTTCAGGGACTAGCACCAACACAGAGTTTTAATAATTTTGAAGACAAATAAGTTACATTAGTACGGGGTTGGCATCAACACGGAGTTGAAAAATATTTTGTAAATCAGATTTTTGTGAATAGAACGAGTTGAAAAAACATACATAATTTTTTTGTTAGCTTTCAATTCAGTTATTTGAAACCAAGATCGGCCAGTCAGATCCCTAGGGAAGAGGTGGCGCACGATGCTTTCGCAAAGGCACTCTTAAATCATCTCATTTCCTTGAATAGACATAGTCATTCTTAGGCACTGACTTTGATCAATAATTGTAATTCGTGCTTTTGAAAGGATTAAAAAAAAATACATTTTATTGGAAAATAATTGAATTCATTTGAGTTGATCGATTGATTGTTGACTTTGTTGGATCCCGTATAGATTATGGACTCAGTTCGTAATGGATACGGGTCATGGACCTGATTTGGGTGGATGCGGGTCGTGAATCCGGTTTGGGTGGATATGAGTCGTGTACTCAATTTGGGTGGATGTGGGTTGTGGACCCATTTTGGATAAGTACGGGTCGTGGATCCGATTTAGATGGATATAGGTTATGGACCTGGTTTAAATGGATACGGGTCAGGAATTCGATTCGAATGGATATGGGTCATGGACCCAATTGGAGATGGATACGGGTTGTGGATCCGATTTAGATAGATATGGGTCGGTGACCTGGATTGAAATGGGTACGGGTCCTCGTCCCAATTTGGATTGGATACGAGTCGTGGACCTAGTTTGAAATGGATATGGGTCGTGAATTTGGTTTAGATAGACATGGGTTGTGGACCAGATTTGGAATGTGGGTGGTGGGTCCTACTTGGGTTGGACCATAAGATCGATTTGATTTGAGAAAAACCCTCTTTTTTGTGTTTATTTGTTTTTTTTAAATGGTCGATGAGAGTTTTGAAGGTACTAAATTGCACTTGTCCTCGAGTTTTGGGGTCGATTAGTTGGTCGAATGACTCCTCATGGTTGTATGGAGCGTAATGGGTGCAAAGTCTTAAACTATCTCGATTTGGCTTATCGAGGGATAATTTGTTTTTTTCTTTTGTTTTGAAGTCATTGGCTAAAAAAATCTATTTTAGCTTTCCAAAATTTGAGATTTTTGTTGTTGTTAAGGGTGGCATTGGTGCTTTAAACAACAAGTGGGAGTTCTAGTCTGTGTTCGTTCCATGTTCCAGATTCATAATGGTTCGTGTTTGGAGCACGGACAGAAGCAACATTATCTTATTCGTGCTTTAAGCATGGATGAGGCATTTATTATTCTGTTCGTGCTTCAAGCACGGATAAGACACATTTTTGGTTATCTATATTATGAGCACGGACCAGAAAGAAATCCAGTTCCTAGATTTCATAAAAACTAGATTCTTGGTCCCTGTTTTGAATGTCCCTCACTATTTTTTGTTGTTTTGAACAAAATGCAGCAAACATATCCTCTTCTTTTACCTAAGGGGGAAAGCAAGAAAATGTAAGAAAAAAAAATCCTAATCTATACAAGGTTGCCTTCGTAGGCTTACAAGTTGGATTTCAAGACCTGAATGCACTAAACAAATACAACTTTGCTTTGGGGGTCAATATAAACTCGATAACTCGTGTCCTAACTCATCTAATCGTGCACATGCATGCGACTAATAAGTGGGTTTATGGTTACCTGATCTTCAAACCTCGATGCATATTGGAGTACACACATCATTGGTTGGTGATCGGATTTCATGTGTTCATCCCCAACACTTGAAATAACGATCTCAAGCCTAGAATTACTAGGCATCGGGGCTAGATATATTGAAGGATTCTTTTCATTCATTCATTTTTTTATCAACCCCCATACAAGTATGTAATGAAGAAAGCATGCAAATCGATATTACAATATGAATATGTAAGTAAAAATAAAGAAAACACAAGCAACAAACAAATAATATTAGCTAGCAAATGAAAGTCTTTTGTTTTTTTTTGTTTTTTCAAAATGACCAAGTTGACACGAGGGTTGAACCTAGTGTCCCTAGTGGAGCCGCCAACTGTAAATGCATGATTTTTAATTCCTAATATCACTTATACTAAGGTTTGGATTCGCTACCATTTATTTTGTAAGGGGGTGTGAATGGTCACCCGGAATGTATTTTTTTTAAATAGTGTTGTTTTGGCATTTAGTGACTCTTATTTGGATAAGGTACCAATCAACTTGAGATTGGGGTAAGCGGCTCAATTGGAGAAAAAGGAAGGTGTTGGACACCTTTTTCTCCCCACAAAGTAGTGGTAACCTCACCACAACTAGGTCATTTTTGAATGAAAATGCAAAATAAAATAAAGTGCCACGTGTCGACGACTTGTACCCTAAGTAGGGATTTACTATTGATTTTAGTTTATAATGATCATCTCATCGAAGAAGATAATCCTAATGGGCATTAGCCTTGGAAACAACTCCTATTTGAAAAGTTTTGGCTATGGTTACGGGTTCATTCTCATGAGTCGAGAAGAACCCAAATATCAATTACCTCAAAATGACTTGAATGATTAAATCGGTTTTGTTTTGAAAGTGGTTACAATCCTTATACTTTCAACCGAATCAAATTTCGATTTATCGGAGATAGAGGAGAGGAAAATTACATCTTAGAAGCTTTCTATTAATAAAAATTAAAGAGATGAAGGGGATAGTAGAAGATGGATATGAAGAGGGTAGAGAGAGGGGGGATACATATTCTTTTGACCCACCTTGAAGCTTTAAAGGTCTTCTTTTATTCTTTCATTATTCTTCTTTTATGTCTCCTTTATTGAGTTCTTAGTTAGATGTGAGAATGTGAAAATCAATAGAAGAGAGTTGAGGGTAGAGTCTTTTTTTAGGCTAAGACTTAGTATCCATTTTGAAAGGTGGGGAAGGTTATTTTAGGGATATAATGGGATGAAGAAATAAAAAAGTAGAGAGTGACATGAGATTTGAAGGTGTGGGAGTGTGAAATTTAGAGTTGGGATGAGGGTAATTGTGTAATGAGGGTAAATTAATAGTTTTTTGATCCAAATGATTTGGATCCTACCCAATATATTTAGGTGGAGTGTTTAGTGAGGTGAGATGATTAGTATTTGGTTTAAGAGAATGGGAGTGTAAGGGAGTGGTTTGTTGATTGAGTGTTAGGTAGGTTAAAGGGAAGTGATGTTTAAATTAGAAGAATGAGTTGTGTAAGGGATTAGTTGATTGGATTTTGAGAGAGTTAAGGGAATGATGACATATGTCAAAAAAGGATGGGGATGTGAGATGATTAGATGAATTGATTGTAGAGAATGAGTGTTTAATTGGAAAAGATGGTGTGGATTTGATTTGTAGAGATGAATTTGTAAGTAATGATGAGGGTAGGTTAGAGAAGGGTATGGGTTAAGATGGAGGTAGATGATTTTTTAGAGAGAGGTGATGTGGATAT
Source organism: Akebia trifoliata (assembly GCF_017979445.1). NCBI lineage: Eukaryota > Viridiplantae > Streptophyta > Magnoliopsida > Ranunculales > Lardizabalaceae > Akebia > Akebia trifoliata. The sequence goes on from NC_141380.1 coordinate 22,998,650, forward strand.
GTTAAGGAAAGATATGGGTTGAGATGGGGATAGATGATTTATTAGAGAAAGATGATGGGGGTAGGTTGTTTGTTAGAGAAAAGTGATGGGGGTAGGTTAGACAAGGGTACGGGTTGAGATAATTTTTAGAGAGAGGTGATGTGAGTAGATAGTTTGTTAGAAAAATGTGATGAGGGTAGGTTGCTGGATGAGGGAGGTCAACTGGGGTGATGACATGTGTCCCCTTTGATGATCAAAAAGGTGATTGGTTGATGTGGATTATGGTTTGTGGGTTAGGTTATGACTTATGGATATGGTTTGAATTAATTTTCGCTTCTGTATGTTAGGCTTGGGATTTTGGGAGGTCATAGGTTATTTGAGATTGGGTAGGGTTTATTTTAGGATGAGACTAAATGGTTGGTGGTTTCTAGGGTTTGGGTAATATAGAATTAGGTTTAGGTTATGTTGGATAATGTGAGAAATGAATTTTTTGTGAATTGAGGGTTCGTGGGCTTTAAGCAGGCTTGGGGTAATTCAATTTCGAGGGTGGAGCGGTGAAAGGTAGGGAAGGTGGTGGGTATTCCAAGTCTCAGTCTAAATTCATTAATCTTTTTAGGGGTCTTAGGAATCTTTGGGTAGATCAAAATCTCATGTTTTGACGAATTGGACTTTTTAGGCCCGTTGACAAATCTTATCAGAAAATTCGATATTTTTTTGTCTTTTCAAGTGGGGGCCCGTTCAAATTGGAGTGTCTACACCTAGTTAGATGTTCTTACTTTATTTAATTCATAGTATAGTTTTAAATTCCGAGCATAGAGAGTAATCCCTCTTTGAATAAAATTTTATCTCTATGTCCATTAAATGCATACACTATTTGTACACACATCACAATATGTTTATTTAAAATGATTAAAATTTAAAGGTGGGGATCTACCTATATCTATACTTAACTCTCTAAGCTAATAAAAATAATACCAAAGATGACACAACTCATGCATCTGGTCCCTAGTCTTTCAGTGGTGGTGTCTAACTCATAGACACTTTTTAAAGGATAAACCAATAAAAAAAAATGCTCCCAAGTGAGCACATACCCCCTAAAAGTGATTTGAGATAAAAAATAGTGAAATCCAAGTGGATTCCCACCAAAATTCCAAGCTTACAAATAATCCAGCAATCATACACTTTGATGTATAGCTTGCTCATCATCTTAATTTCTCTAGTTTGTTAACCGAAATATAGTATTTTTGTTTCTTAACTTTCTCTATAATTCCATCTACTTTTGAAACACCAAAATTGAGTTTATTATTTCACCTATGGGTCAATATTGGTAACCATTTTTGCATGGGAGGGACAAGTACCACGTGAAAATTGAAAAAAATGACAACAAAATTTGTGTGCTTAGGACTGATGAATCTAAGATAACAAAATTCGTGATCTACAACCCATCGAATTTTGTCTCTTATTTCTAAATAACACTCTCTTTAATAAAGAACTGTAACAAACCATCTCTCAAACTCTCTCACTCTCGATTTCATCACTCGATCTCTCTCTTAATTTCTTTATCAATTTATCTCTTAATTTATTCTATCTTCTCTTTCAGCATTCTTTAAACCAGACTATCATCTTTAAAACAAATCAAACACTCTAAAATCGATTTCAAGCTTCTATCTCTCCCTCTCTATAAAAATCCTAACTTCGTCAAAATAGTACAAACCCTAATTTAAAGGTTTTTCTGCTCTTTTTGTTTTCATAGCAAAGCTCGTACTACAATCTCTCTATCTCTATCTCTACAAGTTAAGATTTGTCGGCTGAGAATTAAAAGGGCTTTGGATGCTAGTTTTTGAGGTTTTAAAGCCGAAATACTTCAGATCTATTAGCTTTAGTTTCATATTTCTCATTTCATTTTCTTTTCTTTATATTTTACAAAATTTGAGTTTCTTTGCTTGACTTCATGTCTTTTAGTTTCGATTTAACTTTTTTAGTGTTTTCTTCGAGTTCCAGCTTTTTTTCTTCTTATTTCTCTTAGATTTCTAGTTCAAATGAGCTATTTTGATGTTGATTTACTTGAATCCTTAGTTAAATATTTTTTTATATTATAATTTGAGTTTCTAGGATCTCCGTTATTGTTTATCAAAGTTCATTTCGTTTTATATTTGAGTATTTAGGTGTTATTTCTTATGATTTGACTAAGAGCCTCGATGATTTTAGCTTGGATTGCCTATTTTTGATGGTGGTAGTACGTCGTGATGTTGATTGATCGGTGATCATATCGATTTCTAGAATTTCATGTATAATTTGACATTCGTGGCTATTGAGACTCGAATTTATTTATTTTCTTTGAATTTCTATTGTCTCCTGAGTGGATCTTCATTTTTTTCTTCAAAAAATTATTTTTTAGAGTAATTTGAATTTCATATATAATCTAAGATTTCTACACGTATTCTGATACGTTTGAGATGTCTCGTCAAAAAAATTTTAAAAATGCACGTGGGGTATTAAATCTCGCTTGAAAATTTAATTGTCCGTCCATTTCGTTCATGTGTTTCGGTCTTGGACGAGTTTGGAAACCATGATATTCACAGCGCAAGGGCTAGAGCTTATATTGTCGACCTTAAACTCTTAAACGACGATAACAACTGTGCTCACTCCTTCAATTTCATAATCTTGAATGACAGCAACGCTGCTTCATTCTTCAGTCTCACCTTCTTGAACGACGAAAACATTTCTCAAGATCAATCCTTCAATCTCATCCTCTTGAATGATGACAACATTGCTCAATCCTTCGATCCTTTGAACTCATCCATAACCTTTCGATCACCGTAGCTCAATCAACAAGCTTTGATTTATTTATTTATTTTAATTTTGTTTCTTTTTAAATATCCAGACATTTTAGTGTTCAGATATGAACCATCAGAGGCTGTGTTACCATCTTTAAGAATTTGAGATAAAGGGTAATTTATAAACTGATAACAAAGGGTTCTGATCTGTCTGTGCTGTGAAAGTTCATCATAAACTAATTACACTCTCTCTTAAAAAGTAATTTGAGATTCTATTACATGTTATGGTATCTTATAGTGTGCCCAGTTTTAGCAAGATTTGTTGTAATGACATCTTTTTTACTAGGTTCATTTGTTTTTGGTGATGGCCTTGTTAGAAAAATAACAACCTCATGTTTCTCGATAAAGGACCTTTTGTGTGTTTGGAATTTACTTGTTCAACGCCACACGTAATTTCTTTTTTACAATGTGATCATATTTTTGTGCAATAGATCACCAAAATGTTTTAGGTGATTAAGGATTTTATTAGATTGCAATGAAATTGGTTAAGATGGGAAATAGACTAAAACATGGCGATATAGGAATTATATGTTTGTTTTAATGTTAATCTAATATGTTGCTTATACATTTAATTTAGATGTTCATTGAATTATTATTGATTTTTTTAATTCTTAATTATCTTATAATTACTTAATTTTATTTTAATGTTTGTAGTCCTCAAAAGTTAAAATATGTCATTTGATAGTTTCTGTACATATAAGGGCAATATGGACAATTTGTTAGAATCCAGCAGCTGGATATTGTCAAAGAAACATCAATTTCAGGCTTTTACTTCAAGTCCAATATTTTTTCAGCTTTTTTAACAAACAAGTTTTTCTAGGGCAGTTTTCGAGACTCTAAGTAGGCGTTTGGATAGGACTCCTTGGCTACTTCTGACTCTTGCGGGGAGTTAGAAGTCGTTTGGATGCGTTTGTATGAACTACTCTTTCGAAGAGTTACTCCGCGCAAGAGTAAGAAATTACTCTTTATGAAGAAGTCAAGAAAACCTATTTCTCAAAACTCTTCTTGCGGGGAGTCAAAATCTAACGGTTCGTTTTACCAAAATACCCCTAACTTTATTAATTTTCTATGAAAATATTTCTAATTCATTTGCCCTTAAATCAAACAAAAGAAACATTTATTAATATTAATTTTTTTTTTTTAAAATTTGAGTATAAGGGATTTAAACACATTATATTAATATTTAATATTTAAAATATTATATTATATTAATATTATTATATTATATTATAATTAATATTTATAGTTAAACACATTATATTAATATTTAATATTTAAAATATTATATTATATTATATTAATATTTATTATATTATATATATTAATATTTATAGTTAAAATGTCAAAAACAATATAGTTTGAAGGCATATTATGACACTAAAAGACAATCTGTCAATTTTTTTTTTAAATTTTGAGTATAATGGATTTAAACACTTATATTAATATTTAATATTTAAAATATATTTATATTATATTAATATTTATTATATTATATTATATTAATATTTATAGTTAAAATTAAAATGTAAAAAACAGTATAGTTTGAAGGCATCTTATGACACTAAAAGACAGTCTGTCAATTTTTTTTTTTTAATATTATGTCAAAAACAGTCAGTCAAATTTTTTTTAAAATTTTAAATATAATGGATTTAAACATATTATATTAATATTTAATATTTAAAATATTATACTATATTATATTAATATTTATTATATTATATTATATTAATATTTATAGTTAAAATGTCAAAAACAATATAGTTTGAAGGCATATTATGACACTAAAAGATAAAAAACAGTAACTGGTATAATATAAGGGTATTCTAGTCTTTTTTCTAGAAGTCATGAGAAGTCAGTATGGTTCCCAAACAAACTTCCAGCACAAAAGTACTTCTGCCAGTACTTCATAGAGTTGATTGCCAAACGCCATTTCTGCACATAATTACTTTTCCAGCTCCTCCATAGAGTACTTCAGCTCCTGTTCTTTGGAAGAGTAGTTCTGCTCCTGGTATCCAAACAGGCCCTAAGCTTTTGCTTCTTCCAGATACAGAAAGTTGAAGCTAAAGCTGCAAGTTGTAAACAATTAATAGATCCTAAACCTGAGTGGTAAAAAAAAATAGGAAAATGTTGTGGGACACTGAAATTGACATCAATTCGCACATTGCTGATGTGGATCTATGTACGGAGCCATAAATGCTTTTCATCGAGATACAAGTGAAAGCATCTATGATTTTGTACTCCCCTCCATGTCAACGATGTGTAATGTCAATTATAATGTTACTCCAACACGACTCAAAAAAGTATTCTTGAAATTAGGGGTGGAGCCAGGATTTTCTTGAAGTGGGGGCAAACTTTAGTTAGTTGTATAGTTGAAGAACTTGAAGATAAATGGTTTTAAGGAGAACTTAAGAGGTTTTTGGTTAGAAGTTGAAAAAAAGATATTTAGGTCATTTTCAATTAGTATATGAGAAGGCATGATCATGAGGAAATGTCATCAAACAAAAAATTGAAAAAGGGGGGTCAAATGAGGAGAGAGGTGAGGATGTGGGGACAAGTGGGGCATATAATTAGTTGAAAATATAGGGGTGTTTCAAAGTTTTGTGTGGGCAATTGCCCCCACCAGCTCCTTACTAGCTCCACCCTTGAATGCAGTTGCGGATGCTCTAGCTAACTATGGAGCGGATGCCAAAATATCCTCTATTTTTGTAACACCGAGAGATCTACCTGATTATGTAAAATAGCTTTCATTGGAGATTACGTGGTGATTCCTACAATTCAATGCATATTATAAGAGTTGTGCTGGAGTGACCTCATGATTGTACCTCATATTGCACATTCCTGATAGGGAAGTGTGCAGGAATCATAGATGTTTTTTCACTCAAAACTCAATGAAAATCATACACTTCCACATCAGGGATGTGCGACATGAGGTATAATCTTGAGGTAACTTCAGAATTATTCGTATTATAAACGAATAAGCCTTTTTCTAAGTGCGTTTTATTTTATTTTATTTTATTGTAATACAAAAAATTTCTTATTTAGTAGAAAGAAAAAAAACCACATTTTTGCTACATTTTTGTAATGACCCTCCCTACAGGAAAATCTACATATCAATTAATCAATCCAATTAAAAAATCTAAAAACAGAGTAGGAAATACAAGGAAGGTAAACTACGCCATCAAAGACATGAATCAAAATAATTTTCTCATTGGAGTTAAAACTTCCTATATCTCTACAATCATATATTATAAAAAAAAAATATATTGAAAAAAAAAGAGAGGGAAAATGGTAATATTTTGAGCATAATTTATTGTGACTCATATGAAGGGAAGAAAACGTTGGATTTCAAATCTTATGATAAAAAGGATTTTAAGTACAAAATCCCTAATCAAACTAATTTTTAGTGTATACCAATGAGTGGGTCAAGCATTCATAGGGTATGTGAGTTCGTGATCAAGGAGAATTTTCTTTTACGAGAATCTGTTGCAGGACCAATTTTTTTTTTTCCGATGATTTAGGCATCCCAGGGCCCTTTCTGCGGCATATGAACGGGCATGGGCTGTGACTGATGCCGGTTATAATTGTTGATGTTAGCATAGTAATCACTCTGCTGTGCTGATGATGGACTGTCCGGTGCACTCATCCTCTCCCCATTATATCCAACCCCAATAAATTGCTGCACCACCAACACGGACACCGTCATTGCAAAGTCGGATGACGCGAGTAGGTCTCCTATAGGACCCAACTCTGCGCACTCATCACTCCAATCAGTTAGCCCAGATATGAGAGGTGGTGCCATACCTTGTCCTCTGCCAACTATATATAGATCATGTATACTATCAATGGATCTAATCACCCCTAGTGTCTCTTCGCCATTGTTAACCACCTTTTCTTTGTACACAACAGATTCATTAGTAACATGCTTGAGCCTAAATTCATTCAAGAACTCATCATCCATCTTTTTTTCCTTTTCGTTATTAGTTATCACGGATAGAACACCATGATCATTTCGTTCATCATTACGACGAAGTGTGATTTCCATTGCTTCGTCCCCTGGGACAAAATGTAGAATAGTAATTGTATTGCCAGGGTGGTCGGTCATCCTAGATGCGTATGCTAGTGCTTCACGATCATCAGGTCCACCAAAGAAGAGAACCACTATATGATGGGAAATATGGCTAGTAGATCCTCGAGTTGACCCACCAAGACCTCGATCAACAAGTATGCCTACAGAACAAGGAGAGTTAGTCAAGACATTTTGATTGACTGTACAGAACGCAGGGTTGGTTGCTTCCATGCTACCATCTACGGTTTGTTGTTTATGAAATGGTAGGATGATGAAAGCTACACGTTTATCCTCAGCAAGATTGCATATGTCTTCATGCATGGTGGAGTATGGGGAGACAACAGTGAGGGCTTGGATGGATACACCACCCGCATGTTGTTCATAGTTCTCAAGGGCACCAATGATGTGGTCAGATTGCACTTGTGTACTGTTGCGTGCTGGACGGCCAGACTTGCGGGTGTTGTGGACAATGAGCATGGCTGAGGCACGACCAGTTAGTTCGACTAGGTGGAGTGCATATACATAGATGGGGGATCTCTTGGAAGGATGGGTGCCTTCCAAGAAATTGATTATGGCTGGAACATTTCGAGGGGTGTGGATGCAAACTAACATACGGAGCTCTGCATCAGGCTTGGAATTTTGAATCGTTCTGCGCTTGTATGGCATAAAACGTTTGGCAGGCTTGTAAATGGCCGTTACAGCTGGTGTGATGGCGCTTGTTGTGATGACCGCAACAATAACCATGATTGTAAAGTATTCGTCAGTCAACACCTATCACAAAAATTACATTTCAATATATTTTATAGAATGTGCGAAAAAAAAACTTTTATTGCCAAGCAAAGTTTCATGACAGCACTCCATATGCCATCCAAAAACATGATATGCATAGCGATGTAGATCACAAAATTTTAATAACTTTAAAAAAAATATATATTTTTTTCATTGTTAGATTTGAATTTTAGATTTGGGTCTCGCTGACAATCCATTTACCTTTGATCAGGTCAAAAAAAGGTTTTTTCTTCTTTTCTCTCTCTCTCTCTATATATATATATAATTTTTTTTTAAAATTTGATATAGGCTATCATGAACTACAGAAGGCTATGATGTTATTTGACCAATATGGCAATCCATGCTGCCCAACAAACTTTAGTAAGGATGAAAATGAACTCACAAATTTAAAACTAACACTTGACCATTTTATTTATGCGTGATATTATGTATGTTTCTAAGAGGGTATAAGGTAGACAATCAAACCAACAGGGTTCATTATGAACCCAACTGGGTATGTATTATATAGACCAATTTTTAAGGGTGGGAGCCTAACTAAGTCGGTCTACAAATATTTCGAAAAATAAAAATAAAAATAACTCATTCCAAGAAAGAGAGATAGGATTGTTACACTTTGGTCCTTTCCGACATTGAGAACGATCATTTCAATGAGGCCTTTAGTGTTCATGAGCATTCCGAGTGCAGTTCCTTCACGAAATGGTATTTGATAATAAGCAGAAACAAGAAGAGTACCAACAACCTTTGCACCAAAAGCCAAGATGATGATTAAAAATAAAATCATCCAAGTGGTTGAATTTTTTAGTGTCGTCACATCAGTCTTTAACCCACTACTAGCGAAGAACAATGGCAACAACATGCCTGATACAAAATCCTCCAATTTCTCAATCAACGCCGTCCCAAATGGACCATTAGGTATCACCAACCCAAACACAAATGCCCCAAAGATAGAATGTGTGCCAATTGCATCAGTGATGAATCCACAGACCATAACACCAGCCAGTATCAAACATATATGCAAATCACTCACGTTCTCTCCCTCTGGTGTACGTCCTATGACCCATGAGATCGTGGGACGAACAACGAAGAGGCAGAATAACACAAATACGATACTTGAGATTATAACACCTATAGAGGCCCATGAGCTTCTATGGGTCTCGGATAGTGCAATTGCGAAAGCAAGGAGGACCCAAGCACACATATCATTTATAATAGCCGACGACATAGCAATCTTCCCTAGATCAGTATTGAGGAGTTTTAGTTCTGCAAGGATTCGTGCCAGAACTGGGAAAGATGTTACTGAGAGTGCTACACCTAAGAAAAGAGGGAAGCTTCCATGGGCGTTGTTGTCATTGTTGTTTAGAAGTAAGGAGGCAAAGGCACCGATGATTAAGGGACAAATCATACCAGCAAGAGCGATTATCAAAGACTTTCTGCCAGATTGCTTGATCACAGAGAGGTCCATCTCAACACCAATCAAGAACAAGAAGTAGAGGAGTCCCACGTTTGCCATTGTCTCGAGCACTATTATACTCCTCAAAGGGAAAACATATTCGGAAAAATTTGGGATGTGTCCCAAAACAGATGGACCAAGTATCACACCACCCTATTATTTCACAGAGTACATTGCATTAGGCATATGTCATTGAGCATGCTTTTAAGATTTAAATTTTAAAAGTCGAGGGAATACTGGACTGGATCCTCTGTAGTACTTTGTTTGTTGTATTGTTCATGAATGGTTTGAAAGATCCTCACGTCAACAAAACAATAAATAATCCACACCGTTTAAATTTGGGAGATGTCAATTATTCAAGATAGGGTCATTTTGATTGTAACTAAAAATAATTTCTATTGAGCCCTAAAAAAAAAAAAAGAGAAAAAAAGAAAAAGAAAAAGAAGGAATTGATCTATGCTCTGAAAACTAGAGGACCGTCATATAACTGATTTTCAAAGTGACCATTCTTGAGTGTTTCAAAACCACTGCATGGAAAGTATAGGAGAAAAGTACTACAAAGGATCTACTCCTGAGGAAAATAGGTCTCAAATTGAGGTTTGGGCTCTTTCATTCATAGGAAAATGCTAGCTTGGCCAACAGGTTGAGGCTCTCCATTATCATGACTGTTTGGATGAAAGGGATTCCCAAGAAAAATATATTCCCTTATAAAAAAAAAAAGGGTATTCATCCTAGAAGACTGTAACTAATCTCGAGGAAATTTTTGTTTTTTTCTTAAATCGGAATGTGTTGATGGAGAGCCTCAACTGTGGGTTGAGGCTAGAAAAATCTTTCCTCATCATAGTATTCGAGAATAATTCGGCCAAAGAAAGTTTTGGAAAAGTAGGTAAAAGACTATAAAATCCGGAAAACATCGAATAAATTAAAAAAAAAAAATAATAGTTTTAAGTATAAATCTAAAATCAATCCTAAACCCTAATATTTTTAACTATATTACTTAAACAACAGATATGCACACTGTTTTATAAATTACCGTTTTCAAGATTAAGATGACATTTTGGTAATTGTTCAATTTTCATGTATGGATTTGATAATTTTCTCTAAATAGCTTGTTACTGAGAATCACAAACAACAAACACTTCTATTGATGTTTAACATTCTCCTTTAATTATATATATAATAATTGCCATCATTATCAAAGTCTTGTACAAAGTAAAGATGAGGATGGGATAAATGAATCATGTTCCTTCATTCCAAGAACAATGATTTTCTGACTCCCCCCATACTATCTTGATGTGGCACTTCGTAGAACCATAGTTTTTTCTTGGGATACACAGCTGCACATATTTATGGGCATGTGTAATTATGTATCCCAAGCAAAAGAATCTATGATTCTATGCACATGCCAGTTAAGAGAGTAACATATGTCAAAGGGGAGAGTCAGATTATCACGACTATTGAAATAATGGTCGTATCTTCTTTCACTATCCTCATCCACTTGTAATTTTGATTCTTTCTCTCTCTCTCTCTCTCATTTGGCAAAGTTTGGATCTTTGGGGATTGTTTTTTTTTTTTTTGTATGTTAGAGTATGTCTTGTATTTTCTAAGAGTTGTCAGTATGCTAGAGGATGATTGTAATTATTTTTGATGGAGGGACCATTTAATCCCAACTTATATATCGATTAAAAAAATATATTAAATTTAAGAATAATTATTTATGATGATCTCAGAGATGACCTTAGACTGATGAAAGGGCTTGAAGATGATGACAAGGACACGTGTGAGAACAACTATGAGAGTTAACTGCAATAGAAAGAGGGGAAGAAAGTAATCCAAGGTATTTTCATCAAGCCATATACCTTTGGTTGTAGTATTTCTTAGATTAAAGCAAATTTTAAATTCCATCCTCGTCACTGTTATATTCTCTGTATGTGCAATTATTTTGTCTTCTTTAAGCAAATGTGAGAAAGTTCTAGAAGACGAGGAAAAACGTGAGGAGATAGTTCAAGAGTGAATGATTGAACGACCTAAAAATAGCTAACATGACTAGCGATTACTTTTGTCTTATTTTTTGTGGATTGTACAAGAGAAGACTATTTCTGCTTTTGTTGTGGTGTGTTGACTTGGTAGTTATTCCTTCTTTTAGGGATTGTAGCTAGGGATGTACATTTGGGTTCATTGGAACTGAAATGTTGACTTTTGTTAGGACGTACATTTTACTGTCACTCGAAACCCGGATAAAAATCAGATTGAAATTAAGGATTGAACCCATATCAAATCTGTTTGGGTTTGGACTAAACCGAATCCACGAAAAATTGATTCAAGTTCGGTTTTATCCCAAGACCAGATCGAACCTGGACCAACCTAGGATCGAAAACCAAAAAAATTGAATTTTTAATATCCCCCCTCCCCTTCAATGGCCAACTCGAAACCCGAAATTTGAAAAAAAAATGAAAATTTTTTTGAAATTTTTTTACCCAAACACCCCCCAATACAAAAGGAATTATTAGCGTTTTTAAACTGTTGAGAGGGGAATGAGAAGAAATATTATTATTATTTTTATTTATAAATATGCCAAAATCATTTCATTATTTACTACAAATTCTCTCAATCTCTTTACTTTATTTTCATAATTTTATAGTAAATTCTCTAAGGTCTTTATCAAATTGATATTTATTCTCAATTAATTTGATCATCATGTGATCAATAATCTTCTACATGGCAAGTTCAACATCAAGTCATCATCAAAGTGATCAAATCATCATCAAGTGATCAAGATCAAAGTCATCATCAAGTGATCAAGAATTCCTTCTACGTGGCAAGATCAATTGATCAAATCAACACGTGGCATGATCAACCAATCAAAATCAAAATTTTTGACATTAAGGTGTATTGGTTCTAATTTTTCTTCTTAATATTATTAGTAATAGCTGCACCTCCCCTTTTTTATTTTTTCTCTATTTCCAAGTGAAATCTAATAAGTTTCTATTAATTTTAATTTTAGTGTTAATTTTTATATAATACATTATTAAATATTAATATTGATGATTTTCAAAATTGTGATGATCCTCAAAATTTTAATATTGATTTTAATTCATTACTTACGAGGAGTTAATAATAAGGCAAAACCATTTAATCCTAATCCTCATTTCTAAAAAAATCGAAAAGATTTCGCTTCGAGGCAGGTAACATTTACATTAATAGATGTTGTAAATCTGGAGAAAAGTAAAATGTAATTATTGTGGTAAAATTTTAGCTTATTTTAATATGTTTACTAGAACAAATACAATGAATAAACACATAAAAAATAAGTGTCCAAGAAGAGAACGAATCGATATTACTCAAAAGCTACTTAGTTGATCAACGACCGACGAAATAAGCACATGGTCATATGATGTCGAAAGAGCTCGACGAGAAATCATTAAATTTTTTATTCTGGAAGAATTACTATTTTTAGTAATTAAAAAATACATTATAAAGAATTTATTCAAAAAATATATTTTTCTAATTTGAAAAGTTTTTCTAGAAATACATTGAAAAAAGATGTAATGAAAATGGTTAAAAATAAAAATAAAAAATTATTACAAAATACAACTAACAAAATATGCTTAACTTTTGATTTATAGAGTTTACTTCAAGATATACCATATATGTGTGTTATGACACATTTTATAGATGAAAATTAGAATTTTCATAAAAAAATTATATATTTTTCTTTATTAAATGCAAAATATATTTGTTTAGTGATTTTTTAAACTTTGAAAAGTATTTTATTAGATTATAAAATTAACAATAAAAAATTTATAATTCCATTAGATAATGCAGTAGTAATAATAATGTCGTAACTTACCTTAAAGATGTTTATTAGATGAATCAATTTAAAAAAAGTTATTACATGTTTGTTGTGCAGCACATATTTTAAATTTAATAGTATAAAATGATATTCAAATTATAAATAATGTTTTTAAAAATATTAAAGAAATTATTAGTATTATAAGATTATCACAAATTAAAAATAATAATTTGAAGAATATTGTATACTAATAGACTTACCATCCACCAGATTATTATTACACGCGCCACATCGATGAAATTCCACCTATTACTTGTTACAACATGTGGTTTGTTATAAAAATTCAATAAAATTATTTTTATGCAAAGTTTGGATCATTAGGGATGATTTTTCTTTGTATGTTAAAGTACGTCTTGTATTTCCTAAGAGTTATCAAGTATGCTAGAAGATGATTGTAATTATTTTTGGTGGAGGGGCCATTTAATCCTAACTTATATATCGATTAAAAAAATATATTAAATTTAAGAATAATTACTTACGATGATCTCAGAGATAATCTTAGGTTGACGAAAGGGTTTGAAGATGATGACAAGGACATGTGTGAGAACAACCATGAGAGTTAGCTGCAATAAGAAGAGGGGAAGAAAGTAATCCAAAGACTTTTCATCATGTCATATCCCTTTGGTTGTAGTATTTCTTGGATCAAAGGAAACTTAAAATTCCATCACCGTCACTGTTATATTTTCTGTATGTGCCATTATTTTACCTTCTTTGAGCAAATGTGAGAGAGCGTTGGAAGAAGAGGATATACGTTAGGAGATGGTTTGAGAGTGAATGATTGAATGACCTAAAATTGGCTAACAGAATTGGCAATTACTTTTGTCTTGTTTTTGTGGATTGTACAAGAGAATACCGTTTCGACTTTTGTTTTGATGTGTGTTGACTTGGAGGTTATTCTTTATTTTAGGGATTGTACCTAGGGATGTACATTGTTGTGTGTTTAGACTTGGTAGTTATTCCTTCTTTTAGGGATTGTAGCTTGGGATGTACATACGGGTCTACTAGAACTGAAATGTTGGGTTTTGTTAGGGATGTACATTTTACCATCACCCGAAACCCGATTAAAAATCGGATTGAAATTAAAGACTAAACCCAAACTGAATCTGTTTGGGTTTGGACTTAATTGAATCAACGAAAAATTGATTCAAGTTTGGTTTTACTACAAAATCCGACTTAACTCGGACCAACCCAGTATCGAAAACAAAAAAATTTCGTAAAAAAAGTTGAATTTTAACTATCCCCTCCGTCCCCCTCAATGGCCAACTCGAAACTCGAAATTTGAAAAAAAAAAAAACCAAATTTGTTTTGAAATATTTTTACCCAAACACTCCCCAAATACAAACAAAATTATTAGCGTTTTTAAACCGTTGGGAAGGGAGTGAGGAAATATTGACGTTTTATTTATTTATTTATAAATATGCCAAAATCACTTTTATTATTTATTACAAATTCTCTCAATCTCTTTAATTTATTTTCGTAATTTTATAGTTAATTTTGTAAGGTCTTTATTAAACTGAGATTTATTCTCATTTAATTTGATCATCAAGTGATCAATATTCTTCTACATGGTAAGTTCAATATCAAGTCATCATCAAAGTGATCAAATCATCATCAAGTGATCAAGATCAAAGTCATCATCAAGTGATCAAGAATTCCTTCTACGTGGCAAGATCAATTGATCAAATCAACACGTGGCATGATCAACTAATCAAAATCAAAAATTTTGACATTAAGGTGTATTGGTTCTAATTTTTCTTCTTAATATTATTAGTAATAGCTGCACCTCCCCTTTTTTATTTTTTCTCTATTTCCAAGTGAAATCTAATAAGTTTCTATTAATTTTAATTTTAGTGTTAATTTTTATATAATGGATTCTCAAAATATTAATATTGATGATTTTCAAAATTGTGATAATCTTCAAAATTTTAATACTGATTTTAATTCATTACTTATGAGTGATTTTTAAAATTGTGATAATCCTCAAAATTTTAATACTAATTTTAATTCATTAGTTACGAGGGGTTAATAATGAGGTGAAACCCTCTAACCGAAATCCCCATCCCCTAAAAAAATTGAAAAGATTTCGCTCTGAGGCAGGCAACATTTTACATTAATAGATATTGTAAATTTGGATAAAGTAAAACGAAAAAAGTAAAATGTAATTATTGTGATAAAATTTTACTTTTTCTAATACATCTACTAGAATAATCATAATGAAAAAACACATAAAAAATACGTGTCCAAGAAGAAAAAACTCCATCTTACTCAAAATCTACTTAGTCGATCAACCACCGACGAAATAAACACATGATCATATGATGTCGAAAGAGCTCTATCAAAAATCGTTAAATTTTTTATTATGAAAGAAATACCATTTATAGTAGTAAAAAAATACATTATAAAGAATTTATTCAAAAATTATATTTTCGTAACTTTAAAAGTATTTCTAGAAATACATTAAAAAAAGATGCAATGAAAATGATTAAAAATAAAAATAAAAATAAAAAATTATTACAAAATACACCTAACAAAATATACATAAATTTTGATTTATAGACTTTAATTCAAATTATACCATATATGTGTGTTACGATACATTTTATAGATGAAAATTATAATTTATATAAAAATTTTATATATATATATATATATAGATATATAGATATTTATTAAATGCAAAATATATTGGTTTAATAATTTTTTAAACTTTTCAAAATATTTTATTAGATTATGAAATTAGCAATAAAAAATTTATAATTACATTATATAATGCAAGTAGTAATAATAGTGTCGTAAATTACCTTTAAAATACTTATTTGATGAACCAATTTGAAAAAAAAGATTATATGTTTGCGGTGCAGCACATATTTTAAATTTAATAGTATAAAATGATATTTAAATTATAAATAATATTTTTAAAAATATTAGAGAAATTATTAGTATTATAAGATTGTCACATATTAAAAAACATGATTTGAAAAATATTGTATATTATTAGGCTTACCATCCACTAGATTATCATTACACGCGCCACATCGATGAAATTCCACCTATACTTGTTACAACATGCAGTTCGTTATAAAAATTCAATAAAATTATTTTTTATGCAAAGTTTAGATCTTTGGGGATGATTTTTTTTGTATATTAAAGTACGTATTGTATTTCTTAAGAGTTATCAAGTATGCTAGAAGATGATCGTAATTATTCTTGGTGGAGGGGCTCTTTAATCCCAGCTTATATATCGATTAAAAAAATATATTAACTTTAAGAATAATTACTTACAATGATCTCATAAATGACCTTAGACTAACGAAATGGTTTGAAAATGATGACAAGGATACTTGTGAGAACAACCACGAGAGTTAGCTACAATAGAAAGAGGGGAAGAAAGTAATCTAAGGGTTTTTCATCATGCCACATCCCTTTGCTAGTTGTATTTATTGGATCAAAGCAGACTTTAAATACCATCCCCGTCACTGTTATATTCTCTGTATGTGCCACTATTTACTTTCTTTGAGCAAAGTTGAGAGAGTGTTGGAAGAAGAGGAAAGACATGAAGAGATGGTTAGAGAGTGAAGAATTGAACGATCTAAAATAAGCAAATAGAATTGACAATTACTTTTGTCATATTTTTTGTAGATTGTACAAGAGAAGACCGTTTCTACTTTTATTGTGGTGTGTATTGACTTGGTGGTTATTCCTTCTTTTAGGGATTGTAGTTAGGGATGTACACTGTGGTGTGTGTAGACTTGGCAATTATTCTTTCTTTTAGAGATAGTAGTTAGGGATGTACATTCGGGTCCATTGGAACTGAAATGTTGGATTTTGTTAGAGACGTACATTTTACCGTCACCCGAAACTCGGATTAAAATCGGATTGAAATTAAGGACTGAACCTAGACCGAATCTGGTTGGGTTTAGACTGAACTGAATCTTCAAAAAATATATTCAAGTTTGGTATTACCCAAAGACCAGACTGAACCCGGACCACCCGGACCAACCTAGTATCGTAAACCAAAACATTTCAAATATATATATATATATATATATATAATATATATATATATATAAATTTTTTTTTTTTTTTTGAATTTTTACTGTCCTCCCTCCCCCTCAACAGCCAACCTAAAACTTGAAATTTGAAAAAAAAAAATGAAAAATATTTTAGAAGTTTTTTACCCAACCCCCCCCCCCCCACCCCCCCAAAAAAAAAAAAAAAAAAAAAAAAATATATATATATATATATATATATATATATATATATATATATATATATATATATATATAAAAGGAATTATTATTGTTTTATATTCATTAGGAGGAAAGTGAGAGGGAATATTGATTTTTTTATTATTTATAAATACCCCAAAACCATTTTCATTATTTACTACAAATTCTCTTAATCTCTTTAATTTATTTTCATAATTTTATAGTAATTCTCTAAGGTCTTTATTAAATTGAGATTTATTCTCAATTAATTTGATCATCAAGTGATCAATATCTTCTACATGGCAAATTCAATATCAAGTAATCAAGACCAAATCATCATTAAGTGATCAAGATCAAAGTCATCATCAAGTGATAAATAATTTTTCTACGTGGCAAGATCAATCGATCAAATCAACACGTTGCATGATCAACCAACCAAAATCAAAATTTTCGACATTAAGGTTTAGTAGTTCTAATTTTTCTCTTAATATTATTTTAGTAATAGCTACACCTCCCCTTTTTTAATTTTTTCTCTATTTTCAAGTGAAGTCTAATAAATCTCTATTAATTTTAATTTTAATGTTAATTTTTATATAATGGATTATCAAAATATTAATATTGATGATTTTCAAAATTATGATGATGCTCAAAATTTTAATATTGATTTTAACTCATTACTAACGAGGGGTTAATAATGAGGGAAAACCTTCTAATTATAATCCTCATCTCCTAAATTTTTTTTAAGGATTTCGATTTGAGATAGGTAACATTTTACATTAATAGATGTTGTAAATCTAGACGAAAGTAAAACGAAAAAAGTAAAATGTAATTATTATAATAAAATTTTAGCTTATTTTAATACATCTATTAGAATAAACACATAAATAATATGTGTCTAAGAAGAAAACAACTCGATATTACTCAAAATCTATTTAGTCGATCAACCACCGACGAAATAAACACATGGTCATATGATGTCAAAAGAGCTGTAGTGGAAATCGTTAGATTTTTTTATTATAGAAGAAATAACATTTATATTAATTAAAAAAATATATTATAACGAATTTATTCAAAAAAATATATTTTTCTAATTTTAAAAGTATTTTTAGAAATGCATTGAAAAAAGATGTAATAAAAATGGTTAACAATAAAAATAAAAATAAAAAATTATTACAAAATATGCTTAACTTTTGATTTATAGACTTTAATTCAAGATATACCATATATGTGTGTTACGGCACATTTTATAGATGACAATTAGAACTTACATAAAAAAATTATATATTTTTCTTTATTAAATGCAACATATATTTATTTAGAAATTTTTTAAATTTTGCAAAATATTTTATTATTAGCAATAAAAAATTTATAATTATATTAGATAATGCTAGTAGTAATAGTAGTACCGTAACTTACCTTAAAATTATTTATTTGATGAATGATTTAAAAAAAAATATTATATGTTTGTTGTGTAGCACATATTTTAAATTTAACAGTATAAAATGATATTCAATGTATAAATAATATTTTTTAAAATATTAGAGAAATTATTAGTCCTATAAGATTATCACATATTAAACAAAAATGATTTGATGAGTATTGTATATTATTTTGCTTACCACCTACTAGATTATCATTAGACACGCCACATCGATGAAATTCCACCTATTACTTATTACAACATGCGGTTCGTTATAAAATCCAATAAAATTATTTTTAGGCAAAATTTGGATCTTTGGAGATAGTTTTTTTTTTTTGTATGTTAAACTATGTCTTGTATTTCCTAAAAGTTATCGAGTATGCTAGAAGATGATCTTAATTATTTTTGGTGGAAGGGCCATTTAATCCTAACTTATATATTGATTAAAAAAATATATTAAATTTAAGAATAATTACTTATGATGATCTCAGAGATGACCTTAGGCTGGCAAAAGGGTTTGAAGATGATGATAAAGATACGTGTGAGAACAACCACGAGAGTTAACTGTAATAGGAAGAGGGGAAGAAAGTAATCTAAGGGCTTTTCATCATGCCATATCCCTTTGGTTGTAGTATTTCTTGGATCAAAGCAGATTTGAAATTCCATCCCCGTCGCTATTATATTTATTGTATGTGCCATTATTTTATCTTCTTTGAGCAAATCTGAAAAAGTGTTGGAAGAATAAGAAAGACGTGAAGTAGAGGTTCAAGTGTGAAGGATTGAAGGACCTAAAATTAGCTAATATAATTGACGATTACTTTTTTCTTATTTTTTGTGGATTGTACGAGAGAAGACCGTTTCTACTTTTGTTGTGGTGTGTGTTGACTTGGAGGTTATTCCTTCTTTTAGGGATGTACATTGTATTGTGTTTAGACTTGGTAGTAATTCCTTCTTTTAGGGATTGTAGTTGCGGATGTACATACGGATCTACTAGAATTGAAATGTTGTGTTTTGTTAGGGACGTACATTTTACCATCACCTGAAACTCGGATTAAAATTAAAGACTAAACCCAGACCGAATCTGTTTGGGTTTGGACTGAACCGAATCCATGAAAATTTGATTCAAGTTTGTTTTTACCCCAAGACCAGACTAAACCCGAACCAACCCATGATTGAAAACAATTTTTTTTTTGAAAAATGATTGAATGTTTACTTTTACCCCAAGACCAGACTAAACCTGAACCAACCCAGGATCTAAAACAAAAAAAAAAAAACTTTGAAAAAAGATTGATTATTTATTGTCCCCCCTCTCCCTCAACGGTAACCTTGAAACCTGAAATTAAAAAAAAAATAGTAATAATAATAATAATAATTTTGATATTTTTTTACCCGAACCCCTCCCCAAAAATACAACAGAATTATTACCATTTTAAAACCGTTAGGTGGGGAGTGAGAGGAAATATTGATTGTTTTTAATTATAAATACCCCAAAACCAGTTTCATTATTCACTACAAATTCTCTTCATCTCTTTAATTTATTTTCATAATTTATAATAATTTTTTAAGGTCTTTATTAAATTGAGATTTATTCTCAACTAATTTGATCATCAAACTGATTAAATCATCATCAAGACCAAATCATCATCAAGTGATCAATATCGAAGTCATCAACAAGTTATCAAGAATTTCTTTTACGTGACAAGATCAATCGATGAAATCAACATGTGGCATGATCAACCAATCAAAATCAAAATTTTCGACATTAAGGTGTAGTGGTTCAAAATTTTCTTCTTTATATTATTAGTAATAGATGCACCGTCCCCTTCTTTTTTTTTTCTCTATTTTCAAGTGAAGTCTAACAAATCTCTATTAATTTTAATTTAGTGTAAATTTTATATAATGGATTATCAAAATATTAATATTAATGAGTTTCAAAATTGTGATGATCCTCAAAATTTTAATATTGATTTTAATTCATTACTTATGAGGGGTTAATAATAAGGCGAAACCCTCTAATCATAATCCTCATCTCCTAAAAAAATCGAAAAGATTTCGCTCTGAGGAAGACAACATTTTACATTAATAGATGTTGTAAATCTGGACGAAAGTAAAATATAATTATTATGATAAAATTTTAACTTATTCTAATACATCTATTAGAACATACATAATGAATAATATAAAAAAAATGTGTCTAAGAAGAAAATAACTCGATATTACTCAAAATCTATTTAGTTGATCAACCATCGACGAAATAAACACATGGTCATATGATATTGCAAAAATCCTACCGAAAATTGTTAATTTTTTTTTATTTTTGAAGAAATAGCATTTATAGTAATTAAAAAAAACACATTATAAAGAATTTATTCAAGAAACATATTTTCTTAATTTTAAAAGTATTTCTAGAAATACATTGAAAAAAAATGTAATGAAAATGGTTTAAAAAAAATATATATATATATACAAAATAAACCTAAAAAAAATGCTTAACTTTTAATTCATAAATTTTATTTCAAGGTGTATCTTATATGTATGTTACAACACATTTTATAGATGAAAATTAGAATATACATAAAAAAATTATATATTTTTCTTTATTAAATGTAAAATATATTTTTCTTTATTAAACGTTGTAAAATATTTTATTAGATTATGAAATTAGTAATAAAAAATTTATAATTACATTAGATAATGCTAGTTGTAATAATAGTATCGTAACTTACCTTAAAGATGTTTATTTGATGAACCCAGTTTAAAAAAATATTATATGTTTACTGTGCAGCACATATTTTAAATTTAATAGTATAAAATGACATTCAATGCATAAATAATATTTTTAAAAATATTAGAGAAATTATTAGTACTATAAGATTATCACATATTAAACAAAAATGATTTGATGAATATTATACTTATTACTTACTAGATTATCATTAGACGTACCACATTGATGAAATTTCACCTATTACTTATTACGACATGTGGTTCATTATAAAAATCAAATAAAATTATTTTTAGGAAAAGTTTTGATCTTTAAGGATAGTTTTTTTTATATGTTAAAGTACGTCTTATATTTCCTAAGAGTTATCAAGTATGCTAGAGGATGATCTTAATTATTTTTGGTAGAGGGGCCCTTTAATCCCAGCTTATATATCGAACAAAAAAATATATTAAATTTGAGAATAATTACTTACGATGATCTCAGAGATGACCTTAGGCAGACGAAAGGATTTGAAGATGACAACAAGGACACGTGTGATAACAACCACGAGAGTTAGCTGCAATAGAAAGAGCGGAAGAAAATAATCCAAGGGCTTTTCATCTTCCCATATTCCTTTAGTTGTAGTATTTCTTGGATCAAAGCAGACTTTCATTTCCGTCCCTGTCACTATTATAGTATCTTTTTGTGCCATTTTTTTTTTTTTTGCCTTCTTTGAGAAAATGTGAGAGAGTATTGGAAGAAGAGGAAAGACGTGAAGAGATGGATAAAGAGTGAATGATTGAACGACCTAAAATTAGCTAATAGGATTGGCAATTACTTTTATCTTTTTTTTTGTGGATTGTTAGAAAGAAGACCATTTCTATTTTTGTAGTGGTGTGTGTTGAGTTGGTAGTTATTCCTTCTTTTAGGGATTGTTGATAGGGATGTACATTATGGTGTGTGTTGACTTGGTGGTTATTCCTTCTTTTAGGAATTGTAGTTAGGGATGAACATTTGGGTCCACTGGAACTAAAATGTTGGATTTTGTTAAGGACGTACATTTTACCCTCACCTTAAACTCGGATAAAAAATACGATTGAAATTAAGGACTGAATCTAGATCGAATCCAGAAAATTGGTACGAGTTCGGTTTCACCCCTGGACCAGACCAAACCCAAATCGAACCCTATTTCAGGACCGTTACCCTAGACCGAACCCGAGCCAACCTAGGATTGAAAACCAAAAAGTTTCGAAAAAAAATTTGAATTTTTATGCCCCCCCTCAATAGCCAACCCAAAACTCGAAATTTGAAAAAAAAATAAAAAAATTTTGATTTTTTTTTACCCAACCTCCCCTCAAACAGAATTATTACTGTTTTTATACCATTGGGAAGGGGTGAGAGGAATATTGAGCTTTTTTTATTTATATATACCTCAAAAGCATTTTAATTATTTACTACAAATTCTCTTAGTCTCTTTAATTTATTTTCATAATTTTATAGTAAATTCTTTAAGGTCTTTATTAAAATGAAATTTATTCTCAATTAATTTGATTATCAGGTGATCAATATTCTTCTACATGGCAAGGTCAATATCAAGTCATCATCAAGTGAATAAATTCAAATCATCTTCAAGTGATTAATATCAATTGATTAAATCGACATGTGACATGATCAACAAATCAAAATCAAATTTTTTGACATTAAGATGTAATTGTTCTAATTTTTTTCTTAATATTATTAGTAATAGCTCCACCTCCCATTTTTTTTTTCTCTAATTTTAAGTGAATTCTAATCAACCTCTATTAATTTTAATTTTAGTGTTAATTTTTATATAATGGATCCTCAAAATATTAATATTGATGATTTTCAAAATTGTGATGATCCTCAAAATTTTAATATTGATTTTAATTCATTTACTTACGAGGGGTTAATAATGAAGCGAAACCTTCTAATCCTAATTCTAATCTCTCAAAAAAATCGAAAAGATTTCGCTTCAAGACAAGCTACATTTTACATTAATGATATTGTAAATCCAGATGGAAGTAAAACGAAAAAAGTAAAATGTAATTATTGTGGTAAAATTTTAGCTTATTCTAGTGCATATACTGGAATGAGTACAATAAATAAACACATAAAAAATACGTGTGTCCAAGAAGAGAACAACACAATATTACTAAAAATCTATTTAATCGATTAACCACTGACGAAATAAGTACATGGTCATATAATGCCAAAGAGCTCAATAGAAAATCATTAAATTTTTTATTATGGAAGAAATATCATTTATAGTAATTGAAATAATACATTATAAATAATTTATTCAAAAAACATATTTTCCTAATTTTGAAAGTATTTCTAGAAATACATTGAAAAAAGATGTAATGAAAATGGTTAAAAATAAAAATAAAATATTATTACAAAATACACCTTATACAATATGCTTAATTCTTGATTCATAAACTTTAATTCAGGGTATACTATATATATGTGTTATGACACATTTTATAGATGAAATTGAAATTTATATAAAATAATTACATATTTTCTTTATTAAATGCAAAATATATTGATTTAATTATTTATGAAACTTTGTAAAATATTTTATTAGATTATGTAATTAGTAATAAAAAATTTATAATTACATTAAATAATGCTAGTAGTAATGATAATGTCATAATTCACTTTAAAGATGTTTATTTGACGAATCAATTTTAAAACAATTATTACATGTTTGTTGTGCAGTACATATTTTAATTTAATAATATAAAATGATATTCAATGTATAAATAATGATTTTAAAAATACTAGAAAAATTATTAGTACTATAAGAGTATTACATATTAAATAAAAATGATTTGATGAATGTTATATATTATTTGGCTTACCACCCACTAGATTATCATTAGACGTGTCATATCGATAAAAGTCCACCTATTACACGTTACAACATGCGACTTGTTGTAAAAATCTAATAGAAAGATTTTTAGAAGACTCACGTAGTGAAACACAATTAGAAGAAAATGATTGAGATAATACATCTAATATTTATGATTATTTTCAAAATTTTGTTAAAATTACAAAAGTTTTTTTGGGCTAAAAAATATGTTACATCCACCAAATTTATATGTAATTAGGGTAAATTATAGAATTTTTAAATTTGAATTTGAATAATAATATTATTATAGAAATGAATTACAAATTTAATAAATATTAGAAAACTATTTCCCATAACTTAACATTTTCTTCAATTAAGGATTTTAGAGTTAAAATTAAGATTTAAAACTTATTTTTAGTTTAAGTAGTGATCTTGATGTTGAATTTAAAATGAAAAATATAAAAAAATAATTATTTAAATTTTTTAATATTTCTGAAAGTAAGTATAAGTTAAATAATAATTCTACTAGTAGATCTCAAAATTTAGCATCATCATTTTTTAGTTCGAAAATTACTTTTCTTGTCCTTTTATCAAGAACACCTATAACTTATAACGATAATAATTGAACATCTGAAGTATAACGTTATTTGGATTCTGATTTCATAGAGACTAGAGATGAGAGTTATAATATTTTGGAATGGTAAAAAAGTTATAGTATGCACTATCATGTAATATCTATAATGACATGTGATTTATTAACGATTTATGTGTCTATTATGGCTTCAGAATCAACATTTAGTACTGGTGAAAATATTCTATCTCAATATAGAAGTAGTTTAGCTTTGGGGTACATTAGAAGTTTTAATTTGTTTGGAGGATATTGGTGATTAGGCAAAAGAGGAGAATAACAATAAGATGTACAATTAGAATAATCGTTAGAGGAATTATAAATTTAATTTAATTTTTTATTATTTATTTGGATTGAGCTGTGCAAATGATAGATGGAAAGAATGGATGCCAACCTAGTTGAAATGTATTCAAACTATTGTGATGCAGTTCTTCCCATTTTTGTAATTGTAAGTAGTTTAATTTTTACAATTTACTTTTATACCCAATGTAATTTACAATTTCATCAATAAAAAAAGTTATGGTTCATTTTTTATTTATTATTTTGTGATATATTTATAATTGTAAGTTATATAGTTATTTATAAATAATACAATTTATATAATTACAAAAAAAAGTATTTCTATAAATGTATATAAGTTATATAAATATATATAATATAGTTATTTGTAGTTTATAAGTTATGTAGGTATATATTTATAAGCTATATAGTTTATATTTATATAATTACAATAATAAAATTCTTATATAATATATCTAAGCAATATAAATATATATAAGTTATATAGTTATTTGTATTTTATAAGTTATGTAATTATAAATTACTATGCATATGAATATATATTTATATCACAATAGCTCACTTGACTTATTGGTATGGAATTGGGCTAGTCTTGTAAGACATCCTTGGTTCAAGTTCCTTAAACCCATCTTTTGTAAATTTAAAAATCAATTTCAAAATTTGGATTTACCTAGATCGAACTCAAGCTTGATAAAATTTACCACAAATATACTACACCATTTTTTATTTACATCAACGGAATTTTCTGCCGCTACAGGGTGATTTCTCCATCTGTAAAAGATATTGTGGCGATGAGCAGCGGAAGCAAGATCCGACAGTGCTGCCTCGGTCACTAAATGTAGCAGCGGATAATATGTTTCGCTATTGAAGGTAATACCATTAGCGGCGGCTTATAATATCCGTTGCAATAGGTCAATTTTTAAATTAATAGATTATACAACATATAACGGCGGCCCTAAATATCCGCTGCAATAGATAAATTTTTAATTAATAAAATATACAACATATAGCGGCGGATCCTCATACCCGCTGCAATATATCAATTTTTAATTAATAGAATATACTATATATAGCGGCGGATTATATTATCCGCTGTAATAAGTCAGTTTTTAATTAATAGAATATACAGCATATAGCGGCGAATCTTCATATCCGCTGCAATAGGTCAATTTTGAAATTCATAGAATATGCTACACATAGCGGTCAATCGTATTATCCACTGCAATAGGTCAGTTTTTAATTAATAGAATATTCGGTATATAGCGGCGGATCTTTATATCTGCTGCAATAGGTCAATTTTTAAATTCATAGAATATGCTACATATAGTGGCGGATCATATTATCTGCTGTAATAGGTTAGTTTTTAATTAATGGAATATACTACATATAGCGGCGGATCTTATTATCCGCTGCTGTAAGTTTCTTTTTCATATATGTATATATATATAGATATATATAACCTATGTCCTCCAACCTGCATACATTGAAAACTCTAAAATAAATAAAAAAAGAGATGTTATTGCCACACTAACTTTTACTAATCCCACACCAATTCATAAGTAAATCACTAAAGAACTACATAAAGTTGGTATGACATAAGCTTTATGTTTAGTTTTACACCTTTCAATAACTTCAGGGCTACAAGTCATAAGTAAATTATCAAAATAATATTTTTCTCTAAGCCTCTAATCAATAATCAGCTTGTAGATTACTTGTAAGTTATAAGCAATCTAACAACCTTGTACCAAATATAACATCAACAACCCCAATTAAAACCTAAAAAATAAAAAATAAAAACTTTGGCAATGAATGAAACACCAGCACTAACGGTATTGTGATTGTGTAGTTGTTTGAGCAACACCATTTGGTACATAACTAAATGTACCTGTTAGAGCTAAATATACATGTTTGAGTTGTACCCAAATGTGTTCTAACCACCAACAATACATTTCAAAATGACTCTAAATTGAACTAGTAAAAGTTCATACCAAATAGATCATTAAGCAAGCATTAACAATATATAACCAAAGGTGCAAGTGCACCAAATGGCTCACTAATAAAGCATTAATAGCAACACCAACAATATTGAGAAAGTGCAAAAGTACCAAATGACTCAATGATATCAAGCATTAACACCAACACAAATACCAATACCAATATCAATACTAATAGTATCAAATGTACTGTGAAGGTGGAAGAATACCAAATGGCAGACTAATCAAGCATCAACACCAGCACTAAAAGTATTGTGAAAGTGTAAGAGTCCCAAATGGCAGACTAATCAAGCAAAGGAAAAAAAATAAGATGAATTGCACGTCAGAGAAAAGGCAAAAAGAGATATCAAAATCTGATAAAATTTTTAGCTATTGATCCTCTTGTTGGGCCCAGTTCAATGGAGAGACCATTATTCTGTTTGGACTTTGGAATATGTTCTTATACTGTGTACGGGGTACCTTGGATTCTCTTGGACTCTCCAAAAGTGTTTTTCTCTTTTGACATTTCAACTTCTGATTTAGTCAGCCACATATACCAATATTTGGGATAAAGTTTTGATATGGCCAAAGAAATCACAATGGGATGGATAAGCAGACTAAACTAAAGTTTGATTGATCTTGATTTGACCCAATAAAGATGGAAACTAGTTTTACCCTCAACATCAATCATTATGTGTTATGCTAAAACATGGAAACGATTCTCCACTAGCCCATCTTTCTCTCTCAATTATATTCCTCTATCCAAACAAAACTTCCAACTAGGCTTGTATTTCATATGAGTTATTATTAGAAAAATCCAATGGAGACCAAAAATAAAGATGGTTACCTGATGTGTATGAGGAGAAGATGAAGGAAAGTGATAAGGGTTTAATCGTATTCCCATACTTTGAAAACATGTCATACAACCTCACATTATCAATCGAAAATTTATATAATTTGTTCGTCATCGAAAATTAAATATGATTATGGTGCAAATTATACAAATTCATATTGGGAAACTAGACAACCAACCAAGAGAGCAAGAAAATCCAACAAAAAAAAAGGAAATTATAGAGATGGGTTCAAAGTGTATAAAATAAACCACAAAGGAAAGATGAGTTCTATGTCAAGAAATCATATGAGTATTTTGAGATACATAAAATGAAATAGAGCAATACCTTAGAGAGATTAGGTAGTCCATCCTTAACTTTGGGAATAATTAAGATTTGAAACAAGACAAATAAACTTGTTTTAGGCTAAAACAAGAATGACATAATACAAACATCGATAAAAAACTACACATGCCTACATTTCTAATAGATTTAGAGTATGATATCTATGTGGAGATGTGTTGGCAAACTTTTATCTTACTGAAACATACGGATCAAGGGAAAGAGACAATTCAAAAAGATTAAAATAATACTAGTTATACTTTGAGAACAAAATGTTGGAATCAAGAAACAACAGTTTGTTGAAAGAGTGTAGTAAAAGTAAAAGAAAACTAGATGAAATTTGTAGGAATTTAAGTGTAGCACCAATAGGGTATAAAATGAAGTTGTTTGAGATGGTTTTGGCATGCACAAAGAAGACTAAAAATCACAGTGTAAGTAATGCTTTGGTGAAAGTTAAAGGATTTAAAAGAACAAGAATAGTAAGAAAATATTTAAAGACATGTGTCTTAACAAAAGATATAATTGACGAAACAAGTAATGCAGTCCTAGAGACTTATATAAAGTCTATCTACTTATGACACTTGTGAAATAGATTTTTAATGAAGGTTGAGGACTATAAAAATGTGTGAGAAAGGCTTATATATGGTCTGGCTACTTACGTCATCACAAAAGTATTGACCCATAGAAACTTGACTAACCTGGCAGTAGTAGAAGAAAAAGTTAGTTTACGTAATACACAAGGAACCAAAATTATAGTCAGCCCTTGATGAGAAAGAGAGGAAAAAAAGGTAAAACTCACAATCACATTATTGACATGCTATTTGATTTTAAAGTCTCATTAGTCAGGGTTGGTTTTGTATGTTGTTCTTGGAACCCCGATTTTTAGATGGTCATGGGTTTATGATTTTACTTAGAAATATTGGATAGATTGGCAATAGTCAACAGACCTCACAGGTACTAATGAGGTGAATTATCTTAACCATAGTAACAAACACAACATTCTTACTTATATAACGTATTGAGCTAGAACAACATGGAGGGGTAGAGTTGTTGATTTAGGAGTGCTGTTCAAAAGCTCTCTAGTTAAACTATAATACACACACTGCATATGAGACCATACCCCCAGCTTATACGTAGACTACACATAAGCCAAGATATAAAGCTTGACTTTACAATGGCAGTTAATATATGCTCAGATGGTAAGGAAGTTCATTATTGTATAATAAGTATACTTATTATACTAAGACAATTCAATACATAAGTATGGATTTAGAATGACAATTCACATGTGCTTCCATGAGGTAAGGAAATTTATAGTTGTATAGTTATACTTACTAGACCAAAATGTCTCCAATGTTTTGGTGATTTGTGTCCAACATATGGCTGAGATGATATATTTTGACAATTTCAGAGGAGACGAGTTTGGCCTACGAACTCTCGGGATACTAAAGCTTGAAAGAAGAATTACACTAAGGTGACCTAAAATGACAATACTAAGCCCACTGTTGTGTAGAGATCCAATATGCTTGGTTACGTATATTAACTATTAGTTTTCAAGGGTTGAATTAAAACCTCAGCAATTGTTCTTCATTAGCGAGATATTTGTACTTATAAATGCAAGGAAACTTAAGTTAGGATGGGAAGACTGGCATCATTTCATCCCTAACTTGTCATGGGGAAGCCAAGGGTGGGGGTGGACATGATCTTTCCAACTTACAATTATTGTATAGCATAGTACCGATCCATAAGCTTACTTCAAATATACTATATTACGATGCTATGTTTATGTATTCCTCAAAGTGCACAGTTAGACATCAAAAAGTTTTACTTAAGATGGATGAAATTTTCAAACTCTAAGAAAAATCAATGATTCAGCCCTTATCCAATATTTAACAAGAAATGTTGTGTATTTGGAATATCTATAGTCATAAAAAAATGGAAGGAAATAAAATTGAATACCTGGATCAACAGAAGTTGATCAATGGCACAACACTTAGCATCATTGATTTCAAAATAAAGTTCCCATACTCTCAAATCCTCTAGATCCTCATCATGTGCAACAGACCCCATAAGCTCTCCACTATATTCGTTAAGGACACATGAAAAATCAGGAAGAGTAGCATTAGCTACTTCTTTTAATGATGAAACCACTTCTAGCCACTTTTCCTCTGAAAATAATTCTCCCGAATTGCTCATCTACAATGCTTCCAACATCAGCAAGTACTAAAACAAATGATAGAAATCACACTACTTTGAATATTCTCTATAGTATATTGACTAAAGAGTTGTTTTCATATTTGAGAATGTTTGGCTGATGGGGGAGAGGAATGCTACGTGAAATAAGGTGATGTTGGATGTAAATGCATATGCAAGAGCAAAAATAGTCCTAATGTGTGAGTCTTAAATCGTTACAACAATGCTGGGGGAGTGGACAAGTCTATTAGAGTTCCAACTAACCCTCTTCTATACATTGGAGGATGTGAGTGAAATTGTGGATAATTGTTTTAGGGAGGATAAGGATTTAAGTCTTATGAAAACTTGAATGGGCACAATCTGATTCAGCTACATTTTTATTCAAGAAGGGTTTGAAATCAGAACAAAGTTTTAATGGATTTTTGACATAGTTTTTTTCTTTATTAGATAGAATTCATTTTCTCTCTTTTATATATTGAAAGTTTATAATTACTATAAATAAGGTATGGATGTCACAGCTTTTGTGCACAAGTTTTGAAATTTTATTCAAATCTGTGGATTTAGTATCCTCATCTAATTTATGTGGATCTCACCTTCTATTGATTAGAGTAATCTACAACGAATATTGAGTAGAATATAGTTAGACTCGATCATGTGAGGATCTGATTAAATAGATGATCATGTTTCTATCTAATAATAGCCAATAAAAATATAAGGAAAAAGGGGCTTTAACTTCATATCCAAACCCTAAACAAACCAATTTCTTAAACCTGTAAGAATATCTACCATTACAAACGTGTAATATAAACAAAATCATCTAAAACCCAAAAAAATTTCATACATGAAAAGCAAAATCAAATTCTTCAGCTCCCATTCCTCACAAAATCCGCCATTAATGAGGAGAGGATATGACGACTCGACCACACACGAGGATGCATATTCATAGAGAGGTAATCTTTAACAAAGAGAGAGAGACTCACCAGCTAAGGTTGAGGGTTCAAGTCCCTCCTTCTACTCCTAGCAGTACGAGCCAGATAGGAATCCCCTGCGTCAACCCTTACCACAACGACCGCGAAGTAGGTGCTGCACAATAGGTTGAAAATCAAGGGCCGAACCAAGCCTCTAAACAAAATGGTCAACTGAAATTCCAATTAGGACTCTAACTGATGAAGAAAAAATTGTTAAAAACTCCAAGTTTTAAAGATTTCAAATAGATAGAGAAAATGAGAAGAAGAGAAGAGAAAATGATAGAGAAAGTGATGGAGTTTTGAGCTTCTGATTTCAAAGAGATAGAGAGAATAATGGAGATCGAGTTGCTGACCAAATAACTCAAGTTGATGTTTCCAAGTCTTCTCAAGAACCATTGCAAGGAATTGGTGGTCCGATGACTATGGCAATGACAAAGAGGATGGAAGAGGCATTGCAAGGCTTGATTGTGGAAGTACAATACAAAGAGGCCATTCTAGAAGATTCTAAGGCTAACTTCGGAGATATCAAAGTTTCATCAAGGATGGTCAACTATCTTTTTATGCAAGAGATCAATTTGAATGCAAAGGTTAATTGGGAATTTTTATGTTCTAATTGTCCTTAGTTTTGAATTCTTTATTTCCTAAGGACTAATTAAACTTTCTTTATTTTTCCAAGGACTAATTAGAATTAATCTTGATCTAATTTGTCTATAAAAGGGCACATCATCTTGTAATTGAGACACAATTTACAATTTACATTTTATGAGCAATTCTTTGAAAGTTTATTCAAAAAGTTTCTTAAGTCTTCATGTGTTCTTATGAGTTCTTGTATGAGTTTTTGTATGAGTTCTTGCTTAAGTTCTTGAAGAAGTGCATGAATCTTCGACTTATCAAAGGAGTGATCATCCTTTGTGGTGTCTCAAGGTTGGGGTTTTAAGGACATAGCTTCCTTGAAGTTCTAAACCGATCAACATTACACAACTTGCGTTTCCTTCGAATTAAAAGATTCCTAGAAGAGATCATCAAGAGGAGTTTCCAAGAGGAAACATATCATTTGGTATTAGAGCATCAAGATTGCTGGAAAGTAGAACATTAATTGAAGGAATTCTTCGAAGATTCGGGTAGCGTAACAATTAGATTGGAGAACAAAACGGTTAGATCTTGCTTCCCAACAAAAATTCATACCAATTCAAAGCCAACGATAATTGAAAACCAGGTTTTTATTATTCCAAATCAATTTTTTGTTACTTTTTTTTGTTACATTCTTGATTAGAATCCATGACCATTCATTAGATTTTCGTTCTTGTTAACGTTCTTTAATGAATCTTAACGATCTTGAATGATCTTCCATTGAAAATAGACGAATCCTTCTTCGTAAATATTCCGAACTTATTGCTCTCATTTGTTGTTGTTTTGTACTATTATTAAAAAATAAATAAAAATTGACAGCCGCAATGAACATTCAGTGTTGCTGAATTGTTGTATTGTTTTTCTTTAAAAAAAAAAAAACCTTTCCAAGAATAAACATTTATTACTGATCTTTAATGATTTTTTAACGGCCTTTAATGGTCTTCCATTGAATATTATGAATCTTCAATTAGAAAACTTCGTTTCTTGTTTTCTAAACTGATCTATCTTGCTGGAAATTCAGCAACAATGTTCTATTGAATCGACAAAATGACATCACCATTGACGTTCACTAGATAGCTACTCTTTAAATCATTCTTTGCTGGGTTTGTTGTTGTTTCTTCTTGCCTGAAATATATAAATAACCGAAAACTCCCATTAAAACATTTCTTAAACGTTCTCTTTCTTGTTGTTCTTGTTGTAAATTTCAGAATAACACATTTATTTTATTGCTGAGTTTCAGCCACCACGTGTTATTTGAATTCAGCAAAACAGAAAAACAAAGATCGACTTCTAAACCAAACTTCTTACATAGATCATCCTCGATTGTGAATTCTGAATTTCATTCATAAGTTGTCTTGAATGGTCTTTCATTGAAAATAGATGAAACATTCTTCGTGAAAATATTCAGACATTGATTTCTGAATTGCGTTTTGATTGGAAACCATGAGCATAATGTAAGTAGATTTCATATTCAAATTTTCAATGAAATTCTTGATTGTTTTGCTTGTTGTTCTCTGAAATTTAATTCTTAAAGTTGTCTTTAATGGACTTTCATTATATAAAAAAAACCAACAAAACCCATATACTGGAATTTGAATTCAACAATAACAAAAAGGGAAATCTTCAAGCATTATCAATTTGTGCTGAAATATCAACAATTGTGACACTGTAACTCCGCCATTACAGAAGAATGTGAGGAGGAAATACTTTAAAAAAAAAAAAAAAAACTCTTCAAGTATTTTCGTTTGTATTTGGTTCTTACATAGTTCTTGTGAATTCTGAAATTTTCCTTGCTGAATTTTCTTTGTGAATTGTGATCGATCTTCAACAATCATTCTAAGATCTTATATGTTTATTTACAAATCGAACTTCTTGAATATTTTTGAAATTCGTTCTTGCTTGATCAAGTTGGTAACCGTTCTTTCTTGTACCAGAACATTACAGGTTAGCTGAATTTGGGCTACAACGTATATATACATATATATATATTTTCTTTCTTTTCTTGTTGAATTTTAGATAAACGTTTGACATAATTTTCTTCGATTCAATAACTCACTTCTTTGGAAAAATTCCAGCAATATATCCATAATGTTGCTTACTGAAATTTCAGCCACAACATAATTTTTTTTCTTTTGTTGTATGAACATCGAATGCTGAATTTTAAAATTATTGAACTTTAGCTTCTGATTAAGAACCTTAAAGGAGGTTGATTTGTTGTTTCTTCTTGCTGGGCTTTGTTATTAAAAAAAAAAAAAAAGAGGATTTGTTAGTTGTTGTTTGTAGTTACAGAAAATCGATAAAATTGGAGTTGCTAACTTCAAACGGCCATAACTTTTGATCCGAGTATCGGAACGACTACTAGTGCATATCAAATCGAAGCTCTTTTTGAGACCTACAAGTTGAACAAGGCAAAGCCTCGTTCTATACCGTTTCGACCCCAAATTCCATCATTTTCATCACTTTTTGGGACTTACAAGATTGTTGTATTCTTTTGTTGTTTTCGTTTATTTAA
Organism: Akebia trifoliata; assembly: GCF_017979445.1. NCBI lineage: Eukaryota > Viridiplantae > Streptophyta > Magnoliopsida > Ranunculales > Lardizabalaceae > Akebia > Akebia trifoliata. The sequence continues at coordinate 23,033,207 of NC_141380.1, forward strand.
ACTTACAGGTTTCAACCATGAGTAAGGAAGGAGGAGAACCACATGAGACCGACCTGAAATTACTCATCAAGGTCGTTCATAACCAATTTAAATTATTGAATTCAAGGTTGGATAATATGGAATCCTCTAATGAATCTAAACCATATCGAAGACATGAGTTCGACGGAGAAGAAGATGTTCATTCCAAAGCGGAGAGAGTACATTATCGACGAGATAAGAAAGTTGATTTCAAAGAAGATAACAATTGGGATAGCATAAAGATGACGATTCCGACCTGTCACGGAAAGAATGATCCTGAATTATATTTAGAGTGGGAAAGAAAGGTTGAGCATGTTTTTTATTATCATAATTATTCCGAGGATAAAAAAATAAAACTAGCCGTTGTGGAATTTACAAACTATGCCATTATATGGTGGGATCAATTGGTGATCAATAAGTGCAGAAATGGTAAGAGACCTATTCGATCATGGGATGAGATGAAGTTAGTGATGCGTAAAAGATTTATTCCTAGCCATTACTATCGAGATTTGTATATCAAATTTCAAGGATTGGTTCAAGGTTCCATGAGTGTAGAGGATTATTATAAAGAAATGGAGATTGCCATGATTAGAACAAATATAGAGGAAGATAGAGAAGCAACCATGGCTAGATTCAATGCCGGATTGACCAAAGAGATTGTTGATTTGGTTGAGTTGTACCATTATGTGGAGATGGAAGAGTTACTACACAAAGCCATTAAAGTGGAAAAACAAATCAAGTCTAGAAGGTTCAGATTTGGATCATTTTCTAATAATCCATGGAGACCCAATTGGAAGGATAATAAAATTCCTTTCAAACCAAAAGAAGACGCAAAGTCGAAGCCTTCGGTTTCTATTCTTAAAGATAGATCTGAAACAAAACTTCTTATTAAGTCACGTCAGATTAAGTGTTTTAGGTGCCAAGGGTTTGAACACATTGCTTCTAAATGCCCAAACAAAAGGGTTATGGTTGTCTTGGCAAACGGTGACATTGAAAGTACAAGTTCAAGTGACAACGAGATGCCTCCATTAGAGGATTGTTCTGATGTTGAAGTAGAAGAGCCTGTGTATGGTGATTTACTTATCACTAGGAGAGCTTTGAGTATACAGCCTAAGGATGAAGTAGAAGAGCTTGTGTCTTTATTGCAGGATTTTGATGATCTTTTTCCCGAGGAGATTCCACATGGTTTACCTCCTTTAAGAAGAATTGAGCACCAAATAGACTTCATGCCTGGTTCTGCTATGCCAAATAGACCTGCTTATAGAGCTAATCCCGAGGAAACAAAGGAGATACAGAGGCAAGTGGATGAACTGTTGCAAAAGGGATTTGTAAGGAAAAGTCTCAGCCCATGTTCGGTTCCAGTTCTCTTAATACCAAAGAAAGATGGAACATGGCATATGTGTGTGGATTGTCGAGCTATTAATAAGATAACGGTAAAATATAGGCATCCTATCCCTAGGTTGGATGATATGTTTGATGAATTGCATAGCTCTCATTTATTTTCTAAAATTGATTTAAAGAATGGGTATTATCAAATTCGCATGAAAGAGGGAGATGAATGAAAAACTGCATTTAGAACTAGATATGGGTTGTATGAATGGTTAGTAATGCCCTTCGGTTCAACTAACGCACCTAGTACATTCACGAGATTAATGAACTATATCTTGCGTGCTTTCATGGGAAAATTTGTGCTAGTTTACTTTGATGATATTTTAGTCTATAGCAAAAATATTGATGACCATGTGAAGCATTTGCATGCTGTGTTTAGTGTGTTAAGAGAATACCAATTATATGTTAATCTTAAGAAATGCACATTTTATATGGAATCTATTGTGTTTCTTGGATTTGTTGTTAGTTCACAGGGAATTAATGTTGATGAGAAAAATGTAAGGGCAATAAAGGATTGGCCTACACTTAAGAATGCGAACGTGGTAAGAAGTTTCTATGGTTTAGCAAGTTTTTATCGAAGGTTTGTTAAGGATTTTAGTTATATTGCTGCACCTTTTAATGAACTTGTTAAAAAGAATGTTGTTTTTAATTGGGTTAATGTGCATGATTAAGCTTTGCAAACTTTGAAAGATAAGTTAACTAATGCACCTTTGTTGTGTTTGCCTAACTTTGATAAAGCTTTTGAAATAGAGTGTGATGCATTCGGGATTGGAGTAGGAGCTGTTTTGACGCAGGATTCTAAGCCAATAGCTTATTTTAGTGAAAAGCTAAGTGGGGCAGCATTGAATTATCCTACTTATGACAAAGAGCTTTATGCATTAGTAAGAACTCTTCGAACGTGGCAACATTATTTATGGCCGAGAAAATTTATCATTCATTCTGATCATGAGAGCTTGAAATTCCTGAAGACCTAAGGTAAGCTTAATAAAAGACATGCTAAATGATTGGAGTTTATAGAAATATTTTCTTATGTAATTAAATATAAACATGGGAAGGAAAATGTTGTGACCGATGCATTATCAAGAAGGTACGTATTACTTACTTCATTACAAACTAAACTACTTGGTTTTGAATTGATTAAAGATTTGTATGCTAATGATTCTGATTTCGTGTTTGGTGACTTTTATAGGCATGAAGGATTTCTTTTCAAGAAAGATAAATTGTGCGTGCCTAATTGTTCTGTTCGTGAGTTACTTGTAAGGGAAAGTCATGGGGGAGGTTTAATGGGTCACTTTGGTGTCCTAAAAATTTTAGATATCTTATATGAGCATTTCTATTGGCTCCATATAAAGTATGATGTTCAATCTGTTTGTGAAAAGTGCATTATATATAGGCAAGCAAAGTCTAAAATTCGACCGCATGGCTTGTATACCCCTTTGCCTGTACCTAATCAGCCTTGGACTGATATTTCTATGGATTTTGTTTTAGGATTGCCAAGGACTCAAAATGGTAAAGATAGTATATTTGTTGTTGTTGATAGGTTTAGTAAGATAGTCATTTTATTGCATGTACTAAAACCAATAATGCAACACATATTGCTGATTTGTTCTTCAAAGAGGTAGTTCGATTGCATGGGCTACCTAAGTCAATTGTTAGTGACAGAGATGTTAAGTTCCTAAGTTATTTTTGACGTACTTAATGGAGTAAATTAGGAACTAGACTTCTATTTTCTACTGTTGCACATCCTCAAACGGATGGCCAAACTGAAGTAGTTAATAGGACACTCACTACCTTGTTGCGTGCTATCATTCAAAAAAATTTAAAACAATGGGAGAAGTGTTTACCACATATTGAGTTCGCATATAATAGGACTATTCATTCAACTACTTCATTTTCTCCATTTGAGATTGTTTATGCTTTTAATCCTTTAACTCCTGTGGATATTTTACCTTTGCCTACTAATGAACATGCTAATCTTGATGGTAAGAAAAAGGCAGATTTTGTGAAAGATTTACATGCCAAAGTTCGAGCCAACATTGACAGGAAGAATGAGCAATATGCTAAGCAAGCCAATAAAGGCCACTAGAAAGTTATTTTCCACCCTGGAGATTGGGTTTGGGTGCACTTGCGTAAGGAACGGTTTTATACCCAAAGGAAATCAAAATTACAGCCCCGAAGAGATGGTTCATTTCAAGTCTTGGAACGGATCAATGATAACGCCTACAAATTCGATTTGCCAAGTGATTATGGTAATGTTAGTGCCACTTTTAATGTTGCTGATTTATCCTTGTTTAATGTAGGTGATTCGAGGACGAATCTTTTCAAAGAGGGGGAGAATAATGGAGATCGAGTTGCTGACCAAATAACTCAAGTTGATGTTTCCAAGTCTTCTAAAGAACCATTGCAAGGAATTGGCGGTCCGATGACTAGGGCAAGGACAAAGAGGATGGAAGAGGCATTGCATGGCTTGATTGTGGAAGTACAATACAAAGAGGCCATTCTAGAAGATTCTAAGGCTAACTTCGGAAATATCAAAGTTTCATCAAGGATGGTCAACTATCTTTTTATGCAAGAGATCAATTTGGAAGATCAATTTGAATGCAAGGGTTAATTGGGAATTTTTATGTTCTAATTGTCCTTATTTTTGAATTCCTTATTTTCTAAGGACTAATTAGACTTTCTTTATTTTTCCAAGGACTAATTAGAATTAATCTTGATCTAATTTTTCTATAAAAGGACACCTCATTTTGTAATTGAGACACAATTTACAATTTACATTTTATGAGCAATTCTTTGAAAGTTTATTCAAGAAGTTTCTTAAGTCTTTATGTGTTCTTATGAGTTCTTTATGAGTTCTTGTATGAGTTTTTGTATAAGTTCTTGCTTGAGTTCTTGAAGAAGTGTATGAATCTTCGACTTATCAAATGAGTGATCATTCTTTGTGGCGTCTCAAGGTTGGGGTTTTAAGGACATAGCTTCCTTAAGATTCTAATCCGATCAACATTATCTCTTATTTCTACATAACTTGTATTTCCTTCGAATTAAAATATTTCTAGAAGAGATCACCAAGAGGAATTTCCAAGAGGAAACATATCAGAGAATGAAAAGAAGAGAAGAAAAATAACAGTGAAAGTGACGGAGTTTTGAGCTTCCTACAAAAATTTTGCGCCAATCGATTGATTTGTGCGGCATTTATTAAAACCCCCTGTTTGCTGTACAGTTGATGAGACTATCGTTATTCTTCTCACCGGAGTTAATAATAATCTTACTTTTACCTTACTTGTGGGGCGATCCAGGGGATCGAACCCGAGAGAAAGGAGGAATAGAGTTAAGCTAAGAAGATAAAATTCAAATTAACTAAAAGAAATTAAAACTGTTTTTCTTTGTATTTTTGAACTTATAAGAAAATGTAAAATTGCTAGAAAATAAACTAAAGTAAATGAAATTAAAAGCAAGTAAACTTATAAAATTAAAATACCATTGGAAGTGTATCTACCTAGAACATGTTGATGAGCAATTCTTAATTTCTAACTTTTTTATAACTCAATCGTAAGGGCTTGGTGTTAGCTCCTTAGATCGGAAAGTTTTGCAAATGAAATGAAATAAGGGAACATAAACAAAGTAGAATTCTTTGAAAACTTCCTACTACCAATTATCTAGTTTAAACATACTTTATCTTGATCTAATCTAAGTATAAAATATCTATATTAAGAATAAAAGGTGAAAGAACTTAAAGAGAACTCATAAGCATTTTAAATAAAAGAAAGGCATGAAATTAGAAATAACACAAGAACTTGCTCTAGGCTTTTCCACTCTCCAATGGAGGAGAACTTAGCCTAATGTCATTGCAAGAGAGGAAAGATAAGAGATGAAATAATTTTTCTTCATTTCATAGAGAAACTTACAACTTCTTCTTCTTCTACTTCTTACAAGACTATTTAGCCAAAAGAAAATAACTAGAAAATGAAAATACTAAAAATAAGATAATAGGCTAAGAGCCTTAGATTAAAGGAGTCTTGGATAAGAGAACCAAGATGGGACCATTATCTAGAAATGGAGGCTCTATTTATAGAGAAAAATATGTGTAGAAGAGTCTAAAAGTAGCCTCCACTTTTCTTTGCACAAAAAGACAAAAAAGGAGAATATGAGTTAAGGATTAAGGCATTCTAAAGGATTAGGAAATTCCAAAGTGGGCCCAAATACTTTTGCCTTGAGATTTTGATTCCAAATTATTGATTTTCTGCACAAGAAACACACGTAATTAGATTTATCTAATAAATGAATTTATTTATATATAATTAAACCTAATTAACATGCAACATGGTGTTTTAGGGCTTAACATGATTATAACCTTAATATGGAAAATTAGGTACAAAAATCAAGATAAATAATTGGAAAATGTGCGTATAATTGAGTGTTTGGAGTCACTCATCACACCCCCAAGCCCTTGAACTGCTAGGTTACCCCTAGTGGATGAGTTTGACTCGTGAGGGTTTACAGAAAATATACCCACAAAATTTGAAAATAACTTTGAAGTAAAAATAGTCAAAATTAAAACTTATATTGAAAAGCACAAGTCTTTTTTTTTTGTTTTGTCAATCAATTGGAAGTACTGCTTGGTATAGAGTCTCAACCCTTATTTCTCTACGACAAAACTTAAACTTAAATTGACCTTTGAACGATAGTGATTCTAACTCAAAATTTAAGAAATTTGATTTCCTAAAATGAGTTTCAACCTTTTAACTACTCAAGAATAGCTGGAGTAACTTAGGGTTTAATTCTAAACTTAGCATCCTGTCTAGGGTAGTGAGAAGTGTGGATATTCACTTTAATACCTCTAAGGGACTTTATCTATGATATTCCAGTATACTCACATTTTTACATTTGATGGCTTTCACCCTACTAAAACTTTACATAAACTTTTAGATTTTTGAATTTTTTTTTTTTTTGAAATATCTCTTTTTTTTCTATTACTTCTTCGCTCTTTTTCTAAGAAAAGTAGGCAGCCCTTTTCAAGGTACCGAATCTAATTCAATGGTTGCTGCTGTATAAGGTGTATACAACCCAATTCTGTTTTTCTTCTAATCAGCCAACCAATTGAACAAGGAAGTCAAAGTTCATCAAACCCAATTTTTCCTTAAACTCTAGGTAGAAAGAAGGTAACAAGCTCTCTTAATACAATCTAGACCCTTGGGGCCCGTGTGGATACAGGAGCCAGAAGTACTTAGAACATAAGTACTTTCATAAGTACTTTTTTAAGTACTGTCTGGAGTAAGTGGATAACTGTTGTGTGTTAGGATGCAGGTTCTGAAAAGTACTGTTAGAAGTACTTTTGATAGAGTTTTGTGTTTGGAAACTATTTTGAATTCTGTTTAAATGATCAAAATGCCCTTATAAGTATCAGTTACTATTATTAACATTATAACTCAACAAATTATTCTTCAAAAGAAATAAAAGTTATTGTTTTTATCCATAAAAACTAATATAAACACCCAACAATTATAAATAAATAGAAAATATTGTGAGCAAATATATACAACCACTAAAAATATGAAAAAGCTTTCACCACATCAATGGATAGTAAATTTGTGTGTAATTGTTCACATCAATTTTCCAATAAGAAAATTTCAACCATAGTTGGAATGCTCATGGATAAATCATTGAGTAAGCAATTGGGGGAGTTAGAAATTCAAATTCAAATGCTACACTAAAAGACTACCACCACATCAATGGATAATAATAAAATATTATTTAATTGCATTTTTTAGGGTATGCTTGTAATTTTCAAAATTTATGATGGACATACTTGTCCCAAATGCTATAACAAAAAGCTACCACCACATCAATGGATAGTAATATAGTATTACTGCAATTGCATTTTTAAGGGAATGCTTGTAATTTTCAAAATTTATGAGGGGTATACTTGTCCCAAATGTTACACTAAAAGGCTACTACCATATCAATGGATAGTAATATAATATTATTTCAATTACTTTTATGAGGGTAGATTTGTAATTTTTGAAATTTATGAGGAGCATACTTGTCTTAATCTCGTCATTTTGACAATATTTTGTGGCTCCGCGCAAGAGTAGTTTAGAGAAGTAGCACCATCGGTACTCCGTGAAAAGGCACTAAAATGACTCCACAATAAAGTAGTTCTTTCTAGGAGTAATTTATCCAAACACCTTTAAAGTGCTTCTGACTCCCCGCAAAAGTCAGAATTACTTAGAAAAGTCAATCCACACAGGCCCTTGGTAATCTTATTAGAAGTGACTATAAACCAAAAGATAACTTTGCTCTAACTTTTGCCTAAGAGAAACACAAATGGGGACTCCAGATCATAGCTTCCAATGAAAGACTGATTAAATATTTTTGACCAAGTGCTTAAAGATATAAGCTACGATTTTGAGCAAAATACAACAAAGACACCAACTATATATATATTTTTTTGAGAGATGAAAGAAGAAAATAATAAGTGGAAATCCGACCCATACACCCCCAAACTTAAACATTATATTGTCCTCAATATTTCAACATATACATGCAAAGGTAAAATTGATATTGACAAAATGAAATGAAGTGGGTTAGATAGCATCTGAGAAAGACCTTACAGTCTTGTTAATATTTAACACAATGTCCCCTGAGACGTGTGGGTTGCCTCCCAGAAACGCTAAGTTTAACATCTTTAGCCAGACGAAAACAAAGTTAATTTTGATAGACAGGGTCGTCGAGGAAAAGAACTTTCTCATGTGGAACATTGGGCGATTTTGGACAGTTTCAACATCGCTTCTTAATCTAGGCATAACTCTCTCATCTGAGCTCCAATTAAGATGATTCAAGATGCTATGAAACTCTAAGAAAAAGATCTACATATTTCATGTTTTGAGTTTTGAGTTTTGAGAGATACTAGCTGCATCAAGGTTGAAATTGGACTTGAAGTTGCTGTACTTGCACTATTAACGTTCTGGAACATCCCTTAACTTGTAATTCTAATACGCGGATTTGACACGGTATATTTTCGAAAGTTTTCAGATTTGGTACACGAAAGTTCCAATTGAAAACAACACTTTCTTAGTTATATTATGACTTTATTTTATTTTTAATATTTTTCTTAATGAGTCAAGTTTTGATATTATTATTTTAGGATAATATTTATAATATTTTTAATAGATTTTGTAGGGCTTCTAATACGGATAAATAACGTATAGAGGGAGGAGAAATCATGAGACTTCACACATGCCTCTTTATCCCATCTTCTCTAACTTCACCTTTGAGTTTTCATCATGGCCAGGCGAGGCTAAACTTTTATAATTGGTCGAAAGAAATGGAATCAATAAAATTGTGAGATCTAATTCATTTTTATTGTTAAATTTATGCTTTGAGTATTAGATGTTTTTATGTGTCTATTTTCATGATTATCTCGTTTAATTACTAGGAGGCCTATTAGTTTATTATTTGTTGCAATCTACTTCTAGGTTAGATATCAAATTCGTAATTATTTGATCCCTCTAATTTGTGAAGTAACTAAGATTAAATGATTTACTGCGTTAGAAATTATTAGATCTTAAGAAGAACGTTCGGCTAAATTAAATGCAACTACTTGTACTTGTGTTGTTTAGCTTCATCGATCTCTCTAATTCTTAAGGCTGCTACTAAATTAAATCTTTAGTGCTTGTCTTGGGTTGTTGAGTAGTTAGGGTTAATTAGATCACATATTTTCTAATTAATTGTGACTAAGGAGAAATAGGAAAATAGTTCCAATGGTGAATATTCAAAGTATGAATTGATATATACTTGCTTCAATGATTAGTTGTAAAATTCTGACGGTGGATGTTAACATAGACCAAGGTTTGTTCTTTTTATTGATTTCAATACTTCAATTTGAATTATTCCTTAATTATTTTTCTTAAAATTGTTTTCGTTATACTCAAATCCTCCTCATTGTTTATGTAGCATAAAACTAGGCTAGATATTATCCATGGGAACGACCCTTACTTGCACCACTACATGTATTTTTAGGAGTATAGATTTTATTTTTGGTTGCCTACAACAGCACACCAGGCAATAAGGGTTGGTTGGCTTACTTGAGTGACTACGACTTTCAAGTAGTGAGACTACCTTCCTAGACTTCAAGTAGTGATACATCTTCTTGTTCCTGTCTTTGGTGTTCTCCTTCCTTGGGTTAGTGGGCTGGCAACATGGAAGAGCACTTATTCTTCGTATTTGCATGGAAGAGCACTTATTCTTCGTATCTGTCAAGTAGTCCATCTGAAATGAGTCATTTCACCCTTAGACCTTACTTAGCTAGACAAAGACTTCCAATCAGCTTCAAAGGAATTCATGCTAGCTATAAGAACAACTACCTGTACAGCCGATAATATAGAACGTCGGTTAACTAATACAACAACTGCTGATAGAGCTACTACCCAAGCATCACGTGCAAGATACGGCTATGAATTTCTTGGGGAAAGTGCCCAAGTGTGTAGTGAAGGACAAGTGTTGTTGTTCCTGGGAATGAACATAGTTCTCTTTTTTCAGCTATCATCTTTCTTTCTTGATTTGGATTTATTTATAAAGCAAGCAAGGCAAGCCGGTACAGACCACTAATATCGAGAGCGCTCTCCCTTGAATACTTAAACTAGGGCCGTTCCTCTCCTATTAAAGCGCCCTAAGGGACTCTCACTCTCAAGGCACTACTCCTTACACTAAGCAACCTTCCGCCTACTGCTGCCCCCCGCCCTTAGCTCATCAAGTCGCAGCAACATTGAAGGCTTGCTTTTCAGCTGCTTCATGTTAAGAGGAAATGCTCGAGTGCAACAATAATGGATATAGGAACCTCGATCTTACAAACAAACCGACATATTCAGATTGAAGAATTGAAGAATATAAGATCCGATAAGCCCGTCAACATTGGAAAAAGGGATCACTAATGCTAGTTGAGCTATAAGCGTGATATCTTATAGTATATTATAGCCGTTTATATATATATATATATATATATATATATATATATATATATATATATATATATATATATATATATATATATAGAGAGAGAGAGAGAGAGAGAGAGAGGGTAGTGTTTGGTAGTCAAAATTTGTCCTATATGAGTTAAAAGTTTTGGGTTGGGATGCTTTTTTATGAAGATGAACCCTATGGTGAGGAAATCATCCCCACAAAAAATCAATCAAATCTGAAACTTCTAACCCCATAAAAAGTGGTTTGCAAATTAATAGAGAAAAATAGACGATCCACAATTCTAAATCACTTTTGATGGGGTTTGAAGTTTCAGATTGAGCAGATTTTTTGTGAGGATGATCTCCTCACCATAAACATCATCCTCACAAAAAACCAGCCCAATCCAAAACTTCTAACTCATATGAAAAAATGCATTGGCTCCTTAAGATTGGCTGTCGAATAGGACCCATGTATGTATATTCTTCTCTAGAAGTCACAATTTGATGAATAGTTCTATATAAAAGATTGAATTTTAGAATTAATAAATATTTTTAACATAAACCCATAACTTAATTGTCTAAGTAGAGTGGGGAATGGCATATCAAAATCACACCCTACTTTGTTTCATCAAAATCCCTTAAAAGAAAAAAAATAAATAACCACCACAGTCTACTAACAAATACAAATGAAAAGAAACGGTCTTCTCTTGTACAACAATCCACAAATAGAGGGACAATGGTAACCGTCAATATTATTAGCTGTTTTAGACCATTCAATCCCTCCCCCTCTAAAACCATCTAATTCTTGGTTTCCTTTTCTTCCATACTCTCTCTCTCTATCTCTCATTTGCTCAAAAAATAAGCGGAGAAGGGCAAAATAATGGCAGATCAAACAAAGAATAGTTCAAAAGAGATTGGAGCGCTGGATTTAGTGGTGTGTTTAGATCCAAACAAGATGACATCGAATGGAATATGGCACCGTGAGAACCCCTTGGATTACATGCTTCCACTCTTCATCTTGCAGCTAACCCTCGTTGTTATTATTACACGTTCTCTTGTCTTTCTCTTCAAACCATTTCGCCAACCTAAGGTCATTTCTGAGATTTTGGTAAGTACTTATTTTTCATTTATCTTTATATTTTTTGATCGATGATTCATCTTTACAATTATAATGACGAAGGGGAAGTGAAGTGTTACACACCAAAATCTGAGTCATCATAAATGCTCTTATTTTTATATTTAAATTTAATATAATCAAAGGTCATTTTAATAATAAATAAAATTTTATATAATCACATTGCTTAATTTTCAAAATTATAAATATATTTTTTATTGTGATAAATGTGCGTTTGCATTAAAAATTAATAAAAGTTCTAAAAAGAGAAATATCCAAAATAATATGAATGGATATGGTGAAATCGGGCATGACTATACTTTCAATAACAAATGATATGATTTCGGACACAATGGAAGGAAAAAAAAAACATGATTCGTTCAGCATATCCCAAAAAATTTTATAAGACTTTTATAATGATGATGATTTATTAATTAATAAATAAATGGGAAATGTTAATCATCTTTAATATACAATTTTTTTTTCTTTATTTAACTTTTCTGGTGTCAAATGTGGTTTTGGATTAGTATTTTATTGGGAAATTTATCAAAACATGATCAACTTTTGACGAAATTCCAATTCTAACTCACAATTCATTATAATTCTCAAAACGGGAATAGCGAGATCTTATGTTTTCCAGTGACGATCTCGTAGGTTTGCTACTTTTAACGAGATTGTCACTATATAAACCAGCAAGTTTTGACTCGACTTGTCTGAGTTTTTTTAGTTGACTCGCTCAAGTTAATTATTTGAGTTGTGAAATCGATTCACCTCGAAATACAATTGTGTTGAGTCGACTCTGCATGTTTTAAAACTATGCTTTCAAAAGGAATTAATTGGATGACTAAGTTGATTTGGACTGGTCCCATTTTGGAATCTTCTGATGTTTGAGGTTCACCATGCAACCCCAGGATTAGAGGGGAATTAAACACAGATTTCCAAGATTACTACTTGTTAAGGATCTGTATGGATTTTTTAGAGATACTAACTTATGCGAATCCCTAGGAGTATAATTTAATTTCTCAAGCTTTTATTATTGAGTCAAGATCCAGAATGGTGTCTACGTGACATACTTTTGGTAAGGGTTTAAAAAATATTGGAGCCATTTTTACCATATGGCACACAACCAAATAAATGGGTTGCCTACTTTGCTATAGAAGAATGAATTGGACACTGTACGTTCTGTAATTGTTTGATGGAGAGCTAGAAATAAATATTAAATTTGTGAGTTTCAATAGTAGTTAAAAATATTTGAATATATTAAAACCATGCCCCAAGACATATGGCTAATGCAAATATATCTTTAAAATGATAGGGTGGTATAATACTTGGTCCATCGCTTCTGGGACACATCCCACAATTTTCCCAATATGTTTTCCCATTGAAGAGTATAACCATGTTTGGAACAATGGCAAACATAGGACTCATCTATTTCTTGTTCTTGATTGGTGTGGAGATGGACATCAACATGATCAAGCAAACAGGAAAAAAATCTTTGACCATCGCTATTTCTGGTATGATTTTACCTTTCATCATTGGCACCTTCGCTAGCTTAATTATAAACATCAAGGAAAACAATGAAACATCCCTTGGAAGCTTGCCTCTCTACGTAGGTATAGTTCTATCGGCAACAGCTTTCCCAGTTCTCTCACGTATCCTCGCAGAGCTTAAACTTCTCAATACTGATCTAGGGCAGATGGCAATGTCTGCAGCCGTTGTTAATGATATGTGTGCTTGGATCCTCCTTGTCATAACCATTGCTCTAACCCAGAGCAATGTACCCTCTTGGTCCTCCTTAGGTGTCATAGCTTTGAGTGTTGGCTTCGTGTTATTTTGTATCTTTGTTGTTCGTCCAGCGATCTCGTGGTTTATACGACATACACCAGAAGGAGAAAATGTGAGTCAGCTTCATATGGGTATGATATTGACTGGGGTTATGATAAGTGGATTCATCACCGATGCAATTGGCACACATGCTATCTTTGGGGCATTTGTGTTTGGATTAGTGATGCCTAATGGTCCACTTGGGACGGCATTGGTTGAGAAGTTGGAGGATTTTGTGTCAGGATTGTTGTTGCCGTTGTTCTTCGCCACAAGTGGGTTAAGGACTAATGTGGCAGTGATACATCAATCAGGGGCATGGTTTTTTGTAATGTTGGTCATCATCTTGGCTTTTGTTGGAAAGGTGGCTGGTACTCTTCTTACTGCCATGTATTATCAAATACCATTTAATGAAGGAGTTGCTCTTGGATTGCTTATGAACACCAAAGGCCTCATTGAGATGGTTGTCCTCAATGTGGGAATGGACCAAAATGTAACTTTTCTCTCTCTCTCTCTCTCTCTCTCTCTCTCTCTCTCTCTAAAAAATTCTAGGCCAACTTAGTCAGCTTCCCACCCTCAAACATAATGTACCCTGTTTGGGGGACTAATACACTCTGTTACACAAATAAAAATTGTGGCCCCTGTAGGAGACTCATGAAAAAGTGAACTCATATCATCACACACAATCTCGACCTTGTATATATATGTGAGATCCAACGGTTGAAATAAAAGATGTATCCCGAGGATATATTATAGATCTCTAAGATAAATCTCAATTGTCAATCTTACATATACATGGTCGAGATTGTGGGTGAACATATGATTTCACATTTCATGAGTCTATGGATCCCAACCCTATATGTATATATATATATATATATATATATATGGGTCCTGTTCCCCACCCTAAGCTTTATCCTACACTTTAACAAACGTGTTTTGTCCTACATGGGTTAGAAGTTTTGGAATTGGCTGATTTTTTGTGAGGATGATCTCTACGATGAGGAGATCATCCTCACCAAAAATCAGCCCCTTCCAAAACTTCTAACCCCATCAAAAATGGTTTACAAAAAATGGATGGTCCACGATTTTTCAACTTGTAAACATGGGGCTAAAAATTTCGGAATGGGCTGATTTTTGGTGAGATGATCTCTAATCATAGAGATCATCCTCACCAAAAATCAGCCCATTCTAAACTTCTAACCTATGTAGGACAAAACACGTTTGTTAAAGTGTAGGGTAAAGCTTAGGGTGTTGAACATTTCCCTATATATATATATATATATATATATATATTTACATATGAATCGTGATAATCTGCTGCTCTTTGTACGTTCTCTGACCTGGCACTTCACAAAATCATAAATCTCTATCCTTGTGTATCACAAAGCAAAGGTTTTACAGTTATATGAAGGAAGTGCATAAAAAGCATCAAATTATCACGGCTCTTTATATCTATATACAACATTCGATAGACAAAATTGTAGACCAAGTTCTAGACAAAGTTGTCTTATAAAGGCTAAAAAGTTTCAGAATGAGCTGATTTTTTTGTGAGGGTGGTCTCCATGGTAAGAAGATCATCCTCAAAAAAATCATCTCATTTAGAAATATCTAACCCCATGAAAAGTGGTTAACAAACATACGGTAAAAATAGACAATCCACGACTCTTCAGCTTATAAACTAAGGTTATGGAAATCATCCTCATGAAAAATCAAATCATTCTAAAACTTTTAGCCCATATAGCACAAAAGACATTTCCTAGAACTGTGTCTACAATTTTGTCTACAGAACCCAACCTTGTATATATATATATATATTGGCTAGATGATATATCCCGTTGTTAGAGAAGGGGTATGGAAGCTCTATAACGATCTTTTCCAGTAGCACCCTGTAGCATTTTTGAATGGTTGAGAGAATGCTTCATCAACAAGAAAGCAAAGTGCCATTGAGCTATCTATTTTCAAAGCCTTTTGTCAAGCTTTTTTCTCATTTTCTTTTTCAAAAATAACCCTCTATGGATGATAGAAAAGTGCTACATGGTTAATTACTATGGAAAAACACGTTACAAAGATCTGCTCCTATTAGAAAGATATATAGGATTTGTAAGGGAGGGAATCTTAAACCTTAGGGAGTTGGCTCAACAGTAAAACGAGCAATGGGGATTTTGCTCCATCTGATTGTGCTTCTGACAAAGGTGACCTACAGACTTACCTGTTATACAACAAGAAACTTTCATTGGGTTGCAGGGTGCAACAGTAGGGATTAGTCCCATGTCAAAAGAGTGTGGGACAACCCTGCGATAAATTTAAACGATAATATAGTCTTACACTCTTAATTAGACAAACAAGCAAGCAGATTTTATTTTGTATAATAAAAATGTAATTTCTGTAATAGGTGTTGGACAACAAATCGTTTGCTATAATGGTAATTGTTACGCTTATCACTACCTGGGTTATCACACCAGCTGTAGCTTGGATTTACAAGCCTGCTAGACGTTTCGTGCCGTATAAGCGCAGGACGATTCAAAAATCGAAACCAGACGCAGAACTACGTATGTTAGCATGTATCCACACCCCTCGAAATGTTCCAACCATCATCAATCTCTTGGAAGCCACCTATCCTACAAAGAAATCCCCCATCTATGTCTATGCACTCCACCTAATCGAACTAACTGGTCGTGCCTCAGCTATGCTCATCGTCCAAAACACCCGCAAGACTGGCGATCCAGCACACAACAATGCACAAGCACAATCTGACCACATCATCACCGCCCTAGAAAACTACGAGCAACGTGCAGGTGGCGTATCCATCCAACCTCTCACTGCCATTTCTCCATACTCCACCATGCATGAAGACATATGTAATGTTGCTGAAGATAAACGTGTAGCCTTCATCATCATTCCTTTTCATAAACAACAAACGGTAGATGGTAGCATGGAAGAAATCAACCCTGCTTACCGTACAATCAATCAGAATGTCTTGGCTAACGCTCCTTGTTCTGTTGGTGTACTTGTTGATCGAGGTCTTGGTGCATCATCTCGAATACCTACTAACCATATCTCCCATCACATGGTGGTACTCTTCTTTGGTGGACCAGATGATCGTGAAGCACTAGCATACGCATCTAGAATGGCAGACCACCCTGGTAATATTGTCACGATTCTACGTTTCATTGCTGGAGAAAACACGGTGGACACCACAATTAATCTCAAGGATGATGATCTCAATGATCAAGGACCTTTATCTGTGATAACTGATATGGAAAAGGAAAAACAGATTGACGATGATTTCTTGAATGAGTGTAGGCTCAAGCATGTTAGCAATGAATCAGTTGTGTATACAGAAAAGGTTGTTAACAATGGTGAAGAAACAGTAGAAGTGATCAGCGCCATTGATAGTAAACATGATCTATATATTGTTGGTAGGGGACAAAGTATGGTATCACCTCTCACAGCTGGTCTAACTGATTGGAGTGAGTGCCCAGAGTTGGGGGCCATAGGAGATCTATTAGCATCATCTGACTTTGCAGCAACAGTGTCTGTGTTGGTAGTGCAGCAATATGTTGGGTTTGGCCCCAATAGAGATATGTTGAGTACACCGAACAGTCCAGCAAGTCAGAGTGATTACTACACTAACATCCAAAATGTTAACCGGCGTCCCGAGAAGACTTTGCCCATTTCTTTGACTCAGAATCAGAGAGGGTCATGGAACGCCTAAGTCATCTACAAGAATCAAAAAAACAAAACAGATTTTGATTGAAAAATAAATAAATAGTACAACTCATCGTACATATGTATGCTTAGCCTCACTTATTACTTCACAAGAAAAATAACTCAGTTAGTGATTTTGACAATTTTTTTCCTTACATTTCCAAATCTCTTGGAAAAAAAAGTGATGTATGACACGAAACATATTTTGTAGGGGGGGATCATGAAAGTCATGTTAGCATTCTACTTTTGATTATGACGAGAATTATGAGATGATGATTGTTTTGTATGAGTAGGGTTAAATTCAATTTAATCAAAATATCTTATGTGTCCTGTGATAGGTAATCTGAGGTCATCTTCCTTTTGATTCGTCTTTTAATTAGGTTTATGGAAATATGCATTTAATTCAAATAACAATGAGAATTTAATATTAACAATTGGATGAAAGGATATCATCTTTAGATTCTTCAAGCTGAAAATTGTTAAATTGAAATCCACCAAGTTGTTGATTAAGGGCTGAATTTTTTGTAGTGGTGTCGTTGTATGTTGCCATGGTCTCACCTCATTTGATGTCTAAAATAGACACAAGTTTGACCAAAAAGTAGAGTATAAGCAAGACAAAGGAAGAACTGGAGAAAATCGACAAGACTCAACAGCAAAAGATCAAAAAATACCCATGCTGCAGATAGTAGTAGGGGCAGTTTTATTTTCCATTTGATTTTTGTAACAGACTCCCATATAATTCTATAAAATGGTGGAGTCTTGTAAAGTTCTGGATATAGTAGTTTCTTTTCCCAAACAAATTTTACGTAGTTTGAGAGAGTTTTAGAGAGCTCTTGAAGTGGAGAAATCCTGTTAAAAAACTGTATCTCAAACTATTCTAGTAGACTTTTATGGAATTTTAGTTTCTATTTTGTAAGTATTTTTTATTTAATTTCTATTTTATAGTCTTCATTTCCTCTTTAATTTAATCGACCTCAAGCCACGAACCCCTCTTTTTCCTCTTCTTTTATTTCTCTAATACTTTACATAATGGAATCACAACCAACCTGACACTTGAGAGTTGATTCATGTCCATTATCTTTGTGGTAGGAACAGCAACAAAGGACTCAAATTTTTAATATCTTCTTCTCTTTATTCTTCTTTCTATTCTTCCTTTTGTGTGTGATTGTGGTTTTGAGTTGTTCATGGTGGGTTAGAAGAGTTGCACCCCAAAGTTTGGAGATTAAGCTCCCAACTAAATAGAGAATTGAATCCATGAATAACCTCCAACCATTCTCATTTTTTTTTTTTTTTTGGAGAGTGTGTGAGGAGGACAAAGGGAAAGAGAACAAAATGGTGTTTTCATTATTTCTCTTGGTGGTGGTTTCTATTCCCTCTTGTTTCTTCCTTTTTTTTGTCCTTTTCACTGCTTTTTGGTTTAATTTCCATTATTTTTATAGAATTTTTCTTTGTTTTTTTATTCTTAGTTTCTTTGTTTGCTAAGCTATTAATGAATATTTTGTTTTTAGTCTCATTTTCTTTATTTTTTTCTCTTTGTTTTGGAACCCACATGAGAATGACTCGTAATAATATTCTGTTACAAGTGAATACACATTCTCTATCTAAGTGAATACGCATTCTCTCTCATTTATTTTCCTGGTTTGCTTCGCCCAAGGTGTTTAACGAGTGCCCAGTCGCTATATGCCAACATATATTTTTTGGGCCCTTTTTTTTTTCTTCTTTGTTTAGTACTTTTTGTATGGTTTGGAAGATGAGTACTACCCTACATTAATAATATCACTATTTGTAATATCTTTTCTTGGCCCCACCTTGTTTTTTAGCTTGTGAGACCTTGGTTTGATCTCACTTAATGAGTTTTTTTTTTTTCTTTTAATAAGGTGTTGTGCTATTAAATTTTTGTTTCCTTTTCTTGTTCTTACTTTTACACTTTCACACACCCATTATTGTCGATGGAAGTTAATAATGTTGAAAATTCCAAGCTTTGTACCATGTCTAATCCTAGAGGGGGATGAATAGGATAGTTAAAATTTCTTTCGATTTATTCAAATTTAAGTCAGATTGATTAATTTGACTATGTATTATAAGTCATTCACCTAGCCTCGATTTTGCACTCATGTCTCTAACTTGCATTTAATGAAAATACACTTGAAATTTAAACATTCATTTAACCAAGTCATTCAATGGTACATTTATATACAATTTACCTATTCGACATTCATGGCATCTCATGACATTCAAAACATTCAAATGTAAATTGTGGAATTATGAAAACATGCACGAGACTAAGACATCTAATGAATCGGTAATATTCTATGGCATCCCACCAAACGCTAACACAAAACCCCATATCAGATCTCGAGACATTAGGTGGCGCCTCGAAATTTTGAAATGGTCTTCTCTATTTATGTTAGTATTCCAAGGCGTTCAACCTGCACTTGATAAACGACACACACATCCTGAATATATACATACAAAATATAATACTAGCGAAAGCCTATATACATCCAATAACACATTATAAATCAGAGTGCGGAAGAAGAAATTTATATACAAGATTATACAAAAACTCCTCACTCTAACAAAATTCCTAACTCTCAAAATCAAAATCCATATTATTACCTGAACAACCTGACGTCGCTAGGTATAGTTCAGTGCTTATCATGAAAAGGACTCTGGTCGTTTACCTGACTTAACAAATAATCTTCACTCGTGTTCTACACATGTCTCGCCAAGCTCTGAATCTAAAACTAAAAAACTGGATAAGGAAAGGGTGAGTAACAATGATTACCCAATAGGGAAGCAAATAATTTTTGTCAATAACCTCTTTAAATATGAACGAATAAACATACTGAATCATTTTAAAATATGCAAAGTTTTACAAAAGGAACTATGATTAACTGGTACATATAGCCAAAGATAATCAACTAAACATTTTAAAACTCACAATACATCAATTAACAATACCCACTATAATATTTTCATTTTATATAAATCTAATTGTCCAAATGGAAACATTAAACATGCATTTCATTTTATATATCAAAATAAGGCAACGGATACATAATACACAATGATGGAGTAGTAGAATTAGAGAGTTGGGATTTACGACTAGATCGCTCTCAGTTAGGAGATGATGTTTCATAATAAAGTAGTAGTTCTTGATTTTGTGGTTGGTCATTGTTTACCAAACTTGCAGGACCATTTATCCAGTTCAGGCTAGTCGTTTGATATGACCGTAAGCAATGGGTCTCTTTTCGATGTGTCATAACGTTCGACTACTATAGATTGTTAGTGATCACTGACTAATTATCTTCGTCTATGCCTATCAGGCGTGCATGTGATTCCCAAATATACAATCCATTCATATACGACCACCTTTACATTACAAATTCACTAGTAAAAATAGAAAGGAATAATCCTGGATTCTACTTGTGACTACACTCTCATACACATCTCATACCACGTATGAGCTTGGTGGTCCATACCGTACATCCTAGGATAGTACACCACTCCAGATGATATGACGCATTATCCCTTCAAGCATTCACAGACTCTTTAACAACTTACAAAATAGCAACATATATATATATATATATATATATATATATATAGATGATTAGGATCCGTATACACATAAAGCTACAACGTGTTTTGTCTTATATGGGTAAAAATGTTTGGAATGGGCTGATTTTTTGTGAGGATGATCTCTATGGTGAGGAGATCATTATTACCAAAAATCAGCCCATTATTACAAGTTGAAAATTTTTTGACCGTCTAATTTTTATAAATCACTTTTGATGGGGTTAGAAGTTTTGGAATGGAATGATTTTTTGCAAGGTTGATCCCCTCACCACAGAAATCACCCTCACAAAAAATCAGCTCATTCTGAACCTTTTAACCATATAAGATAAAAACGTTGTAGCTTTATGAATAGCTTTATGTGTCTACGGAACCCCACCCATATATATATATAATTTTATTTTTGAAAACAAAAGAGAAATTAACAATACAAAGTTGAAAATGGATATCCAATTTCCTACCATGCAACTATAACTACCTTACTTAAAATAAATAACGGAACAGAAAAGTACACAGTGTCTCGCGCTAATAGAAAGTAAACAAACATGCAACCAGTAACATTATCCCTGAATATTCGTTCACCAATGTAGCGCCCCGCCAAACGCTAACACGAATCCCAATACCGCCTCGAGGTACTAGGTGGCGCCTCGAAATTTCGGCATGGTCTCCTCTGTTTATGTTAGCGTTTCACGGAACTCAAACCTGATAAACAATACTAAACAATCCTGTATAAAGCAACGAATCCACAATGACTAAAGAACGAAAAATAATAGATTTTATAAACAACAAAATAAGCAAGATCAGAGTTGCGCAAAAAGGTATAAAGTTATACAAGATTACAAAGTCTATCCTCATTCTAACATAGACCTAGCACTCGGTCCCAAAATACTATGTACACCTCCTAGGATGAACAGACTCCTAGTAGAAGTAGTCGTGTTGCTCACCGGACAACGGACTCTGGTCGTCGATCTGACCGACCAAGTGTTCCTCGGCTAATAGCTCAGCACCCGCTGCGCCAACTGAAGGCTCTACAACTAAAAAAAAATGGAAGGAAAGGGTGAGTAACAATGGTTACCCAGTAGGTCCACAAACAATTCCTACTAATAACCTCCCCTAACGTAATCGAATAATCATACTTCATTATTTCAAAACATGCAAGTTTTACAATTGAAACTACGATTAACTGGTACATATAGCCAGGGATGAGCAACTAAACATTTTAAAAATTATACATAGCATCAACCATCCATACGCATTATACATTTTCCATTTATGCAAATACAGTTGGCAACATTGAAATAGTAGACATGATTTTCAGTTTATAATCTGAAATATAATACAGATACATAATACAAGTGGTGGAGTAATGGAATTTGAGCGTTGGGATTCACGACTGGATCGCTCCCAGTCGGGACATGATGTTACAACATAAATCCGACTTTTAGTTCCTGATTTTATGGCCAGTCGCTGCACTTACCACACGGGTGACCATTTATCCGGCTCAGGCTGGCCGTTTGACGTGACCGTAAGCAATGGATCTCTTTTCGATGTGTCAGAATGTTCGACTACTACTAGATTGTTAGTGATCACTGATCAATCATCTTCGTCTATGCCTATCAGGCGTGCATGTGATTCCCAAAAGACACTCCACTCGTATACGACCACCTTTACAATACACGTTCACTGGTAAAGATAAGAAAGGAATGGACCCGGACTCCAGTTGTGACTCCACTCTCATACGCGTCCCATACCACGTATGAGTTTGGTGGTCCCTACCGTACATCCCAGGATAGTGCACCCCTCCGGATGATGTGACACACTATCCCTTCAGGCATTCACAAACTCTTTAACAGCTCACAAAATAGTTACGTATATATATAGTTTTTCATTTAAAGCAAAAGAGAAATTAACAAAACAGGGTTGAGAATGGATATCCAGTTCCTACCATGCAACTGTGGCCACCCGGCCTAAAAATAAACAACAGTACTCAGCGCACGCGCTAACATAATCGGAAATAAACATGCAACCCTTTCATTAATAACCTGGATATCCTTTTACCAACCTACACACAACATACAATGTAAAATGTAGACATCACCCTTCGGGTGTGATTCTGACATTTTACCGTTCATTCCCTTTTCCCATTCTCTCGACATTCTCACTTTTCATCTTTTCACATCGACCATTCATTTTCAATATTTCAAAGTCATTCTTTTGGTCTTTCCATTGAAAACCATCAAAGTTTATTAAAAAGAACAAAGTCCCAACGATGCTAAGGACCAAGGTGGTTAAAAATAGAGGAAGTTGGTGAAAATTTGGCTAAGTGTCAGAAACTCAATTTTTCAAAGTTCTCGAAATTGAAAACGGGTTTTTCGAAATGAAAGTCTCGATCATGAGATTCGACACCATATAGTTTTTGTAATCTAATTCAAAGGAAGGCGAAAGTTATTTCATTTTGAAAACTTGTCGAAAACGTCGAAAATTACGTTTTGTTCTTGAAACCAAAATTCGGATTTTGATCCTTTGAGATTTGGATCTTAAAACCATTCCCATTGTTCCGAAATGGGGGGTAAAACCTTAATTTTATTAAAGAACTTAAGGACATTTACTTAAATGTTTTTAATGAAATGAAGGGTGAGAAATAGTGTATAAGGTGTGAGGAGGTCAAGCTAAGAGTCAGAACACTATTCTGATCAAAACTGTGTCTGTTGGTGGCTGTCGGTGGCAGAATCAATATGTTGTCGGTGGAACCGACAGAATACACATCGGCAGGTGTCGGTGGGACCGACGGTCCTGCCGACAAAACAAAGTTTTCAGCGGCTTCTTGATTTTGTCGGTGGCAAAAGCAACATTCTGTCGGTGGGACCGACAGAATGCCTTCGGTAGGTGCTGGTGGCACCGACCTTTCCCACCTACAGCCTGAACCTTACTCGAACCTTCGAGTTTTCTATCCATGTTTCGGATTCTTCTTCCGTTCTTCGAATCATTCAACCCACCAACGATTTTGTTATCAAAATTCGATAAAACATAAACAAAACACCTACTTTTACCATGAATTTGAAATCAAACACCAATTTCTACGATTTAAATGCAAACAATAAGTTTTGTTTCAAAACCCTAAATGCACATTTGAGAAATCTAAAGTTACCAATAGGAATCGAAAGTCCCCTACTTGTTTGTGGACGCCGAAAGCGATGAACTCGTATAAGGATCAAAGTTGGTGGTGAAGGAGTTGGTGTTGAGTTGAGTTTGATGCAAAGTGAGCTAGGGTTTGCAACCCCTTTGACGACGGCACTCCTTTGCTTCCACAATGAATGGTGGACCTAACTCTCACTCGATGGAACCCTCGATGAAGATGTGTTAAGATTCACTCGAATCACACGGCTGGGTTTTGATGGAGGATGGGAAAAATAAATGAGAATGGGTTAACAAGGAGGGTGAGGTTGTAGCTATCGTCGTATCCGACAACTTTGTCTTCTTCGTCGAAGTTCAACGGTCATTCGTTCTTAACGGATCTTGAGGAGAAGAGAGGAGAAACCCTAGATTTAAGAAAAATCTGAGTTTGGGTGCTTTGGAGAAGAAAGAAAGTGATTTAAAAGAAAATAAATTTTCTTTTATAACAAGGGCGAGGGCATACTTGTAATTTCCTTATTATTTTTAGTTTCGACCGTTGAAAGCGCCCTTGATCCGCGGGGTGCGCGGATCCGCTTTTGACCCTTGAGGTTTGGGAGTCGCCACCTAGTTATTATGGTCTAGGAACCAAACAGACTCTAAAACGGATAATGAACTAATCTACTATAGAAAATCTGAATCCAGGGATCATGTTACGGGGTTGGAAGGTGTTAGGCACCAACCCCGCCCGGCCATTGCCGATCTCTACTTATCCCAAATAAATCTACATTGCTAATGACAAACCTAGATTAAAAAATAATAAAAAATCTTACCTTCGATCTGCAAAAGTGATATTCCCTCAGATCTGGTGAAAACGGCTCCTTGTACCGTATTCCTGACTTCGTTCTATCTCCGGATCTGATTTCTGATCTCCGAGGTAAGGTATTTCCTTCTTGGATCTGGGGGTGCTTCGAATTTGTTGTGGATTTTGGGATGTTTTTTGAGAGGTTTTTGGGTGTGTTTTTTTTAGGCTAAAATCGAGAGTAGGGGTGTTAGTTAGGAAGGAGTTGGGACTCCAAAATTAGGGTTTTGAGGAGGTTGTGGAGGCTTCTTCACCTACTTTTTCTAGGGTTTTTTCTTTTGATACGAAAATAGGGTGTGGAGACTCCTATTTATAAAGTTTTTAGAAGCATTAGGGTTTGATTAGGGTTTCTTTTAGGGTTTCAATTAGGGTTTTGACTTAGTCTTTAGGGTTTTAGGGTTTTGACTTTAATCTTATGAGATTGACTTGATTAGTTTAGATTAGGGTTTTGATTTAGGGTTTTGACCTTAGTCTTATGAGATTGACTTGATTAGTTTAGATTAGGGTTTTGATTTAGGGTTTTGACTTTAGTCTTATGAGATTGACTTTAATACTTGACTCTAGTCTTACTTAATTGACTTTAATTTTGACTTTAGCCTTATTTGATTGACTTTAATATCTTGAATTTAGTCTTGTTTGATTGACTTTAAATTTTTGGAGAACCCCCCTCTATTATATTTTTGATTCTTTGGACCCCCAAATGGAGGGGTCCTTAAAGAAATATGTTGTGAACCATCAACAATTTTCTTGAAAGCTTGATTGATCAATTTTTTTGGTTTAAATTTTATAATTAATTTTATTAATGTTTCACTTTACATTATTTAATGATTTATTTATTAATTTCGAAATTTTTAATTATTAAAATTGTGAAATTACCGTTTTGCCCTCGGAGAGGATTTTTTACGTTTTAAGTCGTTTTTCAATGTTCCAGGATGTTTTGGAATCAGTTTCTCGTAAGGAATTCAATGAAAATTTTGATTTTTATCATTTATGAAATTTTTTGTGTGAAATGATCGTGATTTTATGAGGGGTATTTTCGTAATTTTGTCAAATTTTGTGAAAATTGTGTGAAATGATGATTTATTTGGTTTCGATTTGTTGTTTTATGTGTTTGAACGGATTTTCCTAAACGTAATGTAGGCTCTAAGGTTGTTTTGATGTTAGGGGTATTTTGGTAATTTTGTCATTTTTAGTAATTTTTATCGTGAAACTTCTTTTTGGTTTGCAGGATGATGATTTCTATATTTCTGGGGTAGTATTTTCCTAGCGTAGCGTGGTTTATAAGTTTTGTCAGTTCGAGATACCTCATCCGGATTTCTGAAACATATCTGGTAACAAAATAAAGCATTGGAATAGACATCCATCATTGGGAACCTTTGCGATCGGGTTGACGACTTGATTAATCAGGCGGATGCAAAAATGGGGTGTCTACAATCGTAACTTGACTATCCGGATCTAATGGTAATGTCGAATTTTCCTGATTCTCCCTCTAACCAAAATTTTACTATATGGGTCCCACTAGACGCGAAATTCGAGGATTTGTTAACTTTTTCACCCGAACTTGAATTCAAACTTGCTTATAGGCTAAAGTATATATATTTCGATCATTTTGAAATTAATGACGAAGTCGATCTTCAATAAAAACGCACATATCATAATCCGGTTACTTGACTCTAAGTCTCCTTTCTAAAATATTCTTCAAATAAATACTATCTGATTTCCTCGAGATACGAGTTAAAAATACGGGGTGTTACAACCAACCTACACACAACACAACAATGTAAAATACAGGCACTACCCCTCGAGTATGACTCTGACATTTTACCATTTCATATCTTTTTTACAATTTTTACAGTTTTCAATCTCTCAAACAAAATATCCACTTTCTGATATTCATCAACTCAATATGAGTTCATTGAATATTAAATCATTTTTTTAATTATGAAATTTATTTTTATCAATAACATTAAAAAAGTACAAAACTTATATCAAAATGGGATCTGAGCAGTGCATAGGACCCAACTAACAGAACTAACCCGATGAAATACCCTACCCACATATAATTTTTTATAAAATACAATTAAACATATAAAATATGCAAGTTCTGGCGTGAATTTGAAATAACCAATTGAATTCTATATTTTTGGAAACACCTCACAAATTTTTGATAAAATCCTAAATGCAATTTTCACAATCTATGATTACTAATAGAAATTGAGAGTTCCTTACAATCTTTGTGCAAAAGGATCAAAACACGTGCGTGGAAATCAAGACGATCGATGCGAAAATCGAGATGGATTGAACTTTGAGATGGCTGATTTTTGAATCTGACCCGGTGATTTCGAATATCTCGACGCCGTTGTTCTTTCTTCCTTCTATGATGGAGGACGATTTAGCCTCGAACTATGAGAGGGTTGATTTTTGACCTTTGAGATAACTGATTTTTGAATCTGACCTGGTGATTTGAAAAATCTCGACGCCGTCGTTCTTTTTCCCTTCTACGATGGAGGACGATTTGGCTTCGAAACAGATGAAATCCGAGGTCAAAGTTTCGAAACCCCCTGTACTATCTACGATTGATTTTTGACGACACGAGGTGAAAAAGACGAGAAAACGAAAGGAAATTGGATAGGTTTTATAGAGAACAAGGCTGCAAACGTTTTTCCCTTTCTACGACGGAAGTCAGCAACTACTCATTCGCGACGAATTTGAGTTAAAATTTTTTTTTAAAATAATTTTTTTTTTAAAATTCGTTAGTTGGGTTTTAGGTCATTTAAAATGAAGATGACTAGTAAAAAAAATTTGGGACAATTTCGGTATTCTGCCTATTGTTTCGTTCGACAATAACTTGATCGTCCGAACTTCAAAAGTGACGAATGAATAATTTATTTTATCTAATTTTTCATTTCGGATTTAATGGTATGATCAAATTATACAAATTATATCTCTAACAAAAATTTACTTTTTTTCTGAATAGGACCTTAAAATTGACATCATTTTTGTTTTTAACGATAATTCGACTTTTTGGACTCCAAAAATGACAAGTAAATAATTCATGATCAATAATTTTTTGTAATGAACCCAATGATATGATCGAATCTTAACAATTCTTTCTCTAGAAAAAAGTCATTATTTTAGCCTGATCCGACTCGATAATCGAGGATTTTGTAACTTTTCTGTTCGGATTCATATTTGAGCATGTTTATAGACTAAAGTATGTTTTTCAATCATTTTGAATCCAATGGTGGGGTCTGATTCTATTAAAAATGATCAGAAACATCCTATAGTTTTACCCCTAAGTCCCACTTTCAGAATTTTTTCAAAATTCCATTATTTTTTTTTCTCGAGATATGAATCGAAAACTTGGGATTTTACAGCCTACATCCATTCTTACAGCTTATCTTTAGTTTATAATGCAATTGAGATTTACTTAGAATCTAAACATTCATGGTATATCCTACATAGCATAATAATCATTTATGACATACATCCATCTAAATATAAATTAATAGAGGCATTTTTACAAACACAAGACAAGCATTTTATAGTGAATTTGATAACGTGCCTACATTCACTCCCAAAGTTTCTATGTAGGAACTTGGTGTTCACTATCAAAGAGGTTTTGGGTTTATCTCGAACCTTTTACATAGATTTTTTTATAGTTAGGCTAAATTCTAAAACCTTAAGATCGAGATAACACATCCTTTCAAAATTTACTAGTTTTATACTTCGAAAATTCACGAACCTCTATTCTTATCAAGAATCCTTGATTTTAACACGAGCTTGGTTTTTTAGGGTTAAACCAAGTAACCACTTTCATATTTTTTAAAAATTAAAAATAAAATAACAAAGACTCACTCAACATAAGAAATTGTCAATCAAGTTTTGAAGTTTTCAGGTCCTTCAGTCCACAAGAGCTTTTCGACGGTCCGATGTTCTAATTACATCTTCAAGTTCTTCGACTCTTCATGTTTTAGTCATTTCTTCAACATCAGCTCCTTCCTCTAATAGATGAGCTAATGTGAACAAGGTTGTTTACTTCTTAGTATTGGAGACTAGTCATCAAATAGATCTAGAGAGTACTTTTTATGTTTATATCATATTTAGGAATTTAATTTCACTATCTAGATTAGATAGTTTAGGATATTCAGTTTCTTTTAATGTGAACAGTTAAAGTTGTTTTTACGTTAAGTTTTAGTTGGATTTGGAATTTTAATTGATGGTTTATATAAAATTAATTTAAATTTTGATTATGTCCAATCTTTAGTTTCCTTGTATTTGAATAATGATTTGAAATATAAGTTGATTAATGAAAATTCATTCATCTTGTAACATAAACGTCTGGGACATATCTCTAGAGCTAAGATAAAGAGATTAGTGAAGGATAAAAATTTTGATAATTTATACTTAATATAAACTCGACACATGTTCGATAAAATTTTCTAAATGCATATTTCGAAAACTAAGGTTACCTATAGGAAGTGAGAATCCCCTACCAAAGTTCATGGACACTAAGGGTGATGAGCTAACACTACAAATCAAGGTTGGATGGCAAGAGAGTTGAGATTGGATTGATTTGGATGCAAAATGAGCGAAGGTTTGCAAAACATCCGACGACGGCGTTCTCCTCCTCTTCTATAATGAAAGATAAACCTAACTCTTAACTCGATGAAGTTTTTGGATGGAATGTATTGAGGTTCACTTAAACTACACGACTAATTTTTTATGGAGAATGGGAAAGACGAACAAGAATGGGCAAAGAAAGATGGTAAGGTTGTATCTCTCGTCGTAGCCGACAACTTTGCCTTCTTCGTTGAGGTTCAACTCGGCCTCGTTTGCGCTAGAATTTGAAGGGAATGAGTCAAAACCCTTAGATTGAGAGTGGGTTGGTGTTTGGTTCTTTGAAGAAGAAAAGAAAACCAACTTTCTTTTAAATAGAAAAGGGTTGAGGGCATCTTTGTAATTTTTCCATTATTTCTAGTTTTAGCGATAACTTAACTATTAGGACTCGAAAAATGACAAATGAGTATTCTATTTTGAGTATTTTTTCATTGCAAACCTAATGGTGTAGTCGAATTATTTTGATTCTCGCTCTAGCAAAATTTTACTATTTTAGGTCTCACTCAACAGGAAATTCGAAGATTTTAGAACTTTTTCATCCGAACTCAAACTCAAATTTACTTACAGGCTAAAGTATTTATTTCAACCTTTTTGAATCTAATGGCAAAGTTGATTTCCATTGAAAATGAACATAACAATATCCGAGTATTTTACTCTAAGTCTTTTTTTTGAAATTTTTCTCAAAATATCACCATTTGATTTCTTTGAGATACGAGTTGAAAATTCAGGGTATTAAATCGTATCATATCTATTGAGATTAAGTAAGGCTAAATTGATTTTGTTAAGATTTATTAGGGATGGGGTTTATCTCTAGATATGATTTGGTTTCTATAAAATCCTATTAGGATTGTTGTAAGTATTATCTAAGAGAATAAAAAACATCTCATTCTTCTATATGGTATTAGAGCATAGTCTCTTTTGAGAGATCGATCTAGTGAATCCACTTTCTATTGTTGAAGGTGGCAACATTATCGACAGGCTGCCATTCATTATAATTTTTTTTTCACGAATAAAATCTCTAACTCCTATTCTATAATTTTCATCTCCTTGATAGTCTTTATTTTTCATCATGTTATCCAATCAAATGCTTTTGGGAGATATCATATGATATAATTTAGTGACTACCACCTCCGACAGATTCAATGATAAGCGGGATGCAACAGTGATAATTTCACAAACAATCAATGACCACCAAAAGCACGATGGATACTCATTAACAATACCAAACATTTAATAATTGCAATCTCAAGGAATTTAATATCAACCAATCACACGTTCTTTATTCAAAAGAACATGCGAGAAGGTATTAGAGTAAGTAGTTATACTGCATTGTAATATGATGTACTACAGTACATCGTATAATATCTATTGAGATTTAGATAAGACTAAATTAATTTGATTGAGATTTATTAAGGATAGAATTTATTTTTAAATGTGATTTGATTTCAATATTTTTAGGGTGGTTGTAATAATTATCTAAGGGAATCAATAATATCTCATTCTTTTATATTAACACTCTATCACGTGACATGATTTAAGTAGCTACATTATTGTGGAAGGGTTTATAAGGACTATAAGTTAGGACCTAACGAGCATACCCAATCCCTCCTTAACCATCTCAACTAACCCTTGGTGGGTAAGGTGGAAGAAGGTTGCTTGACTTGGTTCGATAATATTTATTGGATTTGAGACTTTCTTTACAACATGTATGCATGAAGTCGGGAATAATTATATTTTATGCATTGAAATACACGCATTCATTGAATGAACACTGGAAGCAAATCTCTGGAGAATCAAAGGAAATGGACCCTTTTTATTTTTTTATTAAAATAAAGTCTCCCCAGCCCTCTTCTACAATCTCACCCATCATTTTTATTTTTAGAACCGGTTTTAGTATCCGATTGGCATCTAGAATGCCACTTTGATTCAACGGATCCAAGCTAACTCAGATCATGGGTTAAATTTTTCCAAAGCTCAAACCAAATCTCATATCAACTCAAAATGCATCGAGTCCAACTAGCCCTATTAACTTAGTAAGATTTCAATTCTTACTAATGATCGTTGGCCTCATCTTGTGACATATAATTAAAAAAAAAAAACATCATCTGATGCCACAGTGTTGTAGAGCATAAAATTCTATGCGCTTTGAAAAAACATATTTTTAACCGGTGAATTTTAAATTTTGGAGTTCCATGGAAGTTCCATAACCATCCATTTTCAAAATCTTGGATGAAGCCCAAAAAAGTTCTTTTTATTTTTCAATTTTTTTTTTATCTTAGTTTTTCCATGAAATCTAGAGGGCTGTGGTGTTGGATTGCCCAAGTGATAATACATTTTTGCAAAACAACCCTTAGTGGGACTTAAAATCTTACTAGGTTAGTAAGGAAAGTATTTTTCAAATGCATTACATATTTTTTTTTTTAATTTAACTTAAAATTTTATAATAATATAGTTTAATAGGTACCTAGTGAGTGTGATGTGCGGACGTTGCATATGCCCCAGGACTAGTTCTTAGACAAGACCATGGTCTATTGACTAAACAGAAGTCCAGATATGAGTCTGGTCCACTGTCTACAGAGATATCCGGTTATCAAAATAATAATAATAATAATAAGTACTTTTAAACTTAAAAATTATTTAACTGCATATTTAGGGTCCAACTCATAAAATATGAGTTTGAAAAACAAATTATCCCAACAGCTAAAATGCAAAATCTAAAGGTCGAGATAACTCAAGGATATGTCATGTATCCTTACGTTAAATCTCAATCGTTGTATGAATTTTGTATTTTTATACTGGTAAACTTGTTTATGCATATCATGGAAAGAAACTCATAAATAGATATTTAAAACATGAAATATGAATCCAAGTGTTGGATTTATCTTAGGGATTTGTGATACATCATCAAGATACATGTACTTATCCTGACACGTTTGATTTTATATTTTAATCATGGTATTGTGTATTTTTTTATAAGTTATTTTTTTCACAGTTCTAGGGATGTTAACCTCTATATATATATATATATATATAACCCTAACGTCCCTACGGAAAAAAAACACTTCAAAGTCAATTTTGGACCAATCTGATAAGGATTGGATCAAATTTGAATTTGATTTAATGAACATTAGATTAGATTATTATTGAATCCAGTATTTAAAGGATCTCAGTTCTAGGATCCAAATCCAGTCCAATAACAATCAGAACGGACTCGAATCAGGTCAAACAAATAATATATACAAAATCGAAACAAACTTTGTATCATTCAACAAAATATATAATATAATTTATATATTTTCTGACATTTTAGCACATCAGGTGCCTTTCAGATCAATACATCAAATCGACACCTTCATCCATACAAGTTATCGAATTGGAATGGATCGGAGTAGTACGGATTTGATTTGATCCCCTAACGACCCAGTTATTTGGTAGTCAGCATGGCTCAAATTAGACTCTATACGGTCATAAAATCCATGTTACCTTTATGGGAAATGTTTAGCACCAAACATTTTGGCAAAACATTTTTCAAAATATGGGTTAGAAGTTTTGGAATGGGCTGGTTTTTTGTGAGGATGATATCTACGGTGAGGAGATCATCGTCATAAAAAATCAGCCCATTCCAAAACTTCTAACCCCATCAAAAATGGTTTACAAAAAATAGACGATCCACAATTTTTCAACTTGTAAACATGGGGCTAGAAGTTTTGGAATGGACTGATTGTTGGTGAGGATGATCTCTACGGTGTTTTAAAACTTCTAACCCATGTAGGACAAAAATGGTTGGGCAAAATGTTTGGTGCTGAACGGGACCCATATATATATATATGGGTCCCGTTCAGCACCAAACATTTTGCCCAACCATTTTTGTCCTACATGGGTTAGAAGTTTTGGAATGGGCTGATTTTTGGTGAGGATGATCTCTACGATGAGGAGATCATCCTCACCAAAAATCAGCCCATTCCAAAATTTCTAGCCCCATGTTTACAAGTTGAAAAATCGTGGACCGTCAATTTTTGATGGGGTTAGAAGTTTTGGAATGGACTGATTTTTGGTGACGATGATCTCCTCACCGTAGAGATCATTCTCACCAAAAATCAGCCAATTCCAAAACTTCTAACTCATGTAGGACAAAAATGGTTGGGCAAAATGTTTTGAGGGCGAACATTTCCATATATATATATATATATCAACATGGAAATGTCTTTCCTTTTTTAGCCTTTTCGATGAGGACGGTAAAGGTGTGTCTTTGGATTTAATGTAATAAATCCTAGTGTGGTAATTACTAAAAAATAATTTTGCAAAAATTTCAATGAGATTTTGATATTTACTAAAGTATGATTTTACCTTTATCTTTGAAAGACAAAATAACGAAAACATTATTGAAAAAGAAAATTATTAGAGGAGGATAATATTCTCTAATTTCTTAAGAGCGGCACCCCAACTTTTACTTATTCATCCCAATTTTTATATTACTTATTACACCCCAATTAAATATTAAAGCGCACCATTCAAACACAAAGCTTGGCTCAAGTTATTACTTCAACATTACAAAGTAATATAATGCATTCACATAACTTCAACAGTTGTTTACAATTAGGATTGGGTGCTAATAGATGCTCTCTTTTTTATTAGATTTTGAGGTGATTCGATAAAGTGATTAGTTTGCTATGGAACTCATGGGCCTTGGAATCCATTCCCATCCATTAGGGTTGTTACTTGGGTGGGTCAAACACGAATCTACTAGGTTGAACTTGATCTCGACCTTTGGTCAGGTTTGAACACAATTAGCTTGGGTTCGATCTCAAGTTCAAGGAAAAAAAATGATTGAATCAAATCAGGTTCAGTTGGGGCATAGGCATTGCGTTGCACGATTTGTCCAAACTTGAACTTAATATGGTTATAGTTCAAGAACATTTTCTTATATTTTAGTTTCTTTTTCATTTGTAATATATTTCTTTATATATAATAACCAATGTGTGATTATCTTCGTTAAAGAATCAATTAATTAATTATTTATGCTTTTGGTTATATATAATTGGAGTTTGTCTGTGTTGTTTGAGTTAAGGGGATAAAAGAGGAAAGATAATCAAGTTGTAAGAGTATTAATGAAAAATGAATAGAAGAGTAAAAGCAATAAGGTCAGAGGGTTGGAAAAAGGGTAATAGAGGAAATGATACAAAGTTGAAGGGGTATTCTTCGAAAGAGGAGTAGAGAAAATAAACTAAAATAGAAATTACTTCTTGAGATGCGAGCAAAATTGACAACATTGGAGGAATACCAACATTTGGATAAGCAAGTGCCAACTAGCTTAGTTGGTAAAATCTTTGGGTATTGATATCAGAGACTTAGGTTCAAATCTTGCCAACATCGAGTCATAGAATTCATTAAAAATAGACTTACCAATCTATACAAAAAAAAAACCTTTGGAGAAGACAACCGTTGTGTTTTATTATATATATATATATATATATATATATATATATATATATATTGTAAGAAATGTTAGAGTCGCTATATCAACTCTCTAATTATATTGCAACTTTAAATATTTGTCTTCTTAGAGCAACTCTAAGGGAAAACTCTATATTGATATTCTATAATGGTTGACCATCCCAATATAGATAACCATTTTGAATTTTCAAGGGATTTGGATTCCGATAATGTTATCTAAAATTCTTGTCCATAAATATTTTTAATTCAGCCCAAAATAGAGATGGAGATGGAAATGTATTGGAGACCTTAAAAATTCAAAATGATTCTTCAACATAACAATTAAGGGGCGCAATCTTTTGAAGTCAAAAAATGATGAACCCAAACTTATCCCTCATTTTTTTTTAAGTTGAGAGCATGATTCTCCAAAATGGAGAAGGTGACGATTACATTGAAGACCCTTCAAGTGATTTTAACACTTCATAACGACAACTAAGAGAGGATGGTGATTGGAACGATTTGCTCTTATAAATTACAATTAATAATAAATAAATTAAATAAAGGTAATTACTTCAATTAAACATCACCATTGCTTATCTAAGTTTAGTTATGTTTTTTTTTGTATGTAAATTTTGAAATACATCTTTAAGATAATTAATTGTAATTATATATATTAAAATAAAATGGTGGATCCCATTCTTTTGTCTTAGTATTTATACCTCATAAAGAATGTATATCGAGGACATTACTTTTACTTATATTGTATTTTCTTTGCTTCTACATTTCAAGAATACTCCCAACTTTATTATTTTTCATCATCTATTATTTTTCCCAAAATATCTACTTCAATTTTAAATGCTTTATTTTTTCTCTTTAAGTCGTGCTAACATTGAAATGTACATCGTGGGAGATATTTCTGACGTGGATGCATGTTAGAATCATATCCACGTCAAAAATGTCCCCCACTGTTGTACATTTTAATGTTAGTTCAACATTATCATTTCTAGTTTAAGATAAATAAACTCTAATCCTTAATAAAGTATCAGTATTAATGATGAATGACCCAACCTAACTTGGGTTGGACCACGTTGGGTTACCTAATCTGATCCAATCCACCAGAGTTTGGAGTCTTGTATATAATCCACATGAACCGAGTCCGAGTAGTACTCGTCCGAGTTTGAGAACCGTGTCCCCACCAGCTGAAGTTCTGGTACCAGCACATGATTTCACACCATGGAAGAGCATATCTGACATCACAATATCTCTTAGGGGGATTTTTGTGGGACCCATTTCTGGCTTTTTTGCTTTAAATCCCAAAACACATCTTCCATTTTCTATAATGAAATCAAACTTTCTCTGTCTCACTCACCATCTTGGTGTGTAAAAATTAGTAATCAAATTCAATTTCAAAGCCAGGAATTTATATTTAATTTGTTCTCTTGTATTAAAAAATATTGAAGGGCCCATTGCTTTGCTTGCTCCCTAATTCAAAAATCAACTTGGAAAATTCGACAGATTCTGAATGAAATCTGGTCGGATCTTGCTTTGTTGGTTCTGGGATTTTGGTGGGGTTATTTCAACCAGAATTCCTTAATCTTTTCTTGCCTAGAACCAAATCAATCCACCAAAAATAATCAGCTCTTCTGTTCTTCTCTCTTTAATCTGTTTCAGTTTTATCTTTGATATTGTAATGGGCATGACTACAGAAGCCCAATTCCATGTTCTAGCAGTGGATGATAGCATCATAGACAGAAAATTGATTGAAAGGCTCCTCAAGACCTCATCTTATCAAGGTATGTTAATCCTCAGAATCAGATTGGTAGAAGAAAAAAAATATATATTATTATTTTGAAATTTAATGGGTTTTGATTGTATTTATGTTTCCTTCCAGTTACAACAGTGGATTCTGGAAGTAAGGCTCTACAGTTTCTGGGTTTGGTGGAGGATGACCAGAGAAACCCAAATCCAAATCCAACTTCTGTTTCTTCAGATCTCCATCAGGTTTGATTTTCTCTCTTTTTTGAAAAAAAAATAATTTTTTTTTTTTTTTTGTTTAGATTTGTAAGTCAATCCTCAAGTTTTTTTATTTTTTCAATAGGAAATGGAGGTAAATATGATAATTACAGACTACTGCATGCCTGGAATGACAGGCTATGATCTACTCAAAAAAATCAAGGTACATAGATAGATATTAGATCTATTTGGGAATCTATTCTTCCAAGAAACTTAAAGGATTTGCTCTGATAATTCAATCCAAAACTTTTACAGGAATCTTCAGTTCTCAAAGACATACCAGTTGTCATCATGTCCTCTGAGAATGTACCTTCAAGAATTAGCAGGTAAAGGAAATATTAAAAAAAAAAATCTTTCAAATCTATTTAATCTGATAAAAATAATAAAATAGAAAAACCCAGACGTTAATTTCAGTTTTTAAGTTGAAAATGTTTGATGGGTATTGTTCAGATGCTTAGAAGAAGGGGCAGAGGAGTTCTTTCTGAAACCAGTGAAGCTATCTGATGTTAATAGGCTTAGACCCCATATATTAAAGGGGAAATCCAGAGAACAACAACAAATAATACCACCAACCACAGAAGAAAAAGAAGAAGAAGAAGAAGAACAATCACAGCAACCCAACATGAAGAGGAAGACCATGGAAGAAGGAGTTTCACCTAAGAGGACAAGACCAAGATACAGTGGTTTAACAATGGCATAATAATTAATAATATTCTTTGTTTCTTTGAATTTATTTTCTTTTATCTTCTCCTCACTTGATAACACTGTATCAATAGAGATTCCTTGTATACATAAAACCATCCATCACAATTTTGCTCTGTTGAAGATAAGGGGAAAAAAAAAGTAAAAAATTAATTCCAAAATTTTAGCCTCTGACTTTTTGTTTTGTTTTCCTTTTTTGGGTTTTTTTTTGGGAATCTTTTTTATTTTTTTGTGACATGTTTATTCTTTGGAGTTTTTACCCAAAAACGTGATAAATTTTTGACTAAATTCCAATTTTAGGTCACCATTCATTTTAGGAAAATGCAAAGGACAAAATGTATTTATTGCGATTCTCACAAGTCTAACGTGGGATGTTCACGTAATCATAGATGTGTTTTCTCGCAATACAAGAAAAAATTATCTATGGTTATGTATGCATGTCCACATATGAATTGTGAGAATCGCACTAAATACTATGTCACCCCATTCATTTTAATTCCTAAAACGTGAACCTGAAAATCTCCTAGGTTTATTATAGTGAAATCGTCCTTATATAACCTTGTGAAATTATCACTTTAAACTTGCAAGATCGTCACTTAAAAACCTGTAATCTTGCATGTTTATATTTTTGAAAATTAAAATGAACCGTTAGCCTGAATCAGAATTTCATCATATTCAACTCACGAAATAGTAATTTACCCTTGTTCTATCTAGAGAAATTTGCTAAATGAACCAAACTTTTGGTCAAAAGTATCTTGCACTCTAAACATATGGATCTTATTAAACAAATAAGTTCACATATGATCATTACAATTCATTTCGACTATCTGTGACGATGAATGATAGATAGAGATTGAAAGATATCCTCAAAATTTTAAAGATTTAGACGTAATTTCCAATTTATTTCGATGATTTGTAACAATGAGTGACGAATGGAAAATGACATCATATGCATGATTTTGAAGATTTAGTAAACGTTTGATCCGAGTATTTGTTTGGTCATATTATAATTTATGCATTTTGGATATTTTGGAAAGATCCATTAAGTGTTGAGGTCAAAAAATTGAATCGTCAATATTTCTAGTGTCGAGATAAACATTTGAAGTGTTTGATCTTGAAATTTCAATAGTAGCCCTTGACAATACAAAATTTTCAAATTTGGACCTTAATAGATTCTTGAAATATGCAAAATGCATTTATTATAAAAGTGCTGATTTTGTAATTCAACCTAACAGGGTAACTCAAAAACTCACTAACGTGGCAAGTGCAAGAGCAGTAGATTTTTCTCTCAGGATACACAACTGCATATGTTTTATGGGGATGTGCAATTTTGTATCCTGAGGGAAAAACCTACCGTTCTTGCGAAGTACACGTCAGTTGAATTTTTGCGTTACTCTGTCAGGTTGAGTTACAAAATCATTACACTTATTATAATAGCGAAATGGATACTCGAATCAAAATGTTACATCATTATAATATGCATTTTGGAAGCAATTTTTTATTTGAACGTATGTTTCGATATAATAATATATGTAATTTGGGTACTTAGAGAAGACATATATCCGTGTTGAGCACGAAAAATTTGTCAAAATTGATATTTACAATGTCAACCTTGACGTTTTAAGTCAATTGTCGATCTCGACAATTCAAATGTAGACTTTGACCATTCAAAGTATTTTTCATTTTCAAACGCAATATTGGATAGATAATCTTGAAATACCTATAATGCAGATATTATAATGGCGAAAGGGACACTTAGATCAAACGTTACACCATTATAATATGTATTTTGGCTGCAATATTTGTTCGAAATGTTATTTCGCTCATTATAATATATAGATTTTAAGTATTTCGAGAACATATAATCCAATGTTAAGCTCATAAAAAAAATTGAATTGCCAAAGTCTAAATTTGAAGTGTCAAGATTGAGGTATCAAACATCGAGATCAAACCTTCAGATGTTTATCTCGACAATTTAATTTTTTTTTTTTTTTCCTTGATACTAGATAGCTCTTTATGAAATACCAAAATACATATGTTGCAATAGAGAAACGGACAATTTATCAAACATTATGACTAAATTTTCAAAATTATGAGTATAATGTCATAAATTCAATATTCTTTGTTACAAATCATTGAAAAATTTTTGTAAGTTACTTCTAGATTTTCAAAATGAGAAGTATATGTTCTCTATTCATCATTTCTCATTTCAAATTGTCAAAATGGATTGCAATCACCATTGAAAAACTTAGGTAGATTGATAGAAATGCAAAAAGAAAATTTGGTTCCCACCAGAAAATTCTCATTCCAAAGGTTGTGTTTTTTTTAGCAAATGGACTGATTTACCCTACTAGTTTTGAAGGTTTCCTAATTATCATAGAGAAATTCTATTGACACTCCAACTTTTAGTTATTACATCCCAATTACTTAGTTTATCTGTCACTTCCCAACTAAAAATTAACATATGGCATTTAAAATAGAAATTAACATTTTCACATCAAAATTTTCTTCGTAATTCTTGTACGAGATGAGAAAAAGCTATGAATCGCCATTATCAATAATAACCTCTGAAAAAATGTTGACATCAACGAAGATCGTCTACTCCAATATCTTAATGTTGATCTCGTGCTCTTTGCTCTTCAATAGCTCTCCATCAAAGAGAAGAAAATATACAAACATAAAATTCTTTTCTAATGTGAGAATGATATTCTAATAGAAGTTCTCTTATCATATTCTTGTGGTTTTTTTTTTTTTAAAAACTCCCTCCCTTCCTCTCAACGTCATAGACCTTGACCGTCATCTAAAATTAGAAAACTATGAAAATTACATGAATACCCTCATCCCCATCATCTTTTAAATCAATGATAATGGAAAAAAAATTAAAGTTTTTATCTTAGGATGACTTTGCCTAATAAATCTTGGGTGGAAGTATAATGGGTTTCGTGATACATATTTTTATTTGATTATAGTTTAAACTAGTGGATGCTGCGACCACAAAAATCTCAATATATATTAATCATATTAAAAAAAAGTTGAGAAGTGATCCTGAACTAAATTAAATAATTAGACAATTTTATTAATTGCAAGGGCCCTCACGGCGTTCAATTTCAAATTGATTTTGATATCAATTGATGTGTTAAGATCCAAATTCATTTCAATGTTAATTAAAAAACATATTTCATAAATGATTATTTGCTATAATGTAAATTAATGGGGATGTTGCAATCAGAAGATCTTGTGTTGTATTAATCAGAAATAATCAAAATTTTAAAATATATTAACATATATAAAGGAAAGCCATGTGGGAAAGATAGAATAAGGGTGCGGACTTTTATTTTATTATTTGAAGAATATGCTTATATGTGATTAAAATAACAACGTGAAGGGGGCTTCACCTCCGTATGTATCGGGTGAGCGGCCAGTTGTACTCTTGGTTGTTGGTCAACAGAGGGCCCCAACTCCATTTAGTACTTAAGTATAGGTGTGGACTTATATATAGACAGGTCAACTCATTTTATTCATAAAAAGCAATGAAATTTGTTTTGTTAAAGTTTGTTTATTTTTTAAATCATATATTAGCAAAAAAATAAATAAAAAATAAATGAAGTGGTTAAAACTTTCTTTCAAGATGGTTGGTGTAAGAGATATACATGAAGAAAATATGGTACTCATCAATAAGAGGGTAAATTTCCAAATAAATACAAAAATTTTCAATATTTAGTAAAGTTTACAAGTTTGATTTTATTATCAAAGAGTTATTGTGTTTCTTGTATGTGACTAAAATTCCCTTAAAAGGGGGCTGACATGTGAATGACCGATTAACATTAGAATAGTTACCTAAGTAGTTAGTGAAAGTAAGGCCTAGGTTCAAAAGTCAAAATTTATCTTTCTCTACAAGTTTCTTCCTTTTTTTCTTCATTTTTCTTCACTATATCTTCTTCCTTCTTCCTTCATGTACCGTAAATGCAATTTCTTGCACTACCTCGAGATCTCTAACTT
Organism: Akebia trifoliata; assembly: GCF_017979445.1. Taxonomy (NCBI): domain Eukaryota; kingdom Viridiplantae; phylum Streptophyta; class Magnoliopsida; order Ranunculales; family Lardizabalaceae; genus Akebia; species Akebia trifoliata. The sequence continues at coordinate 23,074,536 of NC_141380.1, forward strand.
TTGCCTTGAATCAGTAAATCCTGTGCTTCTGGGTGGCGTACCTACAACATAACCTCTCTGATGTCTTAGTCAGATTTTGTATAAAAATTTGTACAGTTTCTCTATGTAAAAAAAAAAAAAAAGCATACCTTTGGCGTCCTCCCCCTCCCTTATTTATAGTGATCCCATCTTGATCTTGATCTTGTTTGTACCCTCTACTGATGTCATCTTCTTATAAATTTGGAGTTTTAGTTGGGATGTATTTCCTTTTAAATCATGTATGAATTCGCTGAATTAATTTTAGTAACGGATTCCACGCATTTAGGATAATCCCTGGTTTTTCGCCAATTAGATCCCTTATATTTCGGAGTTCGAATATCCATTCCGTTTCTTTAATTCCAATATCCGACTCCGAGTTAGGCACTGACATTATCTCCTCATCTTATGTATCTTTCGAACTTGGATGGTCATGACGTTACTTCATGCCCTTGGGACTCGATTTCTCCCTTTTCCACGTGTTATCATCTGATGTCATCACTAAAATAGTCATCCACAATTACCCCCTCTTGAGGTTTCGAATTTTATTCGAATACCCGATATCTGAGTTCAACATATATGGCATTTGGCCTCTCCATATTTGCTTGTGTGCTTTAATTGTTGCGCCAACATGTCCTCGAGAAGCCAAACGACACAATGATGGGTATTTATTCTGATAACTCAGAGGTTGCACCATGTGTGAACCCGATATCGATGCACTTATTGCACTTGTCATGTGCCTACACCTGACTGGCTCTTTGGGCACGTGTGTTCGTATCGATCGCATCAATCGACACGTCTTATTATTGTGGAGGCTGCTCATTATTGTAATACTCTTCTATGCCATCTCGCCCTTAGTTTTGACTCACGAATCTCAATGATTGTGGGGTCTATAAATACTTCTCAAATCCTTCATTTTCTTTTTTTCTTTTTACAATCTATCCCATTTTCCTTTCTTTTCTACCCCTTCTTTGGTTCACTGTATGTGCTTCCATTCGAATTTTCAGAGAGGTTCAAGGAGTTGCTCATCTAGATCACCCTTCAATTTTAGGTAAGGGTATTTTCTTTTGGGGGTTTTCTTTATCACCTACTTCGTCTTCTTCCTGGGCTTCCTCCATGACTAAGGGGAAGTCTTATTCCCCTTCCTACCCTCCCAAGAATGCGATAAGGGATGCCATACCTCCAATGAATGCAATAAGGGATGCCTATGGCATCCCTGAAGAGGTTGGGACTTCCTATTTAAAACCCCAAATTTTTTATTCGTATCTTGAAAAAGAAAAAATAATGGAATTTTGAGAAAATCCTGAAGTGGGACTTAAGGTGAAATTGTAGGATTTTGTTCTAGTTATTGTTAATGAAATTTGACCTCCCCATTGGAATCAAAATGATCGAAAAACATACTTTAGCCTATAAGCATGCTCAAATGCCCGTTCAAACAAAAAAATTGCAAAATTCTCGATTACCGAGTCGGACCAGGCTAAAATAAAAAAAATTTGATAGAGAAAGAATTGTTAAGATTCGATCATATCATTGGATTTGTAACGAAAAATATAGAAAATGAACTATTTACTTGTCAATTTTAGAGCCCAAAAAGTCAAATTATCGTCAAAAACGAAAAAAACATCAATTTTAGGGTCCTATCGAGCCAAAAATGTAATTTTTTTTTTACTATTCATCTTCGTTTTAAACAATCCAAAACCAGCCAATGGATTTTTTTTTTTATAATTATTATTTTTTTCAAAATTTCAAACTCAAATCCGTCTCGAACGGGCTATCATTGACTTCTACCGTAGAAGGGAAAAATGTCCGTAGCCTCGACATCTACAAAATCCACCCAACTTCTTTTCGTTTCATCTTCTCTTTTCACCTTGTATAGTCAAAAATCATCCATATATATATACGGGGATTTCGTAACTTTGATCTCGGATTTTATCTATTTCGGGGTTAAACCGTCCTCCGTCGTAGGAATGAGAAAGGACGACGACATCGAGATTTTCGAAATCACTAGGCCAGATTCAAAAATTAGCCACCTTAAAGTTCAGTCCATCTTAATTTCTGCACAAATCACCTCGATTTTTGTGCAGGCACTTCAATTATCTCGCACAGAGATTGTAAGGAACTTTCAATTTCTATTAGTAACCGTAGATTTTGAAAATTGCATTTAGAATTTTATTAAAAATTTGTGATGTGTTTCCAAAAATATAGAATTCAATTGGTAATTTCAAATTCATGCCAGAACTTGCATATTTATTATGTTTAATTGTACTTTATAACAAATTATACGTGGGTAGGATATTTCATCGGGTTATTTATGTCAGTTGGGTCTTATGCACCGCTTGGACCCAGTTTTAATCTAAGTTTTATATTTTTTCAATGTTATTGAAAAAAATGAATTTCATAGTTAGAAAAATTATTTAATATTCAATGAATTCATATTGAGTTGATAAATATCAGAAAGTAATATTTTTTTTCGAAAGATTGAGAACTACGAAAATAAAAAAAGGAAAAAATGATATGAAACGGTAAAATGTCAGAGTCACACCCGAGGAGTGATGTCTGCATTTTACATTGCTGTGTTGTGTGTATGTTGATGATCAGATATTTATGGATAATATTACTAGTTGCATGTTTATTTACTTTCTGCTAGCGCGAGGCACTATTTACTTTCCCGTTTCGTTATTTATTTTAAGTCAGGTGGCCACAGTTGCATGGTAGGAAACTGAATGTCCATTTTCAACCTTGTATTGTTATTTTCTCTTTTGTTTTCAAATGAAAATAATATATATATATATATATATATATATATATATATATATATATTATATATATATATATATATATATATATATATATATATATATATATATATGGGACGGTTCAACAGCCCTAAAGTTTGCCAAGTTTGGTGCCAAACATTTTTCAAAATATGGGTTAGAAGCTTTGGAATGAGCTAATGTTTTGTGAGGATGATCTCTATGATGAGGAGATCATCCTCACCAAAAATCAGCCTATTCCAAAACTTCTAACCCCATCAAAAGTGATTTACAAAAATTGGATAGTCCACGATTCTTAAACTTGTAAACTAGGGTTAGAAGTTTCAAAATGAGCTGATGTTTTGTAAGGATGATCTCTTTACCGTAGAGATCATCCTCACAAAAAATCAGCCTATTCCAAAACTTCTAACCTCATCAAAAGTGATTTACAAAAAAAGTTTGGCACCAAACTTTAAGGCTGTCGAACCGCTCCCATATATGTATATGTATATGTATATGTATGTATATGTATATATACATATACATACATATACATATACATATAGGGTAGCATTATTTGGCCAACAGTTTGGCAAACACATTTTTCAAAACATGGGTTAGAGGTCTTGGAATGGGCTGCTTTTTGGTGAGGATGATCTCTACGGTGAGGAGATCATCATCACCAAAAATCAACCCATTCGAAAACTTCTAACCCCATCAAAAATGATTTACAAAAAATGGACGGTTCACAATTTTTCAACTTGTAAACTGGGGTTAGAAGTTTTGGAATGAGCTGATTTTTGGTGAGGATGATCTCCGCACTGTAGAGATCATCCTCACCAAAAATCAGCCCATTCCAAGACCTCTAACCCATGTTTTGAAAAAGTGTTTGCCAAACTGTTGGCCACGGAACGGGACCCATATATATATATATATAGCTATTTTGTGAGCTGTTAAAGAGTCTATGAATGCCTAAAGGGATAGTGTATCATATCATCTGGAGATGTGCACTATCTTGAGATGTACGGTAGGGACCACCAAGCTCATACGTGGTATGGGACGCGTATGAAAAGTGGAGTCATAACTGGAATCTAGGTTTATTCATCTCTATCTTTACCAGTGAACTTGTAATGTAAAGGTGGTCATATATGAATAGATTGTATATTTGAGAATCACATGCATGTCTGGTAGGCATAGACGAAGATGATTAGTCAATGATCACTAACAATCTATAGTAGTCGAATGTTCTGACACATCAAAAAGAGACCCATTGCTTACGATCACGTCAAATGGTCAACCTAAGCCGGATAAATGGTCAACCAAGTGTGGTAAGTGCAGCGACTGACCAGAAAATTAGAAACTAAAAGTCAATAAAGTATATGAAACATTATGTCCCGATTGGAAACGATCTAGTCGTGAATCCCAACTCTCTAATTCCATTATTCCTTCATTGTGTATTATGTATCTGTTGCTTTATTTTTATATATAAAATGAAATGCATGTTTAAATGTTTCCATTTGGTCGATTAGATTTATATAGAAAGAAAATGCTATAGTGAGTACTGTTGATTGATGTAATGCTAGTTTAAAAATGTTTAGTTGCTCATCCCTGGCTCTATGTACCAGTTTATCGTAATTTCTTCTATAAAACTTTGTATTGTTAAAATGATTCAGTATGCTTATTCGTTCATGTTAGGAGGGTTTATTGACATAAATTATTTGTTTCTCTATTGAGTAACCATTGTTACTCACCCTTTCCTTCTCTATTTTTTTTAGTTTCATATTCAAAGCTTGGCGAGGCGGTATAGAACACGAATGAGGATTATCTGGTGGGTTAGATAGACAATCAGAGTTCGTCACCTGGTGAGTGTTAGAGCTATACCCCCTAGTAGTGCTAGTTCATCCAGGTAGTCTTATGGATTTTGTCCTAAGCGTTATAACTTCTGTTAGAGTGAGGAGTTTTGTATAATCTTGTATATTAATTCCTTATTCCACACTCTGATCTATTGTACGTTATTAGATGTATATAGACTTCCACTAGTTATTATATTTTGTATGTATATACAAGATAATATATGTCGTCTATCAGGTGCAGGTTGAATGCCTTGGAATGCTAACATAAATAGAGGAGACTATGCCAAAATTTCGAGGTGCCACCTCGTGTCTTGAGACTAACATGGGATTTTGTGTTAGCGTTTGGCGGGGCGCCACATCCTACATTGAGGAGTCCCGCTGTTCATAAGATTTTCCTTGGGATACCACAATGGTATTTTGGGGACAATTCAAGATTAGTCTTCGAGTTTCGCTTAGTCAACTACCTAAGGAGATCTTAAACTAATATAAGAGGGCTCCAGGTCAGATGAGTGGTAATTTTTCCCGACTTATGCACATTGTCGAGCAAATTAATTTTGGCTAGACAAAGGTGAGAAGTTCAATTTGTTAGATAGTCGATCTCACTTTGCCCTTAAGAGGTGTCCCGGGAGGAAGGGTGTCTTTTATCTGACCAAGAGGGGAAGCCCCCTTCTTTGTTTTGCCCAACTTAGACAAAGACTGAGCATGCGGTTGGGGATGAAGGCTTATTTTTCTCCTACAACACCTTCAACCAAACTGGTAAGTATCTCGACCTAGTGTTCTTTTTTTTTTCTTTTTCGTGGCTTTGTATACCTTTTACTTAACTTTCTAGTACTTTTTTCAGATCCAAGCAAGAACAGGAGAGTCCCGGACTTGGTTGTCATCGCTAACCTCTTAGCCAATTGTGCCCTTTACAATAGGGCTATTGACTTCTTTACTACTGAGGTCGACGAGAAGGATGAGGTTGTGATAAGGAGCTCTCCACGACCTCTTCATTGCCTTCGTGACAAGGAAGAAACCTTGGTGATATAACTTTCATCCGATTTTAAGCTCCAACTGATGACTCCGACACCAAGTCAAATGTAGGAAACTCAACCGACTCCTTCCCCTGCTACTGCTATTATCGAAGAGGAGTTTTCGAGGCCTTTGAAAAGGTTGAGGAAAGGTAACCCGACCCCTTCCATTCCTATGAAGGTAGTCCTTCCTAGGGAAAAGGAAAAGGCTGTTGCTTGACCTTCTTTTGTTACTGCTGCCACATCCTTTGGTGAAGGATTCGGCTCGAGGGGTTTTGATATCTCTAGGACCCTTTATTCGATAATCTCCAAAGTCATTGACCTTCAGGTTACCAACTACCATTTTGCCTTCAACAACTCACATGTAACAAGGGCGATAATGGATATTGCCTACCTCCCAAGGGATTTGGCCATCACAGGTCAGAGTTGCTTTGATAACCCTTCGGGGTTTATCTATGATGTTTTCCGAGCCCTGGTCATGGTAAGTTTTTTAATGTATTTTTTCCATCAATTGCCTTTCATATTTCTCAACCACTTGCTAATTTATGTTTTTTTGTAGGTTCACCACAAACTAACCAGGCTCAGTTGATCCCAAGATGGCGCTATCTTCGAAAAAGAAAAGGTTGAGACAGCTGGCCTAAAGCTACTAAAAGAAAGAGATAGCCTTCGGGCCCAGATCAAAAAGTGCAAAAAAAATCTCAAGACTTCCAAGTCCAAGACCTTGAGCTAGTAGCTTTGGGTCAAGAAGGCTGTCAATAAAGCCTACATTTTGAAACAAAAGCAATAATCAGTGGAGACCTGACTAGCGAGGATTGTTGTTGAGAAAGAAAGGGGAAAGGAAAAGGCTCTAGCCGACCATATGGCGGTTATCCAGAAGAAAGAAGATGCTTTAGACACTCGATGGGAGAAGCCCTAAAACAAGGTCAAGTCCGAGAAGACCCTTGTTGATAAGGCCTATCTCCCGTCCCTTCCAACTATTAATCAAGAGATTCCCTCCGTAGTGGTTTTGGATGCAACCAATGCCAAGGGTGATCTTCCTTCTGATCTTGCCACCTTAAGGACTAAGCTTCCAAGGATAGATGAGGCAACGAAGGATGCACGATTCAAGATCCCTCCAACGACCTACAAGCCCTTGTAGCTTAGGTTCCCCTTATATTTTCTTTTGTTTCACTTTTTATAATTAGACTTATCTTTTTAATGAAAAACAAATCTTATTTTCGAGCTTTATGTCTTGCATACATTTTTTATGTTTATAATTCTCGAATATAGATTTTTCTCATAATATAAGCCCAACTTTTAATTGTAAATTGACCTCTATTAGTTGAACTTTACTCTCTTTATGAGCTAAGGCTTTTGTCATAAATCGACCCCACTATGGTTGGGCTTCGCTCCTTTTGCAAGCCAAGACTTTCGTAAACCGACCTCCTTACAATTAAGCTTGGTTCTCTTTGCGAGCCATGACTTTTATCATAAACTGATCTCCTTATGATCAGTTTTGGCTCCCTTTGTGAGCCAAGGCTTTTGTCGTAAATCAACTCCCTTATGGTCAGGCTTGTACTGAAAAAAAAATCAAAAGTACAATAAGGATAGGAAGAATCTTTATTGCTAATATTTTTTTCAAATTAAAAACATTCTAAGGAGAAGAGATTAATTCTCCAAATATTGTTTGTAGATAATACGTCCCTACTACTCTAAGCTTTTGCAATATATAAAGTCCTTCCCAATTTGCATCAAGTTTCCCACTATTAATCTCTCGAGTGTTCTGGAATACTTTCCTCAACACCATATCCCCTGAAACACTTTTCTCAGCTGCATGGGCCTATCGAGTGACAACGTGATCAAAAATCAAGTTGGTACCCAAGAAGAAAAAGAAGAATTCAAAGTGCGCATAGGGTAAAAGTCGATAGCAATTTTATATTGTGACAACATTTGCTTTTTTAAGAGGAGAGTCTTATTTTCTAGTTAGAGTAGTTTTTTTTATCATTCCAATTGTCTTGTGCCAAGTCATTTAAAAAAACTAATAAAATTCAATAGTTGATACAACTCTCAATTTTGATTCAAGCTTTTCAAATGATTCTCGATCAACAAATTATCTTCATCTAATATCTTTTGATCAGTATGGCTAGTCAGTTAGTAACTTTGGATTAATGGGACTTGACTAATCTAATGCTACAAGATAGGGACCCTGACATGAAAAATAATAAAATTTACCTTCGATGGGTTTCAAGTTACCATTACTCCAAAATTTAAGCATTTACCCCCTAGCTGGGATTGTAAGCCTGGTTGATTAGCATGAATACCAGTATCAAGCGTATAATCAGGAATGGCCATAGAATCTGAGCTTATAGAAATCTGTAAGATCTTAACAAACTTTACCGCAAAAATGAAAGTCATGAAAACATAAATCAAATTGCTTAACCTCAGCATGAAACGTACAAACTCGAGGATGATGATGAGGAAGAACCACTAACCAATAATATGGCTCAATTGGAGACAACCCTAAAAAACATAAAAGGCATTAATAAAGTTACAGTAGGTATTAAAACACTAAATTTCATTGCTAAGATCAATTTACCTGACAAATTCGTAATGACAGAGGTGGAGATATTCAATAGTTTAAATTGTGCGAGAATACACCTGAAGGTGTACATGAGTAACATGCGACTTTTGGGGCTCAACGATGAACATATGATAATTTTTCAATGCACTTTGTCTAGATCTACGTTACGATGGCTAATGCCTCAATACCCGTCTATAGTCGAAACATGGAAAATATTTCGAAACTATTATAAAATTAGTGTAAGTACAACACTTAAATCAAGACTTCTCGGATAGATTTAGAGGCAACGAAACAAAAGAATGGGGAAACTTTCACCAATTTTATCAGTCGCTAAAGGACTAACGTTGCACAAATGTGGGACATGCCCTTAAAGAAGGACCAACTGGCTATTTTCTTGAAAAACCTTACTCAAGCATTTGCCCAACATCTCATATCTCAATACTTTCCCACATTTGAGTCCCTACTACAAGTTGAAAGCCAACTTGAGGGTGCATTTGCTTCTGGAGTTCTAGTCAACTCTTCAGATAACAATGGTAAAAACTCATTTATTAATCCTAAACCTGGTGTTAATCACATCTACTTGCCCAACACATATACCACCCCCGTTATGCTTGCCCAACCTATTGCTTAGTCTCCACGTCCGAGCCAACCCGCCCCTAGTTGGCCCAAATCCAGTCGACAATTTAAGAGCCTCGGGATGATCCTTAGTGTAGACATGAGAATGTTCATCTTTGAACCTCAATGCTACGTGGTTTGGAGTCGTCACAATTCTTTTTTGTAAATGGGTGTAAATGGGCACCCGAGTCGATTATTTTGAAAATCATTTTTATGGCATTGTAGTGACTCTGAATCATGAAAAAGGTATGGTCTACCTAAGATCTAAGTAAGGGGATTCAATTAGAGAATGGGGAAGGTGTTAAGCACCCCATTCTCTCCACCTATGATGGTTACCTTTAGATTTAGCCATTTTTGAAAAGAATAATATAACAAGTAAAGTGCATGGGATGCATGAAGTGGGTGGGTGCACATGGTGTGTATGTACCTCGTTAGAAGAGGATTTGATGTTGGTGTTGACATAAGAAATATCTTATGGAAGAAGACATTCTATGAAGTCAACACACTTTTGCATGAGTTGAGATGTTGGTTTAGGATTTTAGAGAAATTCCATGGATGGAGTACCCTTAGATCCATAACCTTAATGCATGCATGTTTAGTTAGAAACTTAGTGTTTTAATCCCATTAAGAGAGTTACACATTTCTTCATCATAGCCAAACATGTGTGAGGTGTGTGCATAGTGTACATTATGATGCATGATATGAGAATGGGTTAAAAAGGGCTTCAACCTCCATCCTTTCGACCAAACCGCCTCAAGCATTCCATGCCCAAGGTTGAGGTTCAATCTACTCGGGATAAAAGAGGGTTCTCCATTACATCCAAAGAATTTCTAAAAGAAAAATGGAGGGTTAGAGGAAGAAGATGCAAGCTAAAAGAAATAAATAAACAACTACTATCCCACCTTATCCCCTTGGAGGTCTTGGATGATCTTGAGCTTGAGAAATGAATTTGAAAGTTGAAGGATGCAGTTGAGGGTTGAGAGAATTGAAGGTTAAGATATGAGAGATGAGTAGAGAATTTGGTAGAGCTTTAGGTTGAGAGATGGAGGCTTGAGAGCATGAGTTGTTCATAGAAAATGAGGGTATTTATAGAGTTTTTGGAGAACTTTTGGGGATAAAGTGGTCCAACCCTAAAAATAATGAAAATGGACATAAGGTTTAGGTTATTTCTTTTTGGATTTTTCATTTCTTTGAGGGCAAAGATGACATTTGTAAAAAAACCCTAAAAGCATTCTTTGATCCTTGATTTTTTGGTAAATAGAGGTGAGAGAACAAAAGTACTTTTGGGAGGGTGAATAAGGGAGTGACATGTGTAAAGGTGGAGTGGTAGGTAAAAAGTAGATCTTGGTTCATTTGTAAATAACAAATAAAGCAAGGGTGGAAGTATAATTTTTGAAATGGACCAATGGGAAAATAAAAGTACTTTTGGGAGGGTGAATGGGAGCATGACATGTGTAAAGGTGAAGTGGTAGGTGAAAAGTAGATCTTGGTTCATTTGTAAAGGGTGGAAGTATAATTTTGAAATGGACCAATGGGAGAACTCCATGTATGTACTTGAAGATTCCCACCTTTTAAGGGCATAATGGAAAATTCTCTCACCTTCATTGATTATTATCAAAGACCAAATAATCTTTTTGGTTTGACTAAACTTTTTGAGAAGGGCATTCTTTAGTTTTCACAAAAGAAAAGTTGACCCTCCAATTAGATGATGCATTGGGCATTGGGGGCTTATGAGGTATCAACATATGTCATCTTATTAAGGGGTGAGAGAATGGACTTGGAGTGGGTTTGGTATTGGGCTTAGAGAATGGATTTTGTCTTGGGCTTAGGTTGAGCTAGAAAATGGATTTAGGTTATGGGTTTAGAATGGCATTGGGTTTTGGGCTTAGGTTGGGCTAGGTAATGGATTTTGGTAATTGGGTTTAGGACTAAGAAAATATGCTTGAATTTAGGTTAAAAGACGGACTTTGTTTTGGGCTTAGATTTGGTTAGGGAGTGGACCATGGTGAGGGTATGGGTGATGGATCGGTTAATGGAAAATGAACATGAATTGGGAGTGGGTTAGGGACAAGGTTGAGCATGCAAACTATATGACATGATGCATGTATGCATGTATGCATGAAAATGATGCAAAGTGGCAATGCAGGCCTGTTAAGAGGCTTAAGTCCTAAATTGAAATCAATTTGAAGAAATATGAATTTTCCTAATGGGTTCGTGCAAATTGGGGTGTCTACACTTAGCGTAGCATTTCAAAATTTACTAAAGACAGGACTCCTTACCCCTCTCCAACCTCAAACATTATCAAACCCATTTCCATCTTCTCACAACCCCAATCTATTTTGTGAATTTCACTAAAATCCAATCATCACATTGATCATTGCATTATCCTTTGTCACATCATTCAAGACCTCATCGATAAGAAGGAAGTCATTGTCTCCATTCATATACAACCAAATGTTACTACAAACCCTTGGCCAACTTTTCAGCCTTTACAATCATTAAACATGGTATCCACTACCTAGTTACCCTTCAACCTAGTTCTCCTTATCCATATAATTTACTTCGAACTACCTAGTTACCATCTTGTTGGTATTCACCAATAGAGTTTTCACCACTGATCTCGAGCCATTCAACCTATTCTTAAAAACTTACTATCTATCCCTACCTCGTTATGATAATCCTACCTTCACCAGTTACTTATTAGTCCAAGTGGACTCAAAAGAGCTTGTTCTCTTAGGAGCTAAGGATGCCTATGTGATAATTTATAAGGGTGAACCTTTTTTCTCTTTTGTGGTGAAGTTATACATAGAAATAAATATTCATAGATTCAATTGTAAATAAATAAATAAATAAATTATCAACATTATGTCATGTATTTGTCAACTCTATGAACTATATTGACATTTTTCATCTAGGTTTTATCCAATTTTATTAAGATTTTGCCATTTTTCAAGACATGAGCAAACACATAAGAGCTTACTTTGAAGATAAAAAATCCCTTCCCAACCATTGAGTAGTTTAGCAAATGATTTTTTTCTTAGTTGCAGAAATGAAGATGAAGAAAGAAGTTGAAGAAGAAGAAGAAAGAAAATAAAGATGAAAAAAAATAAGAAAAAAGATAATGAAAATGAAGAAGAAAAATATAAGTACGAATCATCTCTTCCCACTATGCCATAATTGTTGATTAGATGTTTTTTAAATTAATGTTGACATAAGGTTATCAACCATTAGATCAATTTACATATTAAATCAATAATTAAGATGTCCCATTACATCTTTATTTAATTTTCTTTTAAATTTAAAATCTGGTGAGTATCTCTAGAAAATCAAATGATTTTTAATATATAAAAAATGTCACATCAGTCATTATTATATTGTTAAACATGCACATGAGACAATTACTTTTCAAAAACTTTTTGATGGCAAAGTTGTAAATGTTATACATTAAAAGTGCATTATGGAAAACAAGTAATGAAATGGAAAAGTTCAAAGTATATATAACCCATGGTTGGAAATACCAAAAAACTTTAGTAATTATTTAGAAATTTACCTTAATAAGATATGATTTTAATCTCAACAATATTAAACCTCTTTAATAGATTGTCAAATTTCTTAAAATTTTGTGCAAATCATGATTAATTTTATTGATTTCTTCTTTAGGAAATACAAATCCTAGTCTATAGAAATTTATCACAAAATACATTTACTTTTTTAAAAGGTTTCCCTTAGAAGGGATTACACAGAAATGAAAGAGTGTTATTGTGAGCCAGATTTCTAGATTTAGTGATGTAAAATGATCAAATAATAAGAAATCAATCAAGAAAACCATTTACATACTTCGGCTATGCCTATACTTGCAACAAAAGTTTATAATATTTCACTAATTATGAATAATCACAAGTCATATTTATAAACCTGCAGGTTAGCAAATCCTAAACTAATTCTTGCTTCTAGAGTTGCCTAATCTCTAACCAATTATCCCTTTGAGTACCCAATTTGTAACCAATTCCCTTTTCTTTTACACAATATCATTACTATCCTTAGATTGATAATTAATATTTTTTTTTCAAATACCCAACTTGGGGGACCCACAAAAGTCTAATAGGAATATTTGTTGTCGACATATAATTTTTCTACAAAAAATTCTTTCTGAGTAAGTTGAAAAGGTTTGAGTGCTTGTAATCTCTTATTGTTGATAAATGATTGATCTGTCAATGTAGAAAATTTGCTAAACCACGTAAATCCTATGTCATGTACGTGTTTATTTTTTGTTTAATCTTTTTTACTCTCATTATACTTGTGTACAACAAGTGGTATCAAAGCTAGGATTTTTCTTTTTGAATCTCGAAGATGAAGACATAAATAAGAGGCCAAGAAGTTTCATGGAAAGAAAGATTTCTCTTATTGGTGGAGGAAGATGAAATATGTCCTTAGTTAATAAGAATAAAAAGTAATGCTAGGTAAAAAAACATAAACCAAAAACGATTGATGACAATGATTGGGAAGAAATGGACGAGAATGAGTTTAGTGCGGTTCGTCTTAAGCTCTCAGAAGAAGTTATTCATAACGCAGTCAATATAGAAAAAGGCGAGACTATATGGATGAATGGAAAGCCTGTACACGGGGAAGAATCTGACGAATAAGTTGTATGTGAAGAAACAACTTTACAGTTTGCAAAAATAAGAAGATATAGATTTGCTAGAACACCTTAACGAATTCAATAGTCTAAACACGTAACTTTGGCATGAAAATAGAAAAAGAGGATAAAGGGATACTTATGATAGCATCGTTCCCCTATTCCTTTGATCCTCTAGTCATGATCTTGTTGTATAGGAAAGAGATTCTAAATTTGGAGGAGGTAACTGGATTTCTTTTGTCTCATTAGAAGAAGAGAAAGTTTATTGGTGATGATTCTCAAGTAGAATGACTGATGGAAAAGTTTAGATCAAAGCATGGTAGAAATAAGGTAAGGGATAAGTTCTGGTCCAAGTCATTAATAGCTATGAAAGATGTGGAACACCACTACTATCACAAGATGGGACACTACAGGAGAAATTATAAAGTCATAAATTAAGATCTAGAAGAAAAAAAAAGAAGCATTTAGATTTGGCTAGTGTCATTGAAGATAATTCAAATTAAAACGACGCTGACAAAGGTCTTTTATCTATTTTTTGGTAGAGAGTGACATTCATTTACCTAATAGTCATCTATTGATTGAGACCCTATGCAACACTCATGTTTCTTGGGTTACTCTTTACTAGCCACGTATCTCTTTGAGTTGTATCTTCTACTCAATATGATCTACTCCTTTATATCTTCCCAACTAGTTACTCTATTGCATTGACTACATATCGTCTTCTGCTCTTGTAATTCAAAGTATCAGTATTCTATTAGATCTCCTTAGTATCATTATATCTCTCATTATCCATTGTGCCCATTTAAAGGCCAAGAAGGATCAACTACCCTATTGCATATTGATTAGTCGCCTTATGGAGCATATGGGTGTTATCATTCTTGAGTGTGCAAAGTCAAAGCTAGCTTAAGATACACCTAGGAGCAAAATCATAGGAATATTCGACATTGGTACATGCTCCATTGTCCTCCACATCAATAAAACCTAGAATAATTCCATGAATAGGTACAATGACATGTTTGCTTTGTCTCCAAATGTCCCATAAATTTGTATTTAATTATTCAATAACTAAGATCCTATTCAATTATCTAATAAATAAAATAATATTAAAACAAAAGTAATTAAATTCCTCAAGTCTCTCATCTAGTCTGTGTAGCTTATTTAAATACTATTTAATCTTACAAAGATATACATAACATATATGTTAAATATCATAGTAAATCTGATATGCATCAATATTTGCATTTTCATTATATATATCATCATCCCAAGTCAATTTTGAAACACAAATTACATGTATGTCCCATCAATTGATCACATTCATTCAATCTTAAACAATTTTCATCATTATCCAACATGCATCCCAAGCAATGGATCTTCCTCAAAGGCTTCTAGGCCTTTCACCCAAGGACCTATGGTCCGGATGTGCTTGTTTAGAGATTATTTATAAGGCCTATCTACATTTTCACATTAATAACATATTTAGATAATTCATTACATAATCACAATTCATCTTTTCATTTCTAATATATCATAAATTTAAAATATATATATATATATATATATATAATATATATATATATGTATAGAGAAATTCAAGTTAACATTTCAACATCATGTCAATATATCAACATATTTCAACCTCCTATAATATTCAAATATGCAAAGTGTATATTTAAGTAAAGTAAAAATAATATAAGAACCCCTACTTCAAGAAGTTTTTTTTTCTAACATTTTTTAATTCCTTTTTATTTTTCAACTTCAATTCTCCACTCTTCCTCTTCAACCATCGAAGGAATAATAATTATTTTCTAAAATTAATCTAAAAGAATTTGAAATAAACAACAAAAGAGGAGAATGAGTTTTATAACCAACAAATAATTATGCTCTCTCTCTGAAATTAACCAAGGTGACAAATCATTTATTTCTCAAAAACTATCACATTCAATTTAGAATCTCCACATTCCATTAAAAACTATTATCACTAATTTCTCTTTAGAATTAGAACCTCCTCATTGATTTAAAAATTCTAACCGTTAATTCCTTATTTACATTTTCCTAATAAATTTAATTTTTTTTTCTCCAAAATATTACAAATATTTTATCTTATTTTCTTTTCACAATTATTTATTATCATTCTAATATCATTTCAATCACATATTTCAATCCCTTATTTATCCTCATACAAGTACATTAGATAAATACCCAAATAAAATCCATTAGGTCCAAATAACCCAAAGCCTTAGTTTGGATTTTTCTACACGTTCTACGTCAATAAATGTTTGCTCTACAACAGGAGCAGACACAATAGTTCATTGAATATCTAGTGGACTTTTACACTTTTAAAATGAGTTCCGTACATTTCATACGGGAATTACAGGTAGAGTTGAGAGGATAAAGGACAATGTGCATCATATGCTTCAAGATATCAAGATACAAAGTGCAGACTTTTCCCATCTTGTTCGATTTCTACGACAAAGATTCCCTGACTATCTTTATGTGGATGCTCCTAGTGACGATGTTAGTGGTAATAAGTCTAATGATGAAGATGAAATCAAGATTTTTCCCTGATTTTTAATTATATTTGATCGAGTATATTTTATATCACTCGATATCTCAATAAACTAGATGTTCATATTTTTTTAGATCATATTTTTCTGTCTGAATTCTTTTGATTTGATATGAATTTTTTTTTCTCTGATCATCATGTGTTTACACTATAATGTTTTATTGTATTATGTAATTTTTGTGTGTGTTTATTTTGGGTATCACCACCCTTCGAGTGAGACTAATCCTGCACTGCCCCCTCAAAAAGTCCAACGAGCAACTGGTTGAATCGAGAATCAATCGAACCTTGCAGGGCAACCCCAAGGAATTCATTGCTTCGTGGAGTTTCGAACATTTGACCTACCCTTGAGGTTTATTGCATTATATTATGCTTCGTTAGTTCATGACAAAAAGGGGGAGATAGAGTTGATGATTGATTGTGCATGATATATTTGTTTTGTATAGGTGTTATTTTGATTTATTTTTTATTACTCACATAACTTATACATAGGGTAGTACGCATGTGAGTATGCAAGAAACATGTTGTGACACCCCGCCAAACGCTAACATAAATCCCGAGGTCGAACCTTGAAGCTGGGACAGTTTCCTCCGTTTATGTTAGCGTTCTGCGGAACTCAATGCAAAGGAAACCGATAACCAACATATCCTGCATATGATAATGAACCAAAATATACAAAGTATGGAGGACAGTAAACTGCGAATAATGCAGAATTTGATTCAGAGTTGTGCAAAAAGAAGAAAATATACAAGATATAAAAATTTATTCACTCTAACATAGACCTAGTACTCGGCCCAAAAAATATATATACCGCTCCTAGGACGAACGAACTCCTAGTAGAAGTAGACATGGTGCTTACCGGGTAACGGACTCTGGTCGTCAATATGACCCACCAGGCAATCCTCGCTAGACGGCTTTACGATTGCCTTTCTGGCTGCAGGCTCTGAAACTAAAAAAAAAAAAACAGGAAGGAAAGGGTGAGTAACAATGGTTACCTAGTAGGTCCACAAACAGCTCCTACTAATAATCTCACCTAATATGTACGAGTACGCATATTGAAACATTTCAATACATGCAAGTTTTACAATTAAAATTACGGTTAACTGGTACGTATAGCCAGGGATGAGTAACTAAAAAATTTTAAAGATTCACATGGCATCAATCATCAGTATTCACTATACATTTTCATTTTGTTATACAATTACGATTTATCACATTGACATAACAAGCATGCTTTGCAGTTTATAATTCAAAATATAACAACAGATACATAATACAAGTTGGTGGAGTAGTGGAATTAGAGAGTTGGGATTCACGACTGGATCGCTCTCAGTCGGGACATGATGTTACAACATAAATCTGGCTTTTAGTTCCTGATTTTGTGGCCGGTCGCTGCTCTTACCACACTGGTGACCATTTATCCGGCTCAGGCGGGCCGTTTGACGTGATCGTAAGCAATAGGTCTCTTTTCGATGTGTCAGAACGTTCGACTACTACTAGATTGTTAGTGATCACTGACCAATCATCTTCGTCTATGCTTATCAGGCGTGCATGTGATTCCCAAAATAAACACTCCATTCGGATACGACCACCTTTACAATACACGTTCACTGGTAAAGATAAGAAAGGAATGAACCCGGATTCTAGTTGTGACTCCACTCTCATACGCGTCCTATACCACGTATGAGCTTAGTGGTCCCTACCGTACATCCCAAGATAGTACATCCCTTCGGATGATGTGACGCACTATCCCTTCAGGCATTCACAGACCCTTTAACAGTTCACAAAATAGCTACATATATATATTGGTTTTCATTTAAAACAAAAGAGAAATTTAACAGAACAGGGTTGAGAATGGATATCTAGTTCCTACCATGCAACTGTGGCCACCCGACCTAAAATAAACAACAATACTCGGAGCCTCTACGCCAACATAAATTTAAATAAACATGCAACCCTTTCATTAATAACCTGGATATCCTTTCACCAACCTACATACAACATACAACGTAAAATGCAGACATCACCCCTCGGTATGATTCTGACATTTTACCGATTCATCCCATTCCCATTCTACCGTATTTTTTATTTCTCGACTTTTCGAACAAAGTATTTCTTTTTCACGCTTGTAAAATCATTTTTATCATTCAATCGAAAACTATCCAATTTTTGATTAAAATAGGGTCCCAATAAGTATGCGAAGGCAAACTGCCCAAAACAGGGAAAAATCGATGAAAATTTAGCTAAGTGTCGGAAACTCGATTTTTCAAAGTTGTCAAAATTGAAAATGGGTTTTTGTAAATGAAGACCCTCGATAATATAAGAAGATCCATGTAATTTTGTAACCTAATTCAAAGAAATGCAAAAGATATCACGCGAATACTTAAAACATTTCCGTCGTGATGAAAATTTATTTATTTTTTTCCCGCTTCGTTTGAAGGAGTTACGGGGGCCATAAATAGTCAATTTGGCATGTTAAAAGCATGAGGAATTCAAAAAAAATATCAGAAAATTTTTTTGGGCACTTTTTAATTTTCACGGTGGCTCAATGTAATACCGTGCCTAGAGCACGGCGGCTCACGGTGGCACTGTGACTATTCACGGCGAAACCGACAGAAACTTTGTTTTTGCAAATTTTTCGATTTTTCTTCTTCGTTTCTTCGAGTTTTTCACTCATTTTCGATTCTACTAACCCACCCACGAATTAAACATTTAAACCACGACAAAACACATCAAACATAACTATTTCTATCATGAATTTGAAGGAAATTAAGCGGCATTCTATAAGTTTAAAACATACAAAAGTTTCGAAAGATCCCTAAATACAATTTTTCCGAAATCTACAGTTATTAATAAGAGTTGAGAGTCCCCTACTTGGTTTGTGATTGCCAATGACGATGAACCAACACAAATGGTCACTGTTCGACGGCTCAAAATTTCGATAGTGGTTGAGCTCGGGTGTCAATGGTCGAATTGATTCCAAAACCCTCTTTGAAGGTGTTCTTCCTTTTTTTTTTAATGATGATGGACAACTCTCCCTTGGTTTTGATGAGACTCTAAGTGGGTATAGATAAACCTACTTACTGATTTTTGTGAGAGAACCAAAGAAAGAAAGGAAAATGAAGGTTAAACGGTTGAAGGCGTTGAGTTCGTCGATGCAGACAACTTTCTCTCCTTCGTCGATGATCAACTCGGACTCGCTTGCGATAGATCTTGATGGGAAGGGTTGAAACCCTAGGGTTGGAGAATGGACTGATTCTTTGTGAGTTAGAGAGGAGAAAATGAAATAAAGAATAAGTTGGTTCTTTTTATAATAAAAGCTGAGGGCATTTTTGTACTTTTCTTTCATTTCTATTTTCGACAAAATCTTGACTATTCGGACTCGAAAATTGACATGTGAGTACTCCATTTCGAATAATTTTTCGTTGCATACCTCACGATATAGTTAAATTTTCTTGATTCTTCCTCTATCAAAATTCACTATTTTAGGTCCCACTCAACACGAAATTCGAGGATTTTATAGCTTTCTCATTCGAACTCGTATTTGAACGTTCTTATAGGCTAAAGTATATATTTCGATCATTTTAAATCTAATGGCGAAGTCAAAATTCGTTAAAAATGAATGGACTAACATTTGAGTATTCTACCCTAAGTTTTTCTTTTAGAATTTTATCGAAATTCACAATTAGATTTCCTCAAGATATAAATTAAAAACTCGGGGTGTTACACATGTATTCTAATTCTAGAATTCAATATAAAGCTCTCCAAGTGTCATAATCAATTGTGATACATAGTGGGAGATTTTGTTTTTGTTATTCATGTAATTAACAAAAAAAAAGAGTCATAAATATTTTTCGTTAGAATTTAAATCTTTTCTATTCTTTTCTTTTTGAGTATTGGGTGTCTTGTCATAGAACTACCAAAGGGGGAGATTATTAGGAAATTATTTGCTGAAATTATTTTATTTTCAAAATAATGAATCATTGTTCAATCACCTAAAGTGTTGAAGATCAAGTTCGAATGTTCAAACAAGTGCACGAAGATTTTCAAGACAATTTTATTCTATAAATTAGGTTAGTAACTAGTAAGTGGCCTAAAGACCAACATACTATAGGGTATTAGAAAATAAATTTAAATAATAAAGGTTCAAAATTGGTTTTAATATGGAAAACTAAAATTTAGATTTTACATATACCAATCAAATGACCTTGATGAACCGATTGATTGAAGTGTAACACCCCGGATTTTCAATTCATATCTCGAGAAAATTAAATGGTGAGATTTGGAAGAAAATATCGAAGGAGAGACTTAGAGTAAAATACTCAGATTTTGTTATGATTAATTTCGAGGAAAATCAACTTCGCCATTAGATTCAAAAGGATCGAAATATATACATTAGCCTGTAAGCAATTCCAAATTCGAATTCGGATATAGAAGTTATAGAATCCTCGAATTTCGTGTTAAGTGGGACCCAAAACAGTGGAATTTTGTTAGAGCGAGAATCGAAAAGATTTGATGACACCATTAGATCTGAATCGAAATATTATTCGAAATGGTATATTCGTTTGTCGTTTTCCGAGTCCGAATAGTTAAGTTACGATCGAAGTTAGAAATGATGGGAAAATTACAAGTATGCCCTCAGCTTTATTATAAAAGAAATCTTATTTCTTTTATTTCATTTCATTTCTCTTCTTCTCCAAGGAAACCAAACGGCAGCCACTTCTCAACCCAAGGGTTTCAACCCATTCCCTTCAAGTTCTAGCCCGAACGAAGCCGAGTTGAACCTCGACGAAGAAGACAAAGTTGTCGGCCACGTCGAGAGCTACAACTTCACCATCCTTACTTACCCATTCTTGTTCATTTTCTCCATCCTCCATCAAAACCAGCCGGGTAGCTCGAGTAAACCTCAACACATTCCATCCGAGGGCTTCATCGAGTTAGGAGCTAGGTCTATACTTCATTTTAGAGGAGAAGGAAAACGTCATTGTCGAATACCTTGCAAACCTCGCTCGTTTCGCATCCAAGTCAGCCCAACCTCGACTCTTGAGACATCCAACCCTGATTTGTAGTGCTAGCTTGTACTCTTGGCGTTCACAACTAAGTAAGGGACTTCCAATTCTTATTGGTAGCTTTAGATTTCTGAAACTTGCATTTAGGGATTTTGTTAAAAATGTGTTGTTTGTTTTAAATCATAGAAATCTTTATTTGAATTGAAATTCATGCTAGAAATAAGGATTTGATGTGTTTAATCTATATTTTAAATGTTGAATTCGTGGGTGGATTGAGGGATTTGAAGAATGGAACAAAGATCCAAAGAAGGGATAGAAAAACCTAAAAATCGCGAGTGAGGTTCAGGCTGTCGACGGGAAGGGTCGGTGCCACCGGCACCTGCCGAAGGCATTCTGTCGGTTCCACCGACAGAATGAAACTTCTGCCACCGAAAATTTTCTTCCGTCGGCAGGAACCATCGGTTCCACCGACAGAACAAGGTTCTGCTGCCGACAGCACTGTTCTGAGTCAAAAACAGACTCTGACTCTTGGCTTGACCTCCTCACACCTTATACACTATTTCTCACCCTTCATTTCATTAAAAACAAGGTTTTACTTTCCATTTACTTTAAGTTCTTTAATGAAATTAAGGTTTTACCCCCCATTTTGGAACAATGGGAATGGTTTTAAGATCCAAATCTCAAAGGATCAAAATCCGAATTTTGGTTTAAAGAACAAAACGTAATTTTCGACGTTTTCGACAAGTTTTCAAAATGAAATAACTTTCGCGTTTCTTTGAATTAGATTACAAAAACTATATGGTGTCGAATCTCATGATCAAGACTTTCATTTCGAAAAACCCGTTTTTAATTTCGAGAACTTTGAAAATTTGAGTTTCTGACACTTAGCCAAATTTTCACCAACTTTCTCTATTTTTAATAGCTTTGGTCCCGAGCATCGCTGGGACCTTGTTTTTGAATAAACTTCGGTGGTTTTCAATGGAAATACCAAAAGAATGACTTTGAAAGATTGGAAATGAATGGTTGATTTGAAAGGATGAAAAATGAGAATGTTGAGATAATGAGAAAAGGGAATGAACGGTAAAATGTCAGAATCACACCCGAGGGGTGATGTCTGCATTTTACATTGTATGTTGTGTGTAGGTTGGTGAAAGGATATCCAGGTTATTAATGAAAGGGTTGCATGTTTATTTCCGATTATGTTAGCGCTTGCGCTGAGTACTGTTATTTATTTTAGGCCGGGTGGCCATGGTTGCATGGTAGGAACTGGATATTCGTTCTCAACCCTGTTCTGTTAATTTCTCTTTTGTTTTAAATGAAAAATCATATATGTACGTAGCTATTTTGTGAGCTGTTAAAGGGTTTGTGAATGCCTGAAGGGATAGTGTGTCACATCATCCGGAGGGGTACACTATCCTGGGATGTACGGTAGGGACCACCAAACTCATACGTGGTATGGGACGCGTATGAGAGTGGAGTCACAACTGGAATCCGGGTCCATTCCTTTCTTATCTTTACAATGAACGTGTATTGTAAAGGTGGTCGTATACGAGTGGAGTGTCATTTGGGAATCACATGCACGCCTGATAGGCATAGACGAAGATGATTAGTCAGTGATCACTAACAATCTAGTAGTAGTCGAACGTTCTGACACATCGAAAAGAGACCCATTGCTTACGGTCACGTCAAACGACCAGCTTGAGCCGGATAAATAGTTCCGCAAGCGTGGTAGACACGACCAGTCACAAAACAGGAACTACGATGTTATTGGGGAATATCATGTCCTGACTGGGAGCGATCCAGTCGTGAATCCCAACTCTTTAATTCCAATACTCCACCATTTGTATTATGTATTTGTCGTTATATTTCGAATTACAAACTGAGAAGCATGTCTATTATTTTAATGTTGCCAACGGTATTTGCATAAAATGGAAAATGTATAATGAGTATGGATGATTGATGTTATGTGAAATTTTTAGAACTGTTTAGTTGCTCATCCCTGGCTATATGTACCAGTTGATCGTATTTTATCTTGTAAAACTTTGCATGTATTAAAATGTTCAGTATGCTTTATTCGATCATGCTTAGGAAGGGTTAATAGTAGGATTTGGCTGTGGACTTGCTGGGTAACTTTCGTTACTCACCCTTTCCTTCCTATTTTTTTTAGTTTCAGCACTTGCAGCTGTCGAGGCAGGCGTAGAGGCAGTAATTGAGGAGTATCTGATCGATCAGATCGACGATCAGATTTTATTGCCTGGTGAGCACTAGGACCACATCCCTTAGTGTTGTCAGTTTCATCCAGGATGTATGTAGTTTTTGGATTGAGAGTTTAGGCCTCTGTTAGAGTGAGAGTGTTTTGGTAAGCCTGTATATTGATAAATCTTTCGCACTCTGATCTACTTACATGTTAGATGTAATTAGTCTTCCGCTGTTATTTTCTTGTATCTATATTTTTATATACAGGTTTTGTTATAAATTGGTTTATCAGGTTTGAGTTCCGTGAAATGCTGACATAAACAGAGGAGATCATGCCGAAGTTTCGAGGTGCCACCTAGTACCTTGGGATTTGGCCTTGGGATTTGTGTTAGCGTTTGGCGGGGCGTCACAGATGGTATCAGAGCACAATATTAGATCCGTATGGGATACAGATCCATTATGTTTTGGAGAATAGACTGATACCACAGGCATTAAAGATAATCCTAGAATGTTACTAGGAATCCAATATCTGAGTTTATTAGTGGTTCCGTATTGGGATTACGAGCTCTTCCGTGTCTAGAAGTCCGTAGAGCTTAGTAAGCCTAAGGTAAGATTTTAGGTTCATTCTACAGTAATGAAAATGGTGTTCATTACTAGATTCCGTATTATAATAATGGTTAATGCTTTCGTAAGAATGATGTTGACATGGATCTAAGGAGTACCTTGTTTCTGATAAATAGTAGACTACTGAACTCGCAGGTTAGGAAAGATGCAAGGAAGTAGAGTTACAACTGGACCCACGACGGGGAGTCAAAGTGGTGGGGAAGACCTACCTGGGTCGAGTAAACTGACCAAGATAGAATAGTTAATAGAAGCAGTCTTGGAATTATCCCAAAGTCAAGCACGCATGGAAAAGAGACAATTGGAGATGTTTGAGGCTCAAATGATCATGGTGGGTCAATTAACGAAAAGACTAGAAAGAATAGAAGAAAAACTTGACCAGCATCTTAAGGATGAATCCCATAAGGACCCTAAGGTAGATATCCCAGCACAGGGAGGATTACGAGAAGAAATAAGGATAGTACAATCATCGCCTCCAAGCCTATTTGAAGAAGGAGAGTTAGGATCCAACAAGAGACAGACAATTACGAAACTAGCAGGGTCACGGGGAAAACGACCATACATAAGTAGCAAGACTATCGAAATACCCGTTCAAGAAATGGAGGAGTTTTGTAGGAAACAACAACATATAATACTAAATCGATCGAGAGAAAAAGTAGTGGCATGTTATGAATGTGGTAAGTTGGGACACAAAGGGGTGCAATGTTCAGGTCGACGACAACCGATTAAAGATGCGTGGCTCAGAAAGATGTTAGATGGGCCAACTCAAGGAACAATAAGGTTACCGGATTCTAACAAGGTCGATGGCATGCTTATAGCATCACAAGTGAATCGAACTAGCGGTCGAAAACGAGGGGGGATGGAATTACAGACGTGCCAGGGACAGACCAGTCAACCCTCGACTTCTCTTCCTTCCAGAGTAGACCTGGCCAATAGGCCAATGTATTCGAGGCCAATCTCCCCGGGATCAGTTTACCCAAAATATAGAGCTACTCAACCACCGAGTTGTGGGGTTCCCTCATCACTAATTCATAGAGTTGTTGGAATTCCAACGAGACCAACAGGGCCAAGAGTACCAACGAGACAGACCCAGAGAATTCAGACTCCAATTTGCCAACTGCTCACTCTACAGAAATCTACGAAGACGAAGTCATTAACATGTTGGGTGGTGGTCAAGCGGGACATATTAGGAGAGAGTGCCATCTATCACAGTCGCAGGCAGGGATTGTGACCCAAGAGAACCAACTGTCTCCGACAATGTCTTAGAAGGTACGATTTTTAATTATGATGTTAGAAATTGGAGTTCTATTCAATATTGATTCCTTTAGATCATATATGTTGCTAAGATTTTTCACACTTATCGGAGCTAGAAATTTATTGAGATAGATCTAGTAATAAAACTAGTTACATCACTATCGAAAAAGTTGAGAACTATGGGACAAATAATGTTAGTGAGATAGGCACAGTTAGGTAAGGTAGGAAGGAGGAGTATTATGAGTAGAAATGTATGTTGTGATATAAGTGTAGTCATAACATGATAATAATATGGTGTTGAGTATGTGTGGATTAAGGCTAAAAGTAAATGTTAGAAAGTGAGGTAGAATGATGCTTTGTAAGGAGGAATTAGGTTTTTGAAAAGATTAAGTAGGAATCTACCGAATAGAGGTGTGCAATCTAACAATCGAATTTTTGGTGTGTGACAAAAACGAACGAGTATTTGAAGGTAAAACTTGATGTGTAAAAGATGCGCTTCATTAGGAGATGTAAGAAATGAATTTATGAATGGGGAAGCATGTTGAATTTGACGATTGTATAAGTGAATAGTATTGTTGAAACGATTGGAATGACGGTAGGAAAGAGTTAGGTAGAAAAGTAGGTAAAAATTTAGTTTAAAACAAGGTGGATCAATATAAGATACGAGGAAGAATAATGTTGTGATAAGATTGCATTAATGGTAACTTAAGGAAATTGTGAGAAGATAGATGAAGAAGGTAAGACAACGATACTATTTATGAATTGAAATTCACGAGAGATAGTTTTGAGATTTGTAAAGGCTGATCATGGTATTATCTATATTGGGTGATAAGTGGAAATATGTATGATTTAAGAAAAATATATAGTTACATGAATAAGAATTAATTGATATTACAACGATATTTAAACAGTAACTGGGCAATACTGTGATTTTGGGAGTAGGGAAAGAAAGCATGTGACTTGCGGCTTATGGTACCAGTTGAAGTAGTCAAATAAATCTTAAGTAGGTTCGCTACGTGTTCTACGTGCTATGCCGAAGAAGTATTTGTCAGACCCTTCACGTGTGATTTAATTGTGAAATAATTTATTTGATGTAAGAGTTACCCCCATGATTAAGGTTTTTAAATCACGAAGATTATGACAAAGGCCTTGAGGAAATATCACGATAAGCAAAACTTGGAATATGGATTCGAATGTAGAAATATTGGTGTATTGGGAATAAAGGTTTTATGTGATTTGTGAAGTAGTATTAGTATAATGGTGTTTGTAGTAAAACAGCGTATTGAAGAGTGATTTTCATTGTAGGTACAAGTACGCATAATAGGCGATGTAGTTGGTAAGGAAAACAATGATAAAAGATAGAGGAGGTATGAAGGAATTATCGATAGAAATTGGTGGGGAATTGATATGACGTGAGTTGATTGTATTTGAGGATTATACAAATAATAAATTAGTTGGGGCATGAGAATGATTTGGAGTGATTAATGGATGGATGTATTGGGTTGATGAAAACTATGTGACATGCGGTTAGGAGTTATAAAAGAAATGGGCTTGAAAACTTAAATGAATGATAATCGCATACAGGTGTGGTTGGTTATACATATTGTGTTAGTGGGGGTGGTGAAAAAGTTCAATAAGATATGATTCAAATTTCGAGGACGAAATTTTTATTAAGGGGGGGAGAATGTAACACCCCGGATTTTTAACTCATATCTCGAGAAAATTAAATGGTGAGATTTGGAAGAAAATATCGAAGGAGAGACTTAGAGTAAAATACTCGGATTTTGTTATGATTAATTTCGAGGAAAATCAACTTCGCCATTAGATTCAAAAGGATCGAAATATATACATTAGCCTGTAAGCAAGTCCGAATTCGAATTCGGATATAGAAGTTATAGAATCCTCGAATTTCGTGTTAAGTGGGACCCAAAATAGTGGAATTTCGTTAGAGCGAGAATCGAAAAGATTTGATGAACCATTAGATCCGAATCGAATATTATTCGAAATGGTATATTCGTTTGTCGTTTTCCGAGTCCGAATAGTTAAGTTACGATCGAAGTTAGAAATGATGGGAAAATTACAAGTATGCCCTCAGCTTTATTATAAAAGAAATCTTATTTCTTTTATTTCATTTCATTTCTTGTAACACCCCGGATTTTCAACTCATATCTCGAGGAAAGTAAATGGTGAGATTTGGAAGAAAATATCGAAGGAGAGACTTGGAGTAAAATACTCGAATTTTATTATGATTAATTTCGAGGCAAATCGACTTCGCCATTAGATTCAAAAGGATCGAAATATATACATTAGCATGTAAGCAAGTCCGAATTCGAATTCGAATAGAGAAGTTACGGAATCCTCGAATTTCGTGTTAAGTGGGACCCAAAATAGTGGAATTTCGTTAGAGTGAGAATCGAAAAGATTTGATGACACCATTAGATCCGAATCGAAAAATTATTCGAAATGGTATATTCGTTTGTCGTTTTCCGAGTCCGAATAGTTAAGTTACGATCGAAACTAGGAATGATAGGGAAATTACAAGCATACCCTCAGCTTTATTATAAAAGAAATCTTATTTCTTTTATTTCATTTCATTTCTCTTCTTCTCCAAGAAACCAAACGGCAGCCACTCCTCAACCCAAGGGTTTCAACCCATTCCCTTCAAGTTCTAGCCCGAACGAAGCCGAGTTGAACCGACGAAGAAGAAAACAAAGTTGTCGGCCACGTCGAGAGCTACAACTTCACCATCTTTACTTACCCATTCTTGTTCGTTTTTTCCCATCCTCCATCAAAAACCAGCCGGGTAGCTCGAGTAAACCTCCACATCTTCCGTCCGAGGGCTTCATCGAGTTAGGAGCTAGGTCTATACTTCATTGTAGAAGCGAATGAGAACGTCATTGTCGGATAGCTTGCAAACCCTCGCTCGTTTCGCATCCAAGTCAGCCCAACCTCGACTCTTGAGCCATCCAACCTTGAGTTGTATGTACTAGCTTGTACCGTGGCGTTCACAACCAAGTAAGGGACTTCCAATTCTTATTGGTAGCTTTAGATTTCTCAATGTGCATTTAGGATTTTGAAACAAAACTTATTGTTTGCATTTAAATCGTAGAAATTGGTGTTTGATTTTAAATTCATGGTAGAAGTAAGTGTTTTGTTTATGTTTTATCGAATTTTGATAACAAAATCGTGGGTGGGTCGAATGGTTCGAAGAATGGAAGAAGAAATCGAAAAAGGGATCGAAAAAAAACTCAAAAGTCGCGAGTGAGGTTCAGGCTGTAGGTGGGAAGGGTCGGTGCCACCGGCACCTACCGAAGGCATTCTGTCGGTCCCACCGACAGAATGTTGCTTCTGCCACCGACTAAATCAAGAAACCTCCGAAAACTTTGTTCTATCTGCAGGACCGTCGGTCCCACCGACACCTGCCGATGTGTATTCTGTCGGTTCCACCGATAGAATTCTGGTTCTGCCACCGACAGCCACCGATAGACACAATTTTGATCAGAACAGTGTTCTGACTCTTGGCTTGACTTCCTCACACCTTATACACTATTTCTCACCCTTTATTTCATTAAAAACATTTAAGTACCATTTACTTTAAGTTCTTTAATGAAATTAAGGTTTTACCCCCCATTTCGGAACAATGGGAATGGTTTTAAGATCCAAATCTCAAAGGATCAAAATCCGAATTTTGGTTTAAAGAACAAAACGTAATTTTCGACGTTTTCGGCAAGTTTTCAAAATGAAATAACTTTCGCGTTTCTTTGAATTAGATTACAAAAACTATATGGTGTCGAATCTCATGATCGAGACTTTCATTTCGAAAAACCCGTTTTCAATTTCGAGAACTTTGAAAATTTGAGTTTCTGACACTTAGCAAATTTTCACCAGCTTTCTCTATTTAACAGCCTTGGTCCCGAGCATCAATGGGACTTTGTTTTTAAATAAACTTTGAAGGTTTTTAATGGAAAGACCAAAAGAAGGACTTTGAAATATTGGAAATGGATGGTCGATGTGAAAAGATAAAAAATGAGAATGTTGAGAGAATGGGAAAGGGGAATGAACGGTAAAATGTCAGAATCACACCCGAGGGGTGATGTCTGCATTTTACATTGTATGTTGTGTGTAGGTTGGTGAAAGGATATCCAGGTTATTAATGAAAGGGTTGCATGTTTATTTCCGATTATGTTAGCGCTTGCGCTGAGTATTGTTATTATTTTAGGCCGATTGGCCACGGTTGCATGGTAGGAATTGGATATTCGTCTCCAACCCTGTTATGTTAATTTCTCTTTTGTTTTAATGAAAAATCATATATGTACGTAGCTATTTTGTGAGCTGTTAAAGGGTTTTGTAAATGCCTGAAGGGATAGTGTGTCACATCATCCGGAGGGGTACACTATCCTAGGATGTACGGTAGGGACCACCAAACTCATACGTGGTATGGGACGCGTATGAGAGTGGAGTCACAACTGGAATCCGGGTCTATTCCTTTCTTATCTTTACCAGTGAACGTGTATTGTAAAGGTGGTCGTATACGAGTGGAGTGTCATTTGGGAATCACATGCACGCCTGATAGGCATAGACGAAGATGATTAGTCAGTGATCACTAACAATCTAGTAGTAGTCGAACGTTCTGACACATCGAAAAGAGACCCATTGCTTACGGTCACGTCAAACGGCCAGTCTGAGCCGGATAAATGGTCACCAATGTGGTAAGTGCAGCAACCGGCCACAAAATCAGGAACTAAAAGCCAGAATTATGTTGTAACATGATGTCCTGACTGGGAGCAATCCAGTCGTGAATCCCAACTCTTTAATTCCAATACTCCACCATTTGTATTATGTATCTGTTGTTATATTTCGAATTACAAACTGAGAAGCATGTCTATTATTTTAATGTTGCAACGGTATTTGCATAAATGGAAAATGTATAATGAGTATGGATGATTGATGTTATGTGAAATTTTTAAACTGTTTAGTTGCTCATCCCTGGCTATGTACCAGTTGATCGTATTTTATCTTGTAAAACTTTGCATGTATTAAAATGTTCAGTATGCTTTATTCGATCATGCTTAGGAAGGGTTATTAGTAGGAATTGGCTGTGGACTTACTGGGTAACCATTGTTACTCACCCTTTCCTTCCTATTTTTTTTTAGTTTCAGCACTTGCACTTGCAGCTGCCGAGGCAGGCGTAGAGGCAGTAATTGAGGAGTATCTGGTCGATCAGATCGACGATCAGATTTATTGCCTGGTGAGCACTAGGGCTACATCCGTTAGAATTGTAGTTTCATCCAGGATGTATGTAGTTTTTGGATTGAGAGTTTAGGCCTATGTTAGAGTGAGAATGTTTTGGTAAGCCTGTATATTGACAAATCTTCCGCACTCTGATCTACTTACATGTTAGATGTAATTAGTCTTCCACTGTTATTTCCCTGTATTTACATTTTTATATACATGTTTTGTTATAAATTGGTTTATTAGGTTTGAGTTTCCGTGAAACGCTAACATAAATAGAGGAGACCATGCCGAAATTTCGAGGTGCCACCTAGTACCTTGGGATTTGGCCTTGGGATTTGTGTTAGCGTTTGGCGGGGCGTCACATTTCTCTTCTTCTCCAAGGACCAAACGGCAGCCACTTCTCAACCCAAGGGTTTCAACCCATTCCCTTCAAGTTCTAGCCCGAACGAAGCCGAGTTGAACCTCGACGAAGAAGACAAAGTTGTCGGCCACGTCGAGAGCTACAACTTCACCATCTTTACTTACCCATTCTTCTTGTTTCATTTCTCATCCTCCATCAAAACCAGCCGGGTAGCTCGAGTAAACCTCAACACATTCCATCCGAGGGCTTCATCGAGTTAGGAGCTAGGTCTATACTTCATTTTAGAGGAGAAGGAAAACGCCATTGTCGAATACCTTGCAAACCCTCGCTCGTTTCGCATCCAAGTCAGCCCAACCTCGACTCTTGAGACATCCAACCCTGATTTGTAGTGCTAACTTGTACTCTTGGCGTTCACAACCAAGTAAGGGACTTCCAATTCTTATTGGTAGCTTTAGATTTCTGAAACTTGCATTTAGGGATTTTGTTAAAAATGTGTTGTTTGTTTTAAATCATAGAAATTTTTATTTGAATTGAAATTCATGCTAGAAATAAGGATTTGATGTGTTTAATCTATATTTTAAATGTTGAATTCGTGGGTGGATTGAGGGATTTGAAGAATGGAACAAAGATCTAAAGAAGGGATCGAAAAACCCAAAAATCGCGAGTGAGGTTCAGGCTGTCGGCGGGAAGGGTCGGTGCCACCGGCACCTGCCGAAGGCATTCTGTCGGTTCCACCGACAGAATGAAGCTTCTGCCACCGAAAATTTTCTTCCGTCGGCAGGAACCATCGATTCCACCGACAGAACAAGGTTCTGCTGCCGACAGCACTGTTCTGAGTCAAAAACAGACTCTGACTCTTGGCTTGACCTCCTAACACCTTATACACATTTCTCACCCTTCATTTCATTAAAAACAAGGTTTTACTTTCCATTTACTTTAAGTTTTTAATGAAATTAAGGTTTTACCCCCCATTTTGGAACAATGGGAATGGTTTTAAGATCCAAATCTCAAAAGATCAAAATCCGAATTTTGGTTTAAAGAACAAAACGTAATTTTCGACGTTTTCGACAAGTTTTCAAAATGAAATAACTTTCGCGTTTCTTTGAATTAGATTACAAAAACTATATGGTGTCGAATCTCATGATCAAGACTTTCATTTCGAAAAACCCATTTTTAATTTTGAGAACTTTAAAAATTTGAGTTTCTGACACTTAGCCAAATTTTCACCAGCTTTATCTATTTTTAACAGCTTTGGTCCCGAGCATCGCTGGGACCTTATTTTTGAATAAACTTCGGTGGTTTTCAATGGAAATACCAAAAGAATGACTTTGAAAGATTGGAAATGAATGGTTGATTTGAAAGGATGAAAAATGAGAATGTTGAGAGAATGAGAAAATGGAATGAACGGTAAAATGTCAGAATCACAACCGAGGGGTGATGTCTGCATTTTACATTGTATGTTGTGTGTAGGTTGGTGAAAGGATATCCAGGTTATTAATGAAAGGGTTGCATGTTTATTTCCGATTATGTTAGCGCTTGCGCTGAGTACTGTTATTTATTTTAGGCCGGGTGGCCACGGTTGCATGGTAGGAACTGGATATCCGTTCTCAACCCTGTTCTGTTAATTTCTCTTTTGTTTTAAATGAAAAATCATATATGTACGTAGCTATTTTGTGAGCTGTTAAAGGGTTTGTGAATGCCTGAAGGGATAGTGTGTCACATCATCCGGAGGGGTACACTATCCTGGGATGTACGGTAGGGACCACCAAACTCATACGTGGTATGGGACGCGTATGAGAGTGGAGTCACAACTGGAATCCGGGTCGATTCCTTTCTTATCTTTACCAGTGAACGTGTATGTAAAGGTGGTCGTATACGAGTGGAGTGTCATTTGGGAATCACATGCACGCCTGATAGGCATAGACGAAGATGATTAGTCAGTGATCACTAACAATCTAGTAGTAGTCGAACGTTCTGACACATCGAAAAGAGACCCATGCTTACGGTCACGTCAAACGGCCAGCCTGAGCCGGATAAATGGTTCCGCAAGCGTGGTAGACACGACCAGTCACAAAATAAGGAACTACGATGTTATTGGGAATATCATGTCCTGATGGGAGCGATCCAGTCGTGAATCCCAACTCTTTAATTCCAATACTCCACCATTTGTATTATGTATTTGTCGTTATATTTCGAATTACAAACTGAGAAGCATGTCTATTATTTAATGTTGCCAACGTATTTGCATAAAATGAAAAATGTATAATGAGTATGGATGATTGATGTTATGTGAAATTTTTAGAACTGTTTAGTTGCTCATCCCTGGCTATATGTACCAGTTGATCGTATTTTATCTTGTAAAACTTTGCATGTATTAAAATGTTCAGTATGCTTTATTCGATCATGTTTAGGAAGGGTTATTAGTAGGAATTGGCTGTGGACTTGCTGGGTAACTTTCGTTACTCACCCTTTCCTTCCTATTTTTTTAGTTTCAGTACTTGCAGCTGTCGAGGCAGGCGTAGAGGCAGTAATTGAGGAGTATCTGATCGATCAGATCGACGATCAGATTTTATTGCCTGTTGAGCACTAGGACCACATCCCTTAGTGTTGTCAGTTTCATCCAGGATGTATGTAGTTTTTGGATTTGAGAGTTTAGGCCTCTGTTAGAGTGAGAGTGTTTTGGTAAGCCTGTATATTGATAAATCTTTCGCACTCTGATCTACTTACATGTTAGATGTAATTAGTCTTCCGCTGTTATTTTCTTGTATCTACATTTTTATATACAGGTTTTGTTATAAATTGGTTTATCAGGTTTGAGTTCCGTGAAACGCTAACATAAATAGAGGAGACCATGCCGAAGTTTCGAGGTGCCACCTAGTACCTTGGGATTTGGCCTTGGGATTTGTGTTAGCGTTTGGCGGGGCGTCACAGAAGTCAAGTTCAAATCAATCGATAATAAAATATTTCGATTGATCAACATTGTTGTAAAATTGATAAATAAACTAGTCTATACAATCGACCAATGAACATGATTTTTTTTTCTTTTTTGAAATTCTGAAGCTTAAAAATTGAACATTTCATATTGAGGGTTTAGAGAA